>NC_069499.1:541566607-541875774 GCF_027579735.1 Bombina bombina
TTGGTGTTGTTAAATGATTAACCCTGCTTCTGCTTACAATAATACAGTAAATATCAGGTCTTAGAGTAGATTTCTGACAGTAACTCCATAACTTTCAAATCTGCAGCTTCTGTCTGTGTAGCAATTATCAATCAAGTTAAAAAAGCATATATTTTTTTAATGCTGAACGGATTGATATATTTTTTTAAAAGATAAGCACATGACTGTCCTCAAGTAATTTTGAATTGAGCCATTTAAAAACGATCAAATTCAGTTTGAGACAGTATTTTTTTAAGCTGTTATTAGTTCTTACTGTTGATCCGGATTCCGGTCCCCATGTCGACGATGCCACTCTCTCTCTCACTCTGATCCTGGTCCACAGTCACCACCAGCCGCCTGTCATCCCGCTCTCTAATTTCCTCAGAACAGTTGCGCAGCTGCAGTTTTCCTGCAGCCTGTTCAATCATCTCCGGTCACGTTCCTCACATGGTGGTGGCAGCAGTCTCAGGCTCTGCCTCTCAGCAATAGTTAAGCCTGTGAGGAACGTAACCGGTCTACTAGAGGGGAGGAACAGACTGGTCTGGGAGGTGTGGGAGGTGTGCACTGGCGATCGATGGCTCATGGCTGGGAATGGATCTCAGATCTCTGATGGTGGGTGGTGCCAGACCAGTGGTGGGGGCCATGTCAGAGTAGAGACCGTGCGTGAGCCAGCCAGCAGCTGCCAATCTGCCATGTGTGAGTGGGAGGCGGTGCTGCGCTGCGCACAGCGTGCACAATATTTTAATAATATAGATAGTTTATAAATGGGAAGGAATAGATACTGAACGATTACAAATAAAAGTATATATATTACTAAATATAGTAAAATACAACTTGATGGTGTGTGGTGTGGTTTCACCCCACTTAGTGGTGTCACCCGGGTTCGGGTCGAACCCCCCTAGTGATGCCACTGTATGGTGGTGCTCCTCTTCTTTCTTATAGGGGTGTCCTTACAGTTCTATTGGCTGATTTTGGAATTCTTTGTCCAATCTATAGGTTGAAAATTTGGGGTTTAGAGTTAGGATTTTCTGGGGGTGATTTTTTTATGATAGGTTTTTTTTCCCCTTAGGACTATTTTTATTTTATGGGCAAAAGAGCTATATACACTTTAGGACACTGCCCTACCAAATGCCCTTCTAAGGGCAATGCCCAACCAAATGCCCTTTGCAGGGCAACCTTTTTTTTAGGATTTAATTTTTTTTTGTTTTTTTGTTTTTTTGTTTTCAAAAGCTTTATTGAACATAAAATCACTGCATACAACGCAGAATTAAAACAGTTACATATGCAACAGTGTGGTAACAATGATTCCATATACATGATACATTTTTTCGACATCTATGAGTTGTGGGTATATTTATCGTTCAATGGACAAATTTAGATTGCATAGGTAAGTTATTTAAACTAGGTAAGAAAGAAATGAATTCAATTAAGTGAATGAGAAAATACAAAGAACAATTCAAATGGATGTATAAATATATATTCATACGTACATGGTTCCTGCAGAGGCGTAAATTGTTGTGTCAGTGATTAGTGATTATCGGGCTCTTGGAATGACCTTCTGTTCAAGTTAAGGTAATAAGAGAAGGCGTCTGGTCTGTCAGCTAAGGGTAGTCAGTGAATGTGAGTTTAAGAAGTGGATGTTCTGGTGGTGGGTTTGAGCGTGGGGGGTGTCTGATTAAGATATTCCTCCCACAAAAAGTATATCGAGTGATAGTTGGCTATTCGTTTGTTACGGGTAAAGCAATATTTTTCTAGTTGGAGAGACTGAGTAGTTGTTTCTCTCCAGACCTGGATAGATGGAAGTGTATTGCATTTCCAGTTTTTGGGAATTAGTCGTTTTGCTGAGTTTGTCATGATAGTCAGTAGAGCTAGTCGGAGTTTGCAAGTTATTTTGGTAAATTTATTAAAGATGAAAAACCAGATGTCGAGTTTGAGACTTAGAGATAGAACTTTTTCGAATTCGACTCTGATAGCTTCCCAATATTTTTGGGCTGTTGGGCACGTCCACCAGATGTGTGTGGGGGTGCCAATGTTTTGGCAACCTCTCCAACATTCCGGCGAGTGTGTAGGGAAAATGGTGTGAAGTCGGTGGGGTGTGTAGTACCATCTATATAATAACTTAACATTCATTTCCATTACATATATGGATGAGGAAGATTTTGTCATACGGGAGAAGATTTTTTGCCATTCCTTAGGGGTTTGTGTAATACCAATCTCTGTTTCCCACTTTTGTGTGTACGAAGGGAGGGACGTGCTACTCGGCTGCATAAGTAATTGGTATGTAAAAGATAGAAAGCCCCTGTGTAGGGTGTCATAGATGCAGCTGCTTTCGAAACCCGTATGGGAGCAAAAAAGTAGTAGCTTATGTGAATGTTTGACAAGGAAGTCTGTTAGTTGATGGTATTTAAGCCATTCTGTATGTATGTTGTCCAGGATGGGGGCGAGTTTGGTTAAAGGTTTGATTTTCCCGTTTTGAATGACTGTAAGGCAGGGAGAGGAGTTTATAATGTGAGGTGTTTGAGTTGTGTGGGTGGGGAATGGTATTGGAGAATCTGGGTTTTCACAAAGGGGTGTTAGTGGAGAGGGTACAGTTGAGATATGGTTATATTGTTTTATGGATGTGTCCCATAATTTTAAAGTTTCTCTAGTGATTGTTGGGAGATATGTAGGTAAGTTTCTTTTGGAGGGATGTAGCCAGCACTTGCTGCCAAGATGTGAAGTATGCGATAACGAGTGTTCTAGAAGAACCCATTCTTTGTGAACTGAATGTCTGCACCAGTGTATTATTCTGGTGTAGAAGCTAGCCAGTCTATATTGGGTAAGGTTTGGGATCCCGAGGCCGTCCAACTCTTTGGGGCGATAGAGAGTGGCAGTAGCTATCCGAGGTCTTTTGTGTTGCCATATATAGGAGATAAAGGATTTTTGAAGGTTGTGTATCACAGATTTGGGGATTGGGATCGGTAGTGTTTGAAACAGGTATAGTAATTTGGGGAGAAGAATCATTTTGACTGAATTAATTCTGCCTAACCATGAGAGTGGTTTATTGTTCCAGGAGCACAGTGTATTTTGGATTGAGTCGGCTATGGCTTTATAATTGGTGTCCAGTGTGACTTGTGTAAGGTGGGAAATATACACATCGAGGTATTTTATAGCGCGCGGTTGTATGCGAAAGTGTGCGAGTGCTTGTATTGCAGTGATTTCCTCCATCTGTAATCCAAGTGGCAGCAATTCTGATTTGGTAATATTTATTTTGAAGTTTGAAAAATTGCCGTATAGGTGTAGTGTTTGAATGAGGGGGGGGGGAGTGAGTTATGGGGTTGTGTTAGTGTGAGAAAGAGGTCATCAGCGTATAAGGTAGCTTTATATTCCTGGTGAGCAATTGTGAGCCCCTGTATGTCTGTATTGTGTCTAATATGTGATGCTAGGACCTCCATTGCAAGGATAAATAATATAGGGGAGAGGGGGCTTCCCTGTCTCGTTCCGTTTGTGATTGAAAATGGTTGGGACAAGGTATCGTTCAACTTTATTTTGGCTTGGGGGCTGTTATAAAGGGAAAATATTTTTCCAGTGAAGATTGCGTCGAAGCCGAATTGTGTAAGTGTCTCCTTCAGAAATTGCCAGTTTAGCCTATCAAAGGCTTTCTCCGCGTCCATAGAAATGAACACGGAGGGGATATGGTTGTGAACTGCGTGTTCCATTAGTAATAGAATCTTGGTCGTATTATCTTTAGCCTCTCTAAGAGGAGTGAAACCGGCCTGATTAATATGTACAATTGTTGGGAGTATTAAGTTGATGCGGGTGGCCAATATTTTAGCATAAAGTTTGATGTCTATGTTAAGAAGAGAGATTGTGCGAAAGTTAGCGGGCGTTGTAGGGGGTTTACCTGGCTTTGGGATCACTACTACTTGTGCTTCTAGCATGGATTGGGGGAATGGATTAGTGTCCGTTACCTCGTTGAATAATTGAGTGAGATAAGGGGAGAGTTGAGAAGAGAAGGTGTGATAGTATTTTCCAGTGAAACCATCCGGCCCTGGGCTTTTCCCATTGTTAAGTGATTTTATGGCCGTGAGGAGTTCAGTTTGGGTAATGGGTTTGTTGAGGGTGTTAAGTTGGTCAGTTGTTATAGTGGGCAGATGTGCACTGGAGATATAAGAGATCAGATCTGTTTCAGGTCCTTGAGAGGGTGCATTACTTTGAATATTATATAGGGTGGAATAATAGTCGTGGAAGGATTGTAGAATATCTTTAGTAGTTTTTAGGGTGTGGGGACAATTAGGTGTTTGTATCTCGTTAATATAGGATTTCAATCTCTTTTTTTTCAAGGCTCTTGCTAATAACTTGCCCGACCTGTTGCTTTCGTAATAAAACATGCTGTTAGTTTTTGCGCGCAGCGTTTGGTATTCTATTTGTAGCAAGCCATCTAATGCTTGTTTAGCGTTTTGTAAGTCAGTCAGTATATCAGGGTTTGTAGGGGATTGTTTATGGGCCAAATCCAGTCGGGCAAAGGTGTCTAATAGCTCTTTATATTGTTGTCGGTGTAGTATTTGGAGATGAGCCTTTAATTTAATTAATTCGCCCTTGAGCACGCACTTATGTGCTTCCCATATTGTATATTTGTTGGCCGTTGAGGGGATATTCAATCTAAAATATTCTTCAATGGTGCTTGTGAGTTTCTTAATTGTGTCTGGATTGTTAAGAAGGGAGTTATCTAATTTCCACGTATATGATGTTAGTGGGGTGTTTGCCCATGATATGTTTAGTTTTACTGCTGAATGGTCTGACCATGATGTGGGGGAAATAATGCATCTGTTGACTAAGGCTAGGGCTGGTTGATTGGTGAAAATGTAGTCTATGCGACTATATGTTCTGTTAGGATGGGAGAAAAAGGTATAGTCTCGGGTGTCCTGGTGGATAAAACGGCAGGTGTCGTGGAGGTTAAGGTTTCTCAAACCTGTCCATAATACGTTAGTGACCTTTTTTGATATCGCTATTGTGGGATTGGAGCTGTCCTTTGTAGGGTGAATGGGGACATTAAAATCCCCCGCAACAAAGATAGGTCCTTTTGCGATGTCTACAATGTGGTTAAATATTTGTTTAAAGAAAGGGGCTTGCTTTACATTTGGGGCATAAATATTTACCAGGGTGATAGGTCTGCCATAGAGTAGACCCACTAGGCCGAGAAATCGGCCTTCAGTGTCTCTAGAGGTTTGGATATGGGTGAAGGGAAGAGACTTATGCAGTAGTATACTAACTCCACCTCTTTTTGAGGTGTTGGAGCTGTGATAGTGAGTGGTGAATGTTTTCCCAAAATATTTGGGTTCCTTGTTTTTCTTAAAATGAGTCTCTTGTAGGAATAAGATATCTACCTGTCTTTTTGAAAGGTCTAAAAGGGCTTTAGATCGTTTGTGGGGTGAGCTGAGTCCCTTAGCATTTTGTGTGAGAAGGGTTAGTTTACGAGTTTCATTGTTCTTAATTTTGGGCGACATGGTGTGTTTGCTGGGGTATGTTGTTTGGTTGTGTGTATGAGGTCACATAGAGCCCATTACCTATATGTATCTTACTAATGTGTGAGCACACCTCTGCAGGAGAAAAACATTCATTTGACAGATAATAACTTAAACAGTATCTCGTAACAAACGTTATAACATTGTAAACCATGAAAAACATTAACATATTAACAAAAAACAAAAAATCTCTCTGCCTATCATAGGTCATAACTGAGAGTGAGTTGGGGGCAGTACCATAAAGTGCCATGTAAATTTGACATATTTTAAATGATATTGATTAGGAATCCTGAAGTGGGCAAGGTGAGGTAGGTAGGTCGGAGGGGTGGGTAGGAAGGAGAAAGGATAGGTGGGAAGGGGGGAGAGGGTGAGATAGGCATGGTGGGAGAGGGGTTATCTAAGTCTGCCTTTGCTCTCATTCTGATAATAGCAGAAGGTTCTAAATTGCTGAGTTGCAAAAAGACAAGACTAAATAATGATGACCTGTACTTGCCTGTCCCGAGGGGGCAACATTCACCAAAATGTCAGTCTATTTGTTCAGTATTACTGAATTAGATGTAAAAGAGTTCACGAAGTTGAATTTTCAGAGGAGGTCAAGCTGGTAGTAGGTTGCCTTCTTGTGGTGGCTTCTTTTGATTTGGCTTTCTTAGGAAGGGCTGTATGCCAGGACTCATTTGGATTGATTCGTCCCTTGGTGATTTGCGAGTTCCATGGTTCAGGTAGAGTTTCCTTAGGTGGTTCAAGTCCAAGTGTTGTACAAAAAGTTTGAGTGTCCTCTGGAGTTTTACAGATCACACGGGTGTTATTGCTGATGGTCCAAAGATGTGTTGGAAAACCCCATCTGTAGGGGATTCTCTTATTTCTTAGCATGGTAGTAAGAGGTGAAAATTCCTTCCTGCGTTGTAAGGTGCGGGTTGATAAGTCCTGGAAGAATTGTAAGACATTACCTCTAAATCTTATAGGCTGAATTTTGCGGGATTGTCGTAAGAGCATTTCTTTTTCTTGAAAGTTCTTTAAACGGATCACAATATCCCGTGGCGGGGCTGAGTCAGGAGGTTTTGGTCTCAAGGTTCTATGAGCTCTGACCCATAGGATATCCTCAGTGTAGGAAGATTCTTTCAGATGTCGAAATAGATCCTGCAAATAAACTGGGAAATCCCTGGGTAAGACTGACTCTGGCACTCCTCTGATACGCATATTTTTGTGTCTGCTTCGATTCTCGAGGTCGTCGAGCTTATCTTGAAGAGAAAGTATGGTCTCCTGTTGAGAGGTTACTTGGTCAGTTAGTTGCTGTACATCCTCTTTAATGGTTTCTTGGTTACTTTCAAGAGATTCAACTTGAAAACCTAAGGTGTGAATGTCCTGCTTTAATTCTGCCAGCTCCTCTCTAATACAGGAACGGACTATGTCCGCAATGTCCTTTTTCGATGGTAAATTTTGCAAAAATGAAGGAGAGAGCTGGCATTCAGCTGGTAAAGTTCTGTTTGTAAATACCAAAACGTTGCACACTATGTAGTGAGCTAAAGGAATCTTACTTCTCTCGGTGGCACCCCATCTTCTCCGATCTGTATCCGGATCATTCAATCTCCCTCTGCTGTATTCGGAAGGACAAATGCAGCTAGACGGCTCCCAGCGGCTCTTCACGGCTTACCTACTCCAATACTTCGATTTGAAGGTGCCGACTACTGCCGCTCAGCCTCCTCACCCCTCACCAGTGTTACGGCGTCTGACGTCACCCGGCCTGTTCGGTCATGTGACTTCCTCTCTGCCTCTGGTGTCGGGGTGTTGCAGAATCCTCCGTTCCGTAGGATCTAGGCAATTTCTCCTTCGGTTGGGGTGTCACCGGTCCTGGCGGCCCACTTTGGAAATCCTGTGGGATGACCCAGGTGCCACTGGGATTTGTTTTACAAAAAAGTTTTACTTAAACCTCTCCTATGCCGTATTGCAGCAATCACCAAAAGATAACGGCACAGGTGTAAAACTTTAGAATTAACTTTATTACTTCTTCTTAAAACATAGCATATTATTAAAAGCACAGCACAAATTTGATAGACATGTCTAACATGTTTCGGCTTCAGTTAGCCTTAATCATAGACTCTACTTGTCATAACCAATTGTTGTCTTTTATTTCACTCCCTTTGTGTTGATTGGTTGTCTGTGTTAAGTATTCCTAATTCTGAAAGGAGTGATAGATAAAGGTTGCCAATTTGTTTCAAAAAGAAAATTAACAATAGGCAACATTGTGTCACCTAGTGCCCTTAAGAAATCACAGAAGGAAAGCAGTTGGCTTAGCTGTAAGGGACATTATAAATGTGGATCACATGGCTGCACTGCATGTGGATATACTACAAGTGGTAAGGTCTTTCAGTCATGCTACACGCAACAAGTTTTTGACTGTAACTACTGTACTAATTGTCGTTCTGAATTTGCAATTTATGCAATCACCTGCACACTTTGTCAGAAGCAGTATATAGGGTGTACGACACGAGAGACACGTGAACGGATACGTGAACATTTGAATGACATTGAGAAAGGGAGGACAGCAACAGGGGCATCTAAGCACTTTATCTATGAACATGGAGGTAGTGTCAAAACATTTACCTGGATGATTATAGATATTATCAAAAACAAAGCTATAGAAGGTAGTAGAGTAAAGGAGTTATACAAAAAGGAGGCTTTTTGGATCTTCAAATTGAACACACGAATGCCGAAAGGCCTAAATATTGAGACTGATCTCATTAATCACTGGCAATAAATAATTGAGAATCCAATATATAACAAAGGTACTGTGTTCCATTTGTATTTTCCAAACTGCCCCTAAGTTATGCCAACAAATAGATAAAAACACTACTTTAAGGGTAACATTATAATAGACATCACTGATAACAACCAGGAGGGATTAGAAGGTGCCCCCACCTTTGATACCTGATCAGTAATTCTGTTTGATAAATCCACAATAATAATAATAACAATGGGGAATATGTGTGTACAAATACATAGAAACATACACAAGATTGAGTTATGTCAAACTATGGATATACATGTAATGAGAGTAGGAAGATAGAAAGCTAAAGGTAGCAATGGGAATTGCTAAAACAAAAGCAAATAATGCATTTTTAAAAACATTGCTAACCAGCTAGAAGCATTGGCAACTACTGCAAAGGAATTGTGCATATATGTTATCTTATCTAACATTACTAAATAGTATATCAATCGGTTCATGTAATAAAATATCCTTTAGGTGAGCACCACTAAGCAACCAGTTTCCTCAGACAAATAGGGAAAAGGAATTAGGAATACTTAACACAGACAACCAATCAACACAAAGGGAGTAAAATAAAAGACACCAATTGGTTATGACAAGTAGAGTCTATGATTAAGGCTAACTGAAGCCGAAACATGTTAGACATGTCTATCAGATATGTGCTGTGTTTTTAATAATATGCTATGTTTTAAGAAGAAGTAATAAAGTTAATTCTAAAGTTTTACACCTGTGCCGTTATCTTTTGGTGAAAGTTCTGTTTGGTTGAGATTCCTGTGACAGGGTTTGAGGAGTTTTGTCACCAGTTTTAAGGGAGGCAGGAGAGGTATTCATTGTGTCTGAACTATGTAAAAAAGAGGACATAAGGCTTGATTTCCCTGTGATAGACTTTGACATTTTATCGTGTTTGATATTGCGTTTAGTCGCCATGTTGGGCCAGGGATACACGTGGCGTGACTCCTGGGTCCCTTGTGACAAGATTGTCTTATGTCGAGTAACACTTATGAGGTATATGGAGGTGTAAGAACTAGTCCTCAAAACAGGCAAAAGGATCTTGTAATCACTGGCAGTAAATAAAAGATGCACAGCAGTGGTATATTGCAGATGGAAGGGTTAAGGTCTGCACTAGAATCACAGCAACAAATTATGGAAAGAATGGTTTTATCTCCAGGCTGGGTTTAAAAGCCAAGCATTGAATGTTACTGAGGGTTTATGTTTCAAAAGAGCTGCAGAATCAGTGGTTAAAGGCAGCAAAACTGTTAATTATTTCCTCTGATGTACACAAGGATATTTGAAGTATTAGAGCTGCAGATCCTATTTCATTAATTAGGCAGGAAAATTAGGTTAGATTGTGCAGCTGGTCTGTATCTGGAGCTGTTCCTGTATTAGGCCCAATCCCTAGGATCAATGTGTGGCAGAGACTTGCACAGGCCATGCAGTTGCTGATTATTTATTGTGGCCAGGTTACAGTTAGGGAATGTGCCTGTCTCTGTGTGGATGAGCTGGTATAGTAAGGTATATAAAAAGTTCTTACCCTGGAGGAAGCAGAGTTCCGGTGTAGGCCCAATCCCCGGGCTAAATTTATTTTCCGGTCCGACTCGAAAATCGGGTGCTATTTTTCAGTCTTGGGGCCCTTCGTTTTAGATTGTGTGCCTTCCTGGGAGCTTGGTTGTGGCCCCTGATGACCAGCAAAGGGGTATATTTGTGGCTTGATGTCAGATGCGGCCTGAATTCAGTCCGGAGAGCTGGGTGTCTCTGGTTCAGGGGGAGATGAAAGAATTATCCCTCTGAGTTGTTGCCACAGGCTTTAAAGGTGCTGTGGAATTTTGTCGGAGAGTTTAGGAGCAAGGATGATGAGGATTCCTAATGATATAAGGGCCTTCACAGCGGAGCTCCGGAGTTATGCTGCCATCTCTGCAGCTGCTGGCTCCGCCCCCCTCCAGGATTTCATTTTTTTAACTTAAGGGACAGTCAAGTAAAAATTTAACTTTTATGACTCAGATAAGAAAAGCACTTTAAACAACTTTCCAATTTACTTTTTTTTTTTTAATTTATTGTTTTTATTGAAAATTTAGATATTGACAATAGTAAACTTCAGTATGACAGTGGTTCGTAAGAGAGCATAACAGTTTGAGACTAATGTTCGTCTATTTCGCTGCTGCTGTATAAGCTATTATTCAATGTCCTTAATGCGGCATTTCCGTGTGGTCTCTCAGAGAGTCAAAAAAGAGAGAAAAGAAAAACAGTAAATCTAAACAACAAGTAAATAAACATTTTGATAAATGATATGATATCTTGATTCTGCAAGTCTTCTTCTGGATCAGCACTGGCTCTTAATGTGTGTGTTCACTATGGTATTGTGAAGTCCGTTCACTATAAGGAAGGAATCTATCTTGTACATAGCAATGTGTTTGTAAATTATATGAAAATTAAGAATGGTGGATACCCTGTTTGTTTGGTGACTGCCGGGACGACTGTCTAGTCCTGAGAAGGGGGGTGAATGATCTGAGTGGTATGTGAGGTAGTTGCAGAGTGTAAGGACTCTTGCCAGATAAACTTGGCATTTAAGAATGTGTCAATTCCATTACGGCATAGGTAGCCATATTGTTCTAAAGTAAATTGTTCTTCTACCTCTTCAAGCCACATTGTTTTAGAGAGGACCAGGTGCTTTTTCCAGTGACGGGCTATTAGTTTTCTCGCGCTATTAAGGCCTATTTGGAGCACTAATAACCTTAAGCGACATGTCAGTTTAGGTAGGTCGTTCAGTAGCGCAATTTTTGGACTCAGCGTGAGTTCAGCTGAGATGCTTTGTCTAAAGTGCTGTTCTACCGTCTTCCACAGTGGACGGACTTTAGCGCACCGCCACCACATATGTATCAAACTACCATGTCCTCCACAACCTCGCCAACATCTATCAGACAGGTTTGGGTAGATACTGCTCAGCTTCGACGGGGTTAAATACCACCGTAGAATAATCTTATAATTAAGCTTTAATATTTCAGGTGAAGTCGAGGATTTTTTGACTAGTTTAAAAAATGTTGGTCCAGTTATCTTCTGTTATATGGTTATCTATATCCATGTTCCATTTAGCTGTGTACGGGGGCAGGGTATCCCTGATGTTCTTGATTAATAGTTTACTGGATAGCGAAAGTGTTCCCCTCGGTATGATCCCTCCATGGCATATCGTTTCAAATGTGGTAGGTGTTCTTAGTAGGTCGGTTTTGAATGAAGAGGTATGTACAAAGTGGTGTAACTGTGCATATTTCAGCCAATTGTTGTATCTGCCATTAGCTACATTAGTCAGTTTGTCCCTTTCTAAAAGCTTACCTGCCTCAATAAAGTTGAGTAATGGGATGGTATAGTCCCATTTAGAAAGCCTCTGGAATCCTTTGTCAAGGCCACCCACCATTTCTACATTCAGTATAATCGGGAAAAGGGGAGAATTGCTAGTGGAGATATGTGGTCTGGTAGTTATTAAATAATCCCAGTTTTTAAATAAGTGTTTGTGGATATCTAGCTGTCTGCACTGTGGTGGTCTTAGGTCGTTCGGTACCCAGCACAGCGCGTGCACTAGGGGTGCTCTGAGTATGTGTGAGTCTAACGCGACCCAGGCCTTACATTCCTGTTTCCTGTGCCAATCTAGAATCCTTTGTAGTGTTACTGCTAAATAGTTAGTACTCTTCGATTTTTGGTAAGCCTTGTCCCCCGTCAACAGTTGATCTATACATTGTATCCCTATTTACTCTAGGTTTAAACTTCCCCCATACAAATGAGTTGAGACTGTTTTGGAGTCGATTTATATACCAACGAGGTAAATGCATAGGTAATGACTGTAGTATGTATGTAATCCTAGGGAGTGTGGTCATTTTTATGGCCTGAACTCGTCCCCACCACGATAAGGGTTTGTTTGTCCACGTCTTGAGGTCACGCTGTGTGTTGTTTAGTAAGGCCATATAGTTTTTGTCAAAAAGTATTATCTGCTTGGGAGCTAAGTAAATCCCTAGGTACTTAATTGTGTCGTTTCTTAATTTTAATGGGCATATCTTTGATAGGGATTGAAATTGGGTGTCTGATAAAGTTACATTTCGGATTTCGGATTTTTGTTTGTTGACAAGGAAATTAGAATACTGTCCAAATCTGTCTAGTTCTGTTAATATCTCTGGCACGGTCGTTGACGGTGAGGTGACTGTGAATAATAAGTAGTCGGCGTATGCCGCAATTTTGTAGGTTTGATGGCCAAATGAGATCCCTTTGATTCTCTGTTTTTTGCGGATATGGGAGATGAGAACCTCCATCATCAATACAAACAGAATACGCGATAGGGGGCAGCCCTGGCGTGTGCCATTGCGTATGGGAAATGTATCTGACAATGTGCCATTAACTTTGACTTTTGCGTTTGGGTTTGAACATAAGCTAAAGATTCTGTTAATTATTTTCGGTCCAAATCCAATCATTTTTAGGGTCTCTAGAAGGAATTGCCAATCTGTCCGGTCAAATGCCTTTTCGGCGTCTATGGCCATCAGCACTGACTCTATTTTATGGGTTTTAGCATATTCTATGAGGGCCAGGGCTCTGAGTGTGTTGTCCCTCGCTTCTCGGCCAGGGATGAATCCCACTTGGTCAGTATGTACAATGTCATTAAGAACATAATTTAAACGGTTCGCCAGAATCTTCCCTAGTATCTTAAGGTCTGTGTTGAGCAGTGATATGGGTCGGTAACTACCCGGGTCTTCCTGTGGTTTATCTGGTTTCAAAATTACAGATATGTGGGCTGCTAGCGATTCTTTAGAGAGTTGTGTGCCTTCATCTAGTGAGTTAAAAAGTTTTAATAAATGTGGGGCTAATGTGGGGCCATGTTCTTTTTAGTACTGATTAGATAGCCCGTCAGGTCCTGGGCTCTTGCCTGTTGGGAGGCTCTTAATGGCTTTCATGATCTCTGTCAAGGTTATGGCTGATTCCAAGTCTGTCATCTGTGTCTGCGTTTGTTTATTTAGATCTGCTTCGGCTATGTATGCTATCATATTTTGTGTGTGGTCTTGGTGAGTATTTGCGGTTAGGTTATATAATTGCTGGTAAAAGGTTCGAAAGTGGGCGGCTATGGCTTTGCTGTCTATGATGTATTCTCCCTGCCTGGTTTTGAGCTTGTGAATATATGTGAGAGTGTTTCTGTCTCTTAGGTTGTTAGCAAGGATTTTGCCTGGGTGGTTCCCTTCATAAAAATATTTTTTTCCGGAGTTGCAGTGCTTTTCTTTGGGCATCAGAGTAAAGTAGAGTTCTAAGCTCTTTTCGTACGGTGGTCAAAGCTGTTAGTATGGCTCTATCAGAGGGGGACTGCTTGTGCTGAGTCTCTAGGTCATTAAGTCTGTTAGTAAGTGTGGTTAATTGGGCGTTGTACTGTTTTTTAAGATATGGTTTGTGTTTTATGCACTCCCCACGGATAACTGCTTTGTGTGCCTCCCATACATATAGTGGATGTGTTTCTGGAGTTGCATTTAGACTAAAGTACTCGGCTAGAGCTGTCGTTAGCTTTTGGGATATTGGTGGGTGGTGTAGGAGGTATGGGTCCAATCGCCATATGAACGGGTGAATTGGGGAGTCGAGCCAGTTTAATTCCAAGGATACCATGGAATGGTCTGACCATGCAGTTGGTGTGATGTCTCCAATTTACTTTTATTGGTGTTCTCTTGGTATTCTTTGTTGAAAGCTAAACCTAGGTAGGCTCAAACTGATTTCTAAGCCGTGGAAGGCAGCCTCTTATCTCAGTGCTCTTTGACAGTTTCTCACAATTGGACAGTGATAGTTCATGTGTGCCTTAGAGATAACATTGTGCTCATTCACATGGACCACTAATTGGCTAAATTACAAGTCTGTCAAAAAACAGAGAAAAGTGGGCCGTCTGCAGAGGCTTAGATATAAGTTAATCACAGAGGTAAAAAGTGTATTAATATAATAGTGTTGGTTACGCAAAATTGGGGAATGGTTAAAAAAACGGATTATCTATTTTTTAAAAACAATTAAAAAAAATTGATTAGACTGTCCCTATAGAATTTTTTTAGAATAGGGCTTTTTTATTTTATGGCAAAAGAGCTATATTCACTTTAGTTTATTGCCGTAGCAAATGCCCTTCTAAGGACAATGCCCAAACAAATTCCATTGTCAGGGCATTCTTTTTATAGGATAGCTTTTTTAATTTAATTTAGGATTTAGAATAGGGCTCTTTTTTGCTTTATGGGCAAAAGAGCTATATTCATTTTAGGGCACTGTCCTAGCAAATGCCCTTCTAGGGGCAATGCTCTTTTCAGGGCAAACTTTTTTTAGGATGGGGTTTATTTTTATTTCTATTTTTTTTTTTTTTAAATAGGGCTTTCTTTATGGCCAATAGAACTATAATCACTTTAGGGCAATGCCCAACCAAATGCCCTTATTTGGGCAATCGTTAGAGTATTTTTTTTATTTGGGGGTGGAGGGTTACTGGTTTTCAAGTAGGAATTTGTGTGCCAAGTAAAAGAGCGTATTCACTTTAAGGCAATGCCCTTCAAAATGCCATTTTCCGGGAAATTGTTAGAGTAGGTTTTAGTGTTTGTATAAGATTTTTTATTGTCTTTGTCTTGTCCGTATTGTCTTTTTACTATGCATTTGTTGATTATGCAAATCCACTATATTCAATGGTCCTTTAAAGTTGCTGAGGTTGTGAGATTATATGAGAAATCATACCAGTAATATGAAGCACCAGTTGGAATTATCTAAATTCAGTTCTTACATTCAAAACAGTGTCTTGCAAAGGGATGTTCCTTGGATTTAAATTTGTGAATGAGATGCATACATTACACAAGGGCTCCCGAAAAAAATTCATAATTTAAAAATCGTTTACATCTAATAAATGAAATACTCAAATAAAAACATTTAAGAAATAGTTTTGCAAAAATTGTATTTTATGGAAAATGTAAAATCCATATTAAAATTACAGAGGAAAAAAGCCTATTTAATACACACAACATAAATCATAATAAAACATTACTGCATATGCAAAAAATGCTGTAAAATTTGTACTTAAAATACAAAATTCACCTTACCCCCAATAAACACACAGACACAGGTTTGGAGGTAGAAGACCATGGAGCAAGGTCACGTTTATTTTAAAACAAGGCAAAAAACTATAAACTTTTTCCATGAAGCTTAAGGCTTAACTCAAGGTGGCGGCATCTGAGACCTAGTATATATCTGTATATCTATAAATAACTTACGGCTAGATTATGAGTTTTGCGTTATAAGGGGTGCGGTGCTATCTTGCACTTTATTCTCACCGCTCACTTACCTACAGTGCTGGTATTACAGGTTTTTACAAACCTGGCGTTAAAAGGCAAGAAGTAAGCATAGAGCAAAATTGAGCTCCATACCGCACTCCAATACCAGCTCTGCTTAAGTCAGCGGTGAGCTGATTAAACATGCTTGTGCACAATTTCCCCATAGACATCAATGGGGAAAGCCGGCTGAGAAAAAGTCTAACACCTGCAAAAAAGCAGCGTAAAGCTCAGTAACGCAGTCCCATTGATTCCTATGGGGAAACATATTTTATGCTTACACCTAACACCCTAACATGAACCACGAGTCTAAACACCCCTAATCTTACACTTATTAACCCCTAATCTGCCGCCCCCGACATCGCCGACACTGGCATTATACTTATTAACCCCTAATCTGCCGCTCCGGACATCGCCGCCACATACATTATACTTATGAACCCCTAATCTTCTGCCCCCAACATCGCCGACACCTGCATTATATTTATTAACCCCTAATCTGCTGCCCACAACATCGCCGACACCTACATAATGTTATTAACCCCTAATCTGCCCCCCCAACGTCGCCGCCACTATAATAAACATATTAACCCCTAAACCGCCGCACTCCGGCCTTGCAAACATCAGTTAAATATTTTTAACCCCCAATCTGCCGTCCCTAACATCACCGCCACCTACCTACATTTATTAACCCCTAATCTGCCCCCCAACGTCGCCGCCACTATATTAAATTTATTAACCCCTAAGTCTAACCCTAACACCCCCTAACTTAAATATAATTAAAATAAATCTAAATAAAACCTACTATCATTAACTAAATAGTTAGTATCTACAACAAGCGTAGTGAGGTCACTGGCACAGATTGGTTGTCGCAATGCTCCTGCCAAGCATTGCCCTTCGGGGGTTGGCATCATCCTCAAGGAGTTTCTAGGTCAGCAGGCCCGCGGAGAGAGGCGTTACAAGCTGCGACTTGCAACATCATACCCCTCCCATTAGCTCGACCACACCCTCGCGGAAACCATAAAAATTATTCGTCCGGGACCCCGCCACGCCAGTCGGCGGAATCTTATCCTCAATTGTAATGCTTCACACCATAAGGGCCATCATAACGTAAGACGAACAACAAACATCAACGATGGGAAGCCAAAATCTACCACTTTGGGCTTACAATCAGCGAGCCTGATTAGACATGCTCCTGCCAAAGTCCTATAACCACCCTAGAGGTAGCCGCTCTCTCAGTGCCACCCCCCTTTTCCTGAAACAAAACGGTTAAACATACAAACAGAAAGGGAGGGATGGGCGGGGAAAAAACCTTTCACTAGCAGTCGAAGACAAGAAAGAGGGAGTGTTCCAGCATCCATGCATTTTTATATCAAGTAAGAATCCCCACCCCAACATTTGCAACAATGTTGCACACTCACACACTGCACAGCTTCACGTCTCAGTCAGGCAGCATAACCCTTAAGACGTTACAAGCACATATATGCTCTCCAATACCAAGTGTAGTGAGGTCACCGGTTCTGATTGGTTGTCACAATGCTCCTGCCAAGCATTGGCCTTCAGGGTTTGGCATCATCCTCAAGGGGTTTCTAGGTCAGCAGGCCCGCAGGGAGAGGCGTTACAAGCTGTGACTTGCACCATCATGCCCCTCCCATTAGCTCGACCACACCCTCGCAAAAACCATACAAATTATTTGGCCGGGACCCCGCCACAAGAGATACATACTATACCCCCCATAATGGAGCTCTTGCTGCCACCCCACCAATTAGGGAATAGCTAAAGAACATGGTGACTCAACGCCCCCGATAAATTAGCCAAAAACAGATCTAGGCCCTCATCAGTTAAATGGACCCTGTCAGGTTTATACAGACGCTTGCAGTCCCCTAAAATGTTATCGTGCCTGATCACGAAACCACCTTCCTCCACGATCAGCCTCCCCACATCCCTTTTCAGCTTCTTCCAAATATGGTAAGCAAAACAGTGCACTTCTACGTGCCTCCACTGCAAGCAAGCAATGACATTCGACCATGCCACACGCATTCCTGGAAAACGTGCTCTCATCCACCACACATCCAACTGGATAATAGCCGTTAACCCAAGCACAGGCACACTACCGACGTCATTCCCCACCAGATGCAACACAATCAAAGAAGCAAAGATAAAAAGAAAAGAAAGGGCGCCTCCTAGTGTAGCCAATGGGTTGCAAAATAGGATTATAAATGCTAATGATATACTCACAATATGAGAAGGCAAAGATAATGCCTAGGGAGACGGTCCAGGAACTTAACAGTGTCCCAGCAAACTGTGCACAGGAATGGGCAGCTCCTTCTGGAATCAGTGCAGGATTCAACAATCTAAAGAGTGGAAATAAGAAGGGCGACTCCTAGTGCAGATCAACAAATCAAAAGCACCCCATGTTCCAATCCCAGGTGTAAGGGTACTCACAATTGGAAGCGCACACGATAGTGCAAGTATCACCTACTGGGTATATTATAGTGGCCCAGTGCAGATATTGATTACATAGGCAGATGCAAAAGATCCCAATGCGTCCTTTGTTGATTGGCGTTGAAGGCCGGTGTATGGAAGGAGACTTAAGATATTGTTTAGAAAAGTAAAAAAACTTTATGCGATATCAATTAAAAAAAGATAACAATGAATTGTGGTACAATACATAAAAACAAAACAGTATTAAACGCTACGCGTTTCTCGGCGTTAACCATGCCGTTTCCTCAGGCTAATAATACTGAAAGCAAACAAGAGTCTCCTATAAACCTAGTTCTGACCAATGAAAACCCAGGTGACTCACTCTAGTACAGGTGATTGATAATTAGCTCTTTTAAGTAGGTCTACTAATAAAACGGAACCATAAGTGTATGGTTTTTAAGAACATATAGAGAATAATTAGATACTAGAATACAATGGAATCACTACATTCATATTGCTTCATGCGCCCCGAAATAAACCCATTACATTGTGAACATGTATAGCGACATCTACGTAGATATGTTCAACATATATAAAATACCAGCGTATATGGTGACTAACATAATGTAAAATATGTAAACTTTAAACAAGTTGTCTAATATGAATATTAATGAAAAGACCTGTTGCAAGCACAAAAAAGACTAGCAAAATGAATCTGGTGGTGTTCATATCTTCAAAACAAAAGGGTGTGATCCTCTGGGCCAATGTTGTTGTCAGTGTCTAATAACCACTAATAGGGGTAAGCCTCTACGGACCAATAGTCATCTCTCAAATGTGAAAGGGGTGTGATGGCGTGAGCCAATACAAACTCTCTAGCGTTATAGTGCATTGAACAATGTTATATGTGAAGGTGTAATCAACGTGTGTGTGTAAGTGTAAAGAAACTATTATACACAATGTCATCCGCTATATAAATCTACAAATATATATATTTTAATAAATAAAGAATACTATTCTCCATACTCCACTAAACGTATGTAAATAAGATGAATAATATGAAAGGCTATGCACAGCGAACTATCTAAGTGGAATTTGAGATCTATGTGTAACTCCATGTTCATGTGCCCAAAACAAAAAATGATAACAACAGAGATCAAGTATTGAAAGATGTAACAAAATAGGATGATAAAATGAACTTTCTAGGCATGTATAATTACAAACCTACAAAAAGTTAATATAAATCTGGATAATAAAACGGAATATAATAATATGAGCTAATAAAAGCTTACTGACGCTGAATATACGTCAAGACTAACAGATATAAAGAGGAATACTAGAAGTACAAGGTGGTAAATATATTAGAAATACTATTTTAAAAAAACGTGATATGATACGTGTTCATAACTAGAAGCCAGATAGTTATAATCGTGCTGTGTTGATATCGTAATAATAAGTGTATAGAAAAGATGTAGGGGAAATCATACAAAGATTGGACATCCTACACTCAAATGTGTGAGAGAAAAATTTAGTCAAAGTGTGATAAATGATCGTAATGTGTTAATGTGAATAAAATATTGTGATAAATATAACTATGTGTCAATTGTGTACATGTAAATATATAGAAACTACCACTAAACAGTAATTATATGGGATAATTTAAACAAGGGGTGAAGCTTAAAACTAAACTGAAACTGAAAATGATGACGACATCTATATAATGTAAAAAAAAAAAAAAAAAAGTGGTGTAACTAATGTGTAGTAATTATACATGCCTAGATAGTTCATTTTATCTGCCTATTTTGTTACATCTTTGCATACTTGATCTCTGTTGTTATCATTTTTTGTTTTGGTCACATGAACATGGAGTTACACATAGATCTCAAATTCCACTGTGATAGTTCGCTGTGCATAGCCTTTCATTTTATTCATCTTATTAACATACGTTTAGTGGAGTATGGAGAATAGTATTCATTATTTATTAATATATATATATATATATATATATATTTGTAGATTGATATAGCGGATGACATTGTATATAATAGTTTCTTTACACTTACACACACACGTTGATTACACCTTCACATAGAACATTGCTCGATGCACTATAACGCTAGAGAGTTTGTATTGGCTCACGCCATCACACCCCTTTCACATTTGAGAGATGACTATTGGTCTATAGAGGCTTACCCCTATTAGTGGTTATTAGACACTGACTCTACAACAACATTGGCCCAAAGGATCACACCCTTTTGTTTTGAAGATAGGAACACCGCCAGATTCATTTTGCTAGTCTTTTTTGTGCTTGCAACAGGTCTTTTCATTAATACTCATATCAGACAACTTGTTTAAAGTTTACATATTTTACATTATGTTAGTCACCATATACGCTGGTATTTTATATATGTTGAACATATCTAGATGTCGCTATACATGTTCACAATGGAATGGGTTTATTTCGGGGAGCATGTAGCAATATGAATATAGCGATTTCATTGTATTCTAGTATCTAATTATTCTCTATATGTTCTTAAAAACCATACACTTATGGTTCCATTTTATTAGTAGACCTACTTAAAAGAGCTAATTATCAATCACCTGTACTAGAGTGAGTCACCGGGATTTTGATTGGTCAGAAGTAGATTTATAGGAGACTCTTGTTTGCTTTCAGTATTATGAACCTAAGGAAATGGCGTGGTTAACGAAACACGTAGCGTTTAATACTGTTTTGTTTTTATGTATTGTACCACAATTCATTGTTATCTTTTTTTAATTGATAGCGCATAAAGTTTTTTACTTTTCTAAACAATATCTTGAGTCTCCTTCCATAACCCGGCCTTCAACCCCAATCAACAAAGGACGCATTGGGATCTTTTGCATCTGCCTTTGTAATCAATATGTGTACTGGGTCACTATAATATACCCAGTAGGTGATACTTGCACTATCGTGTGCACTTCCAATTTTGAGCACCTGGGATTGGAACACGGGGTGATTTTTCTTTGTTGCTCTGCACTAGGAGTCGCCCTTCTTATTTCCACTCTTACAATCAAAGAAGGCTGACCCCATAGGAGAAAGGCTTCTTCGAGACACCCGGCAAGTCTCTCCATAGCATTCCCCTCCTCCCCAGCCATCTAATTGAAACTGCATCTGGTCAAAGTCCCAGCTGCTGGTCACCCAGACGCTTCAAAGCGTGAATTGCCGCCCAATGTACATAGGAATGGCCGACTATCTACGCTCTACATGGAGGGGTGTTTAAACCTAAAATAAACAAGAGCAAACCATCACTACCAAACTCTTAACATGCTGAACCTATTCTAACTATCTGTTGCCCTGGAGAGGTCTAATGTACAACTTGTACCTTTTGAGTTCCACATACCCAATCTCTGTATCTCCCGCTCCAGCGCCCCAGCAGCTGCACGCTGGTAGTCGACCCGATGCGGAACGAGTGGGGGAGCAATCACTTCGGGATCAAGGCCGGCTCTTTTAGCCGCCCCTTCCAACACTCTCCTAAACTGAAATCTAGACAAGTTGGACCCATCCCTGTGAATGAAAAATTGCTCAGAATTCTCCGGCCTCCTCAAAGAGAACTCCGAAGTAAGCCGGACAGGGCAACATGCTGAGCTAGCCGGCTGTTGCATAGACAACCACGCCCCCTTCTTGTCCTGATCAGTTTTCGATCTAGGAATGAACAGCAGCAATGCCTGCATATCAAACCTAATATGACGTGCCTGGATTCCACTACCTGTAGATACCCTGGATTGGCCAACTAGTTCCCCGATCCTAAGGGCCCAAAAAACACAACTGCAAACGCAGACCTAAACAAACTGACCTCGTACTCGTCTGTGCACACCTCTGGGAGCACTGCCAATAAAGCTGCTAGCCTTTGTACGGTAATCGGCTCTCGCCTATCTGCGGGCCGGGCCTCAATCCTACCCCAGCCCTTCATTACCTGCCAAACCAAGAAGGTTCTCGTACCATCCGGGAGGCCCCACCATTTACTGAAAAAGGACAAAGCTGCAAGCTTCCCCTGCATCGTTCCTTTCTTGCATCCACCCTCCTTCAGATGCACCATCCATTCAAGTAACAACACTGGAGAGCCAGCCTCTATAGGAATACCCTTACCCTTCAAGAAGACTTACCACTCTGCCCAGTGCTTAACGTAGGCCTTCCAAGTTGCAGGCGCCAGCAACGCCCTTACCATTGAAGTCCTCACGTCCCCCCTTTGGCCACCTGCCAAAGAAATGAAGGACAAGGAGCACCAACTGCGTCCGCCCCTGGAACCAGCCTCCTAAACATATTCCACTGGCTTCGCGCCAGCGCATCTGTCACCACATTATTAACCCCGGGCACGTGCCGTGCCACAATGTCAATATTGTGCCGCAAACACCTCAGCACTAACCATCGAAGGTATCTTACAACAATAGGGGAAGAGATTGAAAGATTGTTGATAGCAAACACAACGCTCATATTGTCGCACCAAAAGATCACATTCCTATTGGCCAACTGCTGTCCCCATAATTCAATGGCGACTACAATGGGAAACAACTCCAGGAGAGTGAGATTCCTGGTCAGACCCAGCTCAGTCCATGTCTGAGGCCACACCTCTGTGCTCCATGTGCCACTGAAGTATGCCCTGTACCCAAAGTTCCCTGCCGTGTCTGTAAACAGGTGCAGAGCCTGACTGGACAGTCTACTCTGTCTCCACAACAATATCCCGTTAAAGTCCTCAAGGAACAACTTCCAGACCATCAAATTCTCCTTCATGTCCTGCGATAAACTACACTGCTTGCGCTCCTTGCTGCCCCCTTTTAATGGGCGCTCCAACCTCCTGTTGAACAACCTGCCCATGGGAAAAACCTTGTAAGCAAAATTCAACAGACCCAGCAACGACTGCAACTCCCGCAATGGGAGCCAGGCTGCCACCGCAGCCACTAAAACTGGGTCTCGTCCTCTGCTAAAGGAACCCCAAATTGATCAAGCAATGCCCTCATCACTTACATGAGCCTCGCGCATTCGGCTGACCCCACTCTGCCTATCAGCAAGAGGTCATCCAAATAATGTGCTATTAGCCCCCCTCCTGCCGCCGATGAGACCACCCAGTGCAAGAATGTACTAAATGCCTCAAAGAAAGCACAGGAGACTGAGCAACCCATCGGTAGACAACGATCTACAAAGTAGGCACCCTCAAACCAGCACCCCATCAGCTTAAAGGATGCCGGGTGGATAGGCAGCAAGCGGAAGCCTGCTGCACCAAAACCATCGCTTGGTCAAAAGACTGATAGTAAACAGAACTAACTTCCGGGTCGATAGCATCATTTACTGACTTACCCTTCAGGTACGATAAATGCTGAATCAACCGGAATTTTCCAACTTCTTTCTTTGGCACAACCCCCAGCAGGAAATCACCAATCCTTCCAGGTGGGGTTACCTAAATGGGCCCGCCATGCGCCCCAGCTTTAGTTCCTTGACCAACTTTTCCCTTAGTATGTCAGGGTACTCGTATGCCGTCTTCAAATTCCGCTTCTGCTGGACCCCTACTACCTCCCACGACATTGGAATGCGAAAGCTTTTACGAAGCCCGGACAGGACTAGCTCCGCTGCCTCCTGTCCGGGTAAGCCCTGTGCCACGGCTCAAGGGCGTCCAGCCTCAGAGGCGTTAGAGCCTTTTGAGCCAGCTGCACCCCTGCCGGCACCCCGGCCTCCACCTTCCTTTCTCCTTCTGCACTCAGTCCCTGGGTGACCCACTCTGCAGTATAAGCAGGAGTGACGAAAGAGCAGTTCGCTCCCTGCTCATACTTCCCATCATTATACTTCCAACACTCACGGCCCTTTCTCTTAACCCCACCTAGCTGCCTGCTCGTCACGAGGGGGAATGCTCTGACCCCAGGCGCTGCCACAAGTGCACATCCGTCATGCCAAAAGTCAACAACGGGTTCCCGACCATCTTCCTCCTATAATCGGCATCATAAGACCACCACACCCCTTCCTTATAAGTTTTGTGCACAAACTCTATCGTCTCCATCTATTTCAGCATGTCCATCCGCAACTCTGGCTTCACCTCAATAAGGCAGGGCGCCAGCACCCTAAAGCACCTGCGCCAATCATCCATTCTCTCCGGCCTCTTTACCTTTTTTTGGACCAGAGCCGTCCTCTCTCCACTCCTTCGCCTTATGGGCCTCGAGCGACAGATCAAATATGTGCACATACTTGCCATCCCTAATCTTTTTAATCACTTTAGCCTTAAGGTGTGAATGTAACAAATGAACGTTGCAGGGGTACGCATCCCCCTGCAACGCCACCTTCCTGTCCTCCACCACCAAACTAACAGCCCCTGTCCCTACTGGAGCACTACCCATCTCTCCCTGGCTAGGAATCCCTACCTCAGCTCCCCCAATCCCCGGAGCTAACCTCAATTCCTGCCTCTCCTGCCCTGCAAGTAATCTACACAGGTATTTCAACACCCGTTTCTGAGATTTAGAAACTGGCCCCAAGTAGTCATCACTCTCAGAGCCAGAGTCACTGGATGACCCCACCACCCCACCCCCCAAATCCACACCCAATGTGATCTCTGTGAGTCACAGAGTTCGGTGCATCCTCACACCCCGCCGCTGCCGCAGCACTACTGACCACCTGTAAAGAGAGAGAAGAACACCGGGAGGGTGCCACACCCGCCTTTCCCCACAAAATACCCTGCATTATGCCCTCCCACCTGAACCTGCCCTGCTGCTTGCCTACCCCTACTCCCAGACCCGCCCCGCAGCGAGGGGGCTTCTCACTGCTCACCTGCCCCCATGTGTCCCACATCACCATATGGGCTGTGCCCCCCCTCACCCCACCACCCGTTGTGGGATGCTGAGGGTGCCCAGACCCTGCAGACGAAGCACGTGCCCCTTGGGCCAATATTGAGGCCAACCTGAAAATTTCCCCCATCACCACCTGTTGTCCTCTCTCCAGAGGCTCATGCCCACTCCTAAGTTGATTATCCCCAAACTCCATCCCAGTACCCACTTGACCAATGCCCCAATGTGCCCCTGGCACCCCCACCATGTCCCCTGAGACCCCAAGCCTCCTTCCCCTACCCCGTTGTACGGAGTCAATGTGCCCCCTTTGCCCCTGACCCCTCTGTAACCCAGCACCACTAGTACCACCTCTGCCGGTGCCTGTCAGCCATCTACCGCCACCTGCCTGCCTCAGGTGCCACCCCCTAGGATCCCTGGACTCCTGACTCACCTGCACCGTTGCCATCGCCGCTCCAAATGCCTGACTGGCCTGAACCGCGCCCGCGACCAACGAGAGTGACGTCATAACCGTGCAACACTGCCCGGAAGTCACCACCGGATGAAGACGCACCACCCGCCGATCCCGGAGAAGACCCGACGCCCGCGATGGAACCACCAGCCGCCGGAACACCACCAGCTGGACCTACCTGGAAACCGCTGGACTGCCCGCCGCCAGCAGCTACACCCAAACCGGAAGCCACAGAGAGGGCCTGAACCAAGGCAGCAACTGCCGCCCGTGCCGCCACAGGAATAGGTAAGTCCGGTAAGTAATATGCCCTAAAAGGGGCCTCTAGGCCTCCTGACCCACCGGGACCACCAATGAAGGGAGGGGAATTGGACAGGCCGCCACTCACGCCACCACAATACTGGGAAGGAGGGGGAAGCCACTAGGCCACCAGGGGAAAATACGCGGTGTAGGCCCAAAGGCCCCCCGCTTGCGCCCATAGCTCCCAGATACCCGGGAGAGGCCCAAAGCGAACCCGCAGCCCCCAAATCAGGCCCATCAGCCCGCCCTGGCCCAGAATCTCCCTCCCCACCACTCAAGGCCCCTGGAAGGCCGACCGAGCCATCCAGTTCCCCAGCCTCCCTCTCCCCATCCCCTAAACCCCCTGACCCCACCCCTGAATCAAAAAGATCCCCATCCTGGGTAAGAGGGAAAATGGAGGGGGTGGATAACAGGCCCGAAGGCGGACCCACATCCTTAAAAGGATTGAGGTCTTCCTCTCCAGTACCAGATCTGACTCCTCTCCCCCTAACAGATACTCGCTGTGTCACTGGTGAAGACTCAGCCGCTATGGAGGAACCGATTGACGTCTAGGACGAACCATCATACCAAGCCAGTCAGAAAAAACCTTTCACCAGCAGTCGAAGACAAGAAAGAGGGAGTGTTCCAGCATCCATGCATTTTTATATCAAGTAAGAATCCCCACCCCAACATTCGCAACAATGTTGCACACTCACACACTGCACAGCTTCACGTCTCAGTCAGGCAGCATAACCCTTATGACGTTACAAGCACATAAGCTCTCCACTACCATTCCATTGGTATAGCTGAAAGTTCTCTGTGAGGTCTGAAGCATTCTCAAAGCTGTTTTCACCCGCAGATGTCACAGTTTTATCTAATTGTCAAAAAACGCAAAATACTTAGCACCCTAAAATAAAAACACAAGCCTGCAAAAATAGAGGTGAATAAGATACTAGCTGAAAACAGGGTAAGCTGGTGTTAGCTGCAGTATTTACATGTTAAAGTTCAACCCCTGATCCCTGCTAACTTTACTGTCTAGGGAGAGATCCATTACTCTATATGGGAGGCATATTGCAACTTTCATGAACAGTCAGTGTGTTTTTTTTTGTTTTAGATACAGCAAATACTAGATAATTGGGACCGTATGACCTGATTCTCTAGCTGTCTCTGTTCAGTCTAAAGCATCTGTCAGTTTTACGAGATTGTTTACTGGATTCTATAAAAGCACATTTTACCTTATGTTGTTTGCTTAGGGATGTACCTTACATTCCTTTATGTGAAGAAAAGACAAATATATTGCAGTATGGTGCTATAATGTATGATGTAAAAAATCTCAATAAAAATGTATTAAACATCATATTAATAGTACGCAGTAGGATTTGTATTATAAGAACAAATCTCAAAAATGATTTTTTTAACCCCTTGAGTGCTAACGACGGCTCTAAACCGTTGAAGAGTTTCCCACTCAGGTGCTTACAACGACTCAGAGCCGTCGCTAGCACTCTCCCACCTTGAGGGAGATCTGGGGGGCTCCCACCTGCTCCTACCCCGGCGATCGGGCCTGTATAGTGATAGGCATCGCCGGGGCTTCACATTTTGCGTTTTCACGCTTCACGTTTTGCGTGGTGATGTCACGCGCAATGACGTGATGACGTCACAGCGCAACTTTATTAACAAAATACAATAAGTATAGAGAATGGGGGCATGCTGCTTATAAGCCTGTGTCTCAGGCTTCTAAGCAGCTACAGACCCCTAAGACCTACCGTTGGGATCTGAAAAAAAATATTTAAAAAAAATTAAAAATCCCTCAAATCAGCTTAGCACCCAGGTGGGAAAGTGCTTAGCACTCAAAGGGTTAAAGTAAGCAGGATAATATCTTAGTTCATAAATCAGATTGATCTTGCAATTTTTAACTTTCCAATTTACTTTTATCTGATTTGCTTAATTGTATTGTTATCCTTTGTTGAAAAGCACAACTAGCTCGAGCAGCAATATACTAGTGGGAGCTAACAGCTGATGGGTGTCTGCACATATATTTCCATTTTGTCATTGGCTTTCCTGATGTGGTCAGCTAGCTCCCAGTAGTGCATTGCTGCTCATTCAACAAAGGATACCAAGAGGATGAAGCAAAATTGATAAAAAAAATAGAAGTATAATGGAAATTTGTATAAAATTGTATGCTCTATCTGAATTTATGAAAGAAAAAAATGGGTTTCCTGTCCCTTTAACCCCTTACGTGTCAATGACGACAAGTGGTGGTAATCTGCACAATTCATTTAGAGTGGATGACGATCATGTGTTGCCATCCAGGTGGGGGTATTTTTTAGAGCTCATCACAGCCCCCTTGCGCTCACCCTGCATCCCTAGTGCTCTGGCATCAGAGAATGTGCATGATGATGTCACCGAGCCCCAGAGACCCAGAAGGACCACAGGGCTTACGGAGCTGCTGGTTAGTATTCAAACCCCTCCAATTTTTTAAAATTAAAAATACACTAGTTCTTTATATATACCCTTAGAACTGGCCATCAAGGCCTGGAGACACCTAAGAGCCCTTGTTTTGAAGCCCAGAAGTCCGTCTTTACTATAAAATAAACCATCATATAGATGTTTTAATAGCCAGGTGTCACCTTTGTAGTTGTAACCACCTGTTGGGAATAAATGTTTATTTATTAGAATAGATGCTCTTGGGAGCCCCTATGTGCAGATCAGAGTTACATACTATATCAAAAGGCCCTTATTGATATAAATTATAGAGTTAAGAGGTGAAAATACACACTATTGTTTATATACTTCTTTAGTAAGATTTTAATGAAAAAAAAAAATCAAACATACATAGATAGGGCTATATAACAAGTAGGACACACAATAAATAACATTACAATGTCTGGTTAATTTTCTAAATGTACCCCAATTGCCCCCCAAAAATGTAGCATCTTTATTTAAAAAAAAACCCAGCATAAAGCAATTTTTAGGGGTTAAATTGAGCGTGTGTGGGGTGTTAAAAAAACGGCACTGAAAAGTACCTTTACATTGCGGTCTATGGGGACTGTGTTCACTCTAAATACAGGGGTCAAGTCCTACAACAAAAAGTGTGGAAACTCACCAAGACTTCCACCCCCCTCACAATTAATATTGTTTTACAACAGTTCAATTTACACCATTTCAGAATAACAACCTTTTTTTCCAGTCATGTAACTGCTTTTGAAAAGCATTGAGAAGCAGTGCATTTATTAAAATATACATATTTATATTCATATACATATATATTTAAATTTTCTGCCCATCACTGCACAACCTACCCTCTTCTCTGTGCTAGTTCTCATGCCATGTCTGACGGCATGAGAACAAGGCTCCCATTGGAGCCCATGGAAGCACGCTCTATTGAACACAAAGCTTCCATGCAATGTGAATGCGAGGTTGAGTTTGCGTTGCGGGTCACTTCTAATACCAGCACACAATTGCGTGTGCTGGTATTATGAGTGGAGCACAAATATCACACTCGTGAAAGCCAATTTTACACTCTACTCGTAATCTGGCCCAATATGTGTGGGTTTTAGATTGAAAATGGCCTACAATAGGACAGAAATGTGAGAAGCATATAAAAACTGCAAAACAGCTGAACACATGGGTGCAAATGGCTCATGTACACAGTAAAAATCATATTTAATGTACACTATAGGTTCAAAATATGACATTACAATTGCACTTAAAGAACAAACGGCTAGATTTGGAGTTTGGCGGTAAAAGGGCTGTTAACGCTCCGCGGGTTTTTTTCTGGCCGCACCATAAATTTAACTCTGGTATCGAGAGTTCAAACAAATGCTGCGTTAGGCTCCAAAAAAGGAGCGTAGAGCATATTTAGCGCAAATGCAACTCTCGATACCAGAGTTGCTTACGGACGCGGCCGGCCTCAAAAACGTGCTCGTGCACGATTCTCCCATAGGAAACAATGGGGCTGTTTGAGCTGAAAAAAAACCTAACACCTGCAAAAAAGCAGCGTTCAGCTCCTAACGCAGCCCCATTGTTTCCTATGGGGAAACACTTCCTACGTCTGCACCTAACACTCTAACATGTACCCCGAGTCTAAACACCCCTAGCCTTACACTTATTAACCCCTAATCTGCCGCCCCCGCTATCGCTGACCCCTGCATTACACTTTTAACCCCTAATCTGCCGCTCCGTAAACCGCCGCCACCTACGTTATCCCTATGTACCCCTAATCTGCTGCCCTAACATCGCCGACCCCTATGTTATATTTATTAACCCCTAATCTGCCCCCCACAACGTCGCCGACACCTACCTACACTTATTAACCCCTAATCTGCCGAGCGGACCTGAGCGCTACTATAATAAAGTTATTAACCCCTAATCCGCCTCACTAACCCTATCATAAATAGTATTAACCCCTAATCTGCCCTCCCTAACATCGCCGACACCTACCTTCAATTATTAACCCCTAATCTGCCGACCGGAGCTCACCGCTATTCTAATAAATGTATTAACCCCTAAAGCTAAGTCTAACCCTAACACTAACACCCCCCTAAGTTAAATATAATTTTTATCTAACGAAATAAATTAACTCTTATTAAATAAATGATTCCTATTTAAAGCTAAATACTTACCTGTAAAATAAATCCTAATATAGCTACAATATAAATTACATTTATATTATAGCTATTTTAGGATTAATATTTATTTTACAGGTAACTTTGTATTTATTTTAACCAGGTACAATAGCTATTAAATAGTTAAGAACTATTTAATAGTTACCTAGTTAAAATAATTACAAATTTACCTGTAAAATAAATCCTAACCTAAGATATAATTAAACCTAACACTACCCTATCAATAAAATAATTAAATAAACTACCTACAATTACCTACAATTAACCTAACACTACACTATCAATAAATTAATTAAACACAATTGCTACAAATAAATACAATTAAATAAACTATCTAAAGTACAAAAAATAAAAAAGAACTAAGTTACAGAAAATAAAAAAATATTTACAAACATAAGAAAAATCTTACAACAATTTTAAACTAATTACACCTACTCTAAGCCCCCTAATAAAATAACAAAGACCCCCAAAATAAAAAATTCCCTACCCTATTCTAAAATACAAAAATTACAAGCTCTTTTACCTTACCAGCCCTGAACAGGGCCCTTTGCGGGGCATGCCCCAAGAATTTCAGCTCTTTTGCCTGTAAAAAAAAACATACAATACCCCCCCCCCAACATTACAACCCACCACCCACATACCCCTAATCTAACCCAAACCCCCTTAAATAAACCTAACACTAATCCCCTGAAGATCTTCCTACCTTGTCTTCACCATCCAGGTATCACCGATCCGTCCTGGCTCCAAGATCTTCATCCAACCCAAGCGGGGGTTGGCGATCCATAATCCGGTGCTCCAAAGTCTTCCTCCTATCCGACAAGAAGAGGACATCCGGACCGGCAAACATCTTCTCCAAGCGGCATCTTCTATGTTCTTCCATCCGATGACGACCGGCTCCATCTTGAAGACCTCCAGCGCGGATCCATCCTCTTCTTCCGACGACTAGACGACGAATGACGGTTCCTTTAAGGGACGTCATCCAAGATGGCGTCCCTCGAATTCCGATTGGCTGATAGGATTCTATCAGCCAATCGGAATTAAGGTAGGAATTTTCTGATTGGCTGATGGAATCAGCCAATCAGAATCAAGTTCAATCCGATTGGCTGATCCAATCAGCCAATCAGATTGAGCTCGCATTCTATTGGCTGATCGGAACAGCCAATAGAATGCGAGCTCAATCTGATTGGCTGATTGGATCAGCCAATCGGATTGAACTTGATTCTGATTGGCTGATTCCATCAGCCAATCAGAAAATTCCTACCTTAATTCCGATTGGCTGATAGAATCCTATCAGCCAATCGGAATTCGAGGGACGCCATCTTGGATGACGTCCCTTAAAGGAACCGTCATTCGTCGTCTAGTCGTCGGAAGAAGAGGATGGATCCGCGCTGGAGGTCTTCAAGATGGAGCCGGTCGTCATCGGATGGAAGAACATAGAAGATGCCGCTTGGAGAAGATGTTTGCCGGTCCGGATGTCCTCTTCTTGCCGGATAGGAGGAAGACTTTGGAGCACCGGATTATGGATCGCCAACCCCCGCTTGGGTTGGATGAAGATCTTGGAGCCAGGACGGATCGGTGATACCTGGATGGTGAAGACAAGGTAGGAAGATCTTCAGGGGATTAGTGTTAGGTTTATTTAAGGGGGTTTGGGTTAGATTAGGGGTATGTGGGTGGTGGGTTGTAATGTTGGGGGGGGGGTATTGTATGTTTTTTTGTACAGGCAAAAGAGCTGAAATTCTTGGGGCATGCCCCGCAAAGGGCCCTGTTCAGGGCTGGTAAGGTAAAAGAGCTTGTAATTTTTGTATTTTAGAATAGGGTAGGGAATTTTTTATTTTGGGGGTCTTTGTTATTTTATTAGGGGGCTTAGAGTAGGTGTAATTAGTTTAAAATTGTTGTAAGATTTTTCTTATGTTTGTAAATATTTTTTTATTTTCTGTAACTTAGTTCTTTTTTATTTTTTGTACTTTAGATAGTTTATTTAATTGTATTTATTTGTAGCAATTGTGTTTAATTAATTTATTGATAGTGTAGTGTTAGGTTAATTGTAGGTAATTGTAGGTAGTTTATTTAATTATTTTATTGATAGGGTAGTGTTAGGTTTAATTATATCTTAGGTTAGGATTTATTTTACAGGTAAATTTGTAATTATTTTAACTAGGTAACTATTAAATAGTTCTTAACTATTTAATAGCTATTGTACCTGGTTAAAATAAATACAAAGTTACCTGTAAAATAAATATTAATCCTAAAATAGCTATAATATAAATGTAATTTATATTGTAGCTATATTAGGATTTATTTTACAGGTAAGTATTTAGCTTTAAATAGGAATCATTTATTTAATAAGAGTTAATTTATTTCGTTAGATAAAAATTATATTTAACTTAGGGGGGTGTTAGTGTTAGGGTTAGACTTAGCTTTAGGGGTTAATACATTTATTAGAATAGCGGTGAGCTCCGGTCGTCAGATTAGGGGTTAATAATTGAAGGTAGGTGTCGGCGATGTTAGGGAGGGCAGATTAGGGGTTAATACTATTTATGATAGGGTTAGTGAGGCGGATTAGGGGTTAATACATTTATTATAGTAGCGCTCAGGTCCGCTCGGCAGATTAGGGGTTAATAAGTGTAGGTAGGTGTCGGCGACGTTGTGGGGGGCAGATTAGGGGTTAATAAATATAACATAGGGGTCGGCGATGTTAGGGGCAGAAGATTAGGGGTACATAGGGATAACGTAGGTGGCGGCGCTTTGCGGTCGGAAGATTAGGGGTTAATTATTTTAAGTAGCTTGCGGCGACGTTGTGGGGGGCAAGTTAGGGGTTAATAAATATAATATAGGGGTCGGCGGGGTTAGGGGCAGCAGATTAGGGGTACATAAGTATAACGTAGGTGGCGGTCGGCAGATTAGGGGTTAAAAATTTTAATCGAGTGGCGGCGATGTGGGGGGACCTCGGTTTAGGGGTACATAGGTAGTTTATGGGTGTTAGTGTACTTTAGGGTACAGTAGTTAAGAGCTTTATAAACCGGCGTTAGCCAGAAAGCTCTTAACTCCTGCTTTTTTCAGGCGGCTGGAATCTTGTCGTTAGAGCTCTAACGCTCACTGCAGAAACGACTCTAAATACCAGCGTTAGAAAGATCCCATTGAAAAGATAGGCTACGCAAATGGCGTAGGGGGATCTGCGGTATGGAAAAGTCGCGGCTGTAAAGTGAGCGTTAGACCCTTTAATCACTGACTCCAAATACCAGCGGGCGGCCAAAACCAGCGTTAGGAGCCTCTAACGCTGGTTTTGACGGCTACCGCCGAACTCTAAATCTAGGCCAAAATTTGTTCAGCCCTTGGTCATGAGCTGAACAGGGGTACTCCAGGACAGGGCTGAAATGGGACCAAAAATGGGGCCAATGCAATACTGGGAGCTAGTTGCTGATTGGTAGCTGCAAACATATGCTTTTTGTCATTGGCTCACCAGATGTGTTTAGCTAGCTCCCAATAGTACATTGTTGATCTTTCAATAAAAGATGCCAAGAGAATGAAGCAAATTTAGTAACTGAAGTAAATTGGAAAGTTGTTTAAAAGTAATATGCTCTATCTGAATCATAAAGGAAAAATTGATGTTCATGTCCCTTTAAGGTTAATTAATGTGAAGAACATGAAAGAGCTTGGCGAGATTAATTTATTCTATACAGCTAAGTGAATCACTCTAAAAGCAGCAGAAAAAAGAATTTGGACCTAGGGGAATTATTAAATTTGATTTTGTTGCTTGGAAACAAATACAATTATGTATATTTATGTAGATGTTTTTGTAAAAACAAAATACATCCATCATGAACATACAAATCTACTGTCAATATGAAATGTAATTGTACAATTTCAGTTTTTTTTTTTTTTCTTTAATATAAATTTTATAGAATATTATGCGAACCAGGTGAAAATATTCTCAAATTTTCCTATGTGTGGTGAAATCTCTGTTATTTTCATTGCTTTTTAACGAATAAACACATCTCCGAGTAATACAATCTTCCTTTTGCCCTTCTATGCTAATAATCTCTTTGTAACATTGTCACACTGTTGGTATAATGACATTAGTTTCCATGGCAATAAATTAGTGGTGCTGGCTTTTGTACAAATAGATTTCACTATGTGAAAAAAATAACAGCAAAGAGCGTTCAATCACAATGCAAGAGAAACATTTTATGTAAATTGCTAATGTGAAAGGAACAAAAATTACTTTAAGTGCACTCACAACAATTCATAAATTTGGACTGGGATACCCTTGTAGTGTGCTCTTGGTATATATATGTTTAGTGTGCTGTGTGTGTGTATTGCGTGCACTGCTCTCTGTATGCTGTGGTGTCTGGATAATCACAAGTAAATTAAGCTTGGACAGGAGTAAAATTGCTCCTTCTGTTAGCAAATGTGACCAAACCTGTAATTTTCTTTTCAAATGCCAAGTCTTAACTGATCCTTTTCATTAGCAAATCAAGTCTTTTTCAACAACAATGAATATTACTAAATATATATTGATATTGCACCTGAAAATAAGTCACCTGAGTTATTTACTTAATAATTTAATAGGTTCTGAGGTAGTTTGTAAAAAAATCAATTTAGGTAAAAGCAATTGTGTAATTATGTTCATACTAGAAAACCACAGCTAAGGCTTTACAGTAAAGGCAACTGCATAACAAGTGATGTCACAAAGAGAAATTGAAACTCTGTTTAAAAGATGCACTCTGAGTCAGTGAACATTTCTTTAACCTATAAGATCTGTATCACACTAGAAACAATGAATCATTTGTTTAAATTGAGTCAGTCATGATTTGACATCTATAACACACGTGCTTCAGGATCCTCACAAGCTTTTGCACAAATGCTCCCTGTCAATTGGACTTATCATCCTTGCTGTTATAGCTAATCAATTCTCATTGTGAACCACACAGATGCTCAGGGTTTCAGAGCTACCTTCTATTTCTTAACATGCCCTTAGTTTTGCAGATTTGCTATATCATCTGGGAACCATAGCCTATTTTAATGTGAACATACATTCTACCCAAGTAGATCTATAGGAAGCGCCACAGTAGATTACTTAAAGGGGACAGTCAACACCAGAATTTTTGTTTCAAAAGATAGATAATCCCTTTATTACCCATTCCACAGTTTTGCAAAACCAACACTGTTATATTAATACACTTTTTACTTCTGTGACTAATTTGTATCTAAGCATCTTCTGACCGCCCCTAATCACATGACTTTTAGTTATTATCTACTGACTTGCATTTTAGCCAATTAGTGCACTGTCTGCCACTAGCCAGGAGCGTGATCACAATGCTATCTATATGGCCTACATAAGCTCGCTCTCCCCTGCTGTGAAACGTAAATAAAACAGAGGCGGCCTTCAAGGGCTTAGAAATTATCATATGAGTCTTCCTAGGTTTGCTTTCAACTAGAATACCAAGAGAACACAGCAAAATTGTTGATAAAAGTAAATTGGAAAGTTGTTTAAAATTACATGCCCTATTTGAAAAATGAAAGGTTTTTTTGGACTTGACTGTCCCTGCAATGTTCTTACCTCTTGATTGATTATGGTTTCAGCCATCAAGTATGTAAGCTTGCCTTTTGTTATTAGTCAGTCCTGACCCCATTGAAAAAATGTAAATAAAATAGAATGTCTTATTGGCCTGTAGCACTAGTTACTACTTTTTTTAAGGTGTTGTCCAGCTACTCTTCTGCTGCCCTGAAGACATTTCCTATATATGGCAAATGGCTTTCCATTAACTATTTTTGAATGACCCCTTAATGAAGATCAGAGAGTGGTGTTCAAAGCATAGCAGTTTGATGACACAAAGTTTTATACTATTAGATCTTCTAAAGGAGTGTATACCAATCAATAAAGTTGAAGTAAAACATAATATATTGTTTTAAAAACATATTGGGCCAGATTACTGTGGAGCAGTATTTAATATCCTACTTCCTTGCAAACCCGATCACATATTCTCAAGTGCGCTAACTCGACATGAAAATATGAATATTTCACGTTAGAATGTTCTTCATATAGCAGAATATGTTTATTTATTCATAAATACACATTTCTACATATGTCTGATGTTCTATATATATATATATATATATATATATATATATACCCAGTATATATATATATATATATATATATATATAGATGATTATATAGAGGTATAGTTATATAAAGGAATATCCATTTCTAAAAACATACAACTTTATTTAATACAAATATTGCATAAATATGATTTTACATATTTTCATCTACTTAACTGCAAAGGGCATAAATATAATGTATACACATGTATTTATGTGTTTATATGTGTATATATGTCTGTAAATACATATATACACATATAAATACATAATAGACATGTGCATGGCGGAAAAATTCGGTTCGGTTCGGATCGATTCGTATTTTTTCGAATTTCGCTTCGGATCCATTCGAATTTGGAAAAATTTGAATCAATTCGGTTCGGATTCGTTTCGGATTTATTCGGATTTGAACAAATTCATCTGAATTCGGTTTGGTTCGGAATTTCGGTAAAAATTCGGTGGGATGTGCTGTGTATTAGACTAGTATTATGTACTGTATATTAGGTGTTACCCATAGCAGTGTGATATAACCTAATATACTGTACAATACTAGTGTAATCCATGGCCAGCCGAATCTACCGAATAAATCCGAACTAATTCGGATTTATTCTGTAGATTCGGCACTATTTTAATTCGGAAATTCGAATCGATCCGAATCCCGAATTTACTGAATTCGGCTGAAGAAACGAATCGCACATATCTAATACATAAATACATATGTACACACATATATAAACATATACACATACATATACATATTTAGACATGTGTATGTATATATCTCTATGTTAAAGCCCATTGCCTGCCTTTTTTCTTTTTCTAACATATTTTTTGGCCCTTAAACCTTTTTTTGTGCTATATTTTTAATAACTTTATTAGATAGTGTTATAATGAGTGTAACTGTACTTTTAAATGTATTTTTTTATGTTTTTTTAAACTTTTTTGATTTGCAAAACAGTTAACCAAAGTTCTAAGGATCACGATAGCGATCAAATGCATGCATTTACTTTCAACTTGTAATACGAGCGTGCGCAAACAACTGGTAATTGTTAGTGTGACACTTGTAATCTGACCCATAATCAGATGCAATGTGTTTCACAGTGTTATGTCTGCCACTGGTTCTTTCCACTAATGAACAGTGACAGATTTTCTTCTCTTTTCTTCACCATTGTGGTGTCTATTTCACTAAGCAACAGTACCAAGATTTGTGACTCCAAAAGCCACACCAGACTTCAATGTAGGTTTCAACCTTGGCAGTTGCCAGATGGGAGTCAAAAACTTTGAGACCCACAATGCACAGTGGGTGCTAACCAAAGCAGAGGAACCAAGAAACAAAATATAATACAAAAAAGAAAAATTTGTAGTCAAAAGCAAAATAATGTATTATGAATTTCACATTAGAAACCCATACAAATGGCAATAATCTAAAATAATTATTTTATGTGCAACTATCGGCACTATTTTAATTCGGAAATTCGAATCGATCCGAATCCCGAATTTACTGAATTCGGCTGAAGAAACGAATCGCACATATCTAATACATAAATACATATGTACACACATATATAAACATATACACATACATATACATATTTAGACATGTGTATGTATATATCTCTATGTTAAAGCCCATTGCCTGCCTTTTTTCTTTTTCTAACATATTTTTTGGCCCTTAAACCTTTTTTTGTGCTATATTTTTAATAACTTTATTAGATAGTGTTATAATGAGTGTAACTGTACTTTTAAATGTATTTTTTTATGTTTTTTTAAACTTTTTTGATTTGCAAAACAGTTAACCAAAGTTCTAAGGATCACGATAGCGATCAAATGCATGCATTTACTTTCAACTTGTAATACGAGCGTGCGCAAACAACTGGTAATTGTTAGTGTGACACTTGTAATCTGACCCATAATCAGATGCAATGTGTTTCACAGTGTTATGTCTGCCACTGGTTCTTTCCACTAATGAACAGTGACAGATTTTCTTCTCTTTTCTTCACCATTGTGGTGTCTATTTCACTAAGCAACAGTACCAAGATTTGTGACTCCAAAAGCCACACCAGACTTCAATGTAGGTTTCAACCTTGGCAGTTGCCAGATGGGAGTCAAAAACTTTGAGACCCACAATGCACAGTGGGTGCTAACCAAAGCAGAGGAACCAAGAAACAAAATATAATACAAAAAAGAAAAATTTGTAGTCAAAAGCAAAATAATGTATTATGAATTTCACATTAGAAACCCATACAAATGGCAATAATCTAAAATAATTATTTTATGTGCAACGATTTATTTTTGGATACTATTTTAATGCACCTCTATGGAATAAATGTGTGTAGTCAAAAATGTTCCTTAAATTAGGCCCTGTTTACAACTTTATTTAAATGTGACTTGAAAAAGGTGCCAAGTAGGCACAATACAGGTCCTAAGCATGCCACTTTGTAGCTTAAATTAATATGCAAATATATTTATACTATGTACTGTATGTAAATGTGACATTTATAAGCTGCTTATTAGGTTTAAAACTGTATACTGCAGAATTGTTATATTAGTGATGATTACTAGAAATCTCCATATTAATAATTAACATGATCTCAAAATTTCAATTTTAAAGAATATTTCCGTATATATAATATATATATACACATACACACACATATATATATATATATACATACATTGTGGTGCTATTTTATATTTGTTTCTCCATCCTAAAATGATCCAGCATAAAACGGTAACAGATAGATCCAAAAAGACTCTTGGCTCGATTAAATGCATTTTGTAGAATAGTATGGGTTCATGCAATTGTAGCTATATGTATAATATGGTTTCTCTTCAATGAGAAATGCAACCAAATTGCAGGACCTGTGTGAACATTGTACAACTCCATAGTAGTCATCAGCCTGCTGTAAAGGGCTCCTGGTGGTGAAAAGTGGGGACCCCCTCTTTCCTGTTAACTGACAAGGGCAGCTGTCTACTGCCCTCCAATTCCTCCCTGCAGCTGATAAGGGGAAGGTCCCTCCATTTCCAGCGGGTGACATGATGAAAACTGCAAGTCTTCATACTTAAAGGGATGTTAAACAGTCAGTTTCATTTTTTTTTTTTTTAAAACACTAAGCAGTTAATTATACTTAATATAAATCGCTGCAATATGTATTATTCATCTTTTTCAATTGGATTTTTACTTTATATTTATTTTTTAAACTACATTTGTGCAGTGTCTTTTACTTCCTGTCAGAGTCCTATAAGGAGGAGGCCTTTACAGGAAGCTTTATCTTAGCCTGATGTCATAAAACTTCTAGGCTAGTGAAAAGACTAGATAACAGGGAGTCGGATTTGCTCATGCCCAGAACTGACAGTAAAAACATAGGTTTTCATAATTCTCCACTCTTATCACACTGGGGGCAGGGCTACACTGAGAATTTCTAAGTGCTAACTTTTCAAGAAATCAAGTAAGTTGTTTGCTGTTTTCTTTTTCGTTTGTTTTTTACACAATCTGTTCCTTTTCATATTTACTTTGATTTATATTTGGGGGGTTTTACCAAAGGAGGACTGTTTAATATCACTTTAACCATGGAGTTGTCCAGAAAAGAAATGGACAACCTTTTCTTACTTGAATATAATTGTGTGTGTTTGTGTGGAGGACATACTCTTGCTGCTTTTTTGCATAACGGTACAGATAACATAAGCTGCAAACTGAAAGACCATATTGTTTCCTGTGAGAAAAAACAAAAGGCTAGATAAGTGGAGCGCTAAATTATCGCACTCCCGTAAACGGGCAAATTTGCCCGTTTGTGGGAGCTCGATAATTAAAGGGACAGTCTAGGCCAAAATAAACTTTCATGATTCAGATAGAGCATGTAATTTTAAACAATTTTCCAATTTACTTTTATCACCAATTTTGCTTTGTTCTTTTGGTAGTTGAAAGCTTAACCTAGGAGTTTCATATGCTAATTTCTTAGACCTTGAAGCCCAACTCTTTCAGATTGCATTTTAACAGTTTTTCACCACTAGAGGGTGTTAGTTCACATATTTCATATAGATAACACTGTGCTCGTGCACGTGAAGTAATCTGGGAGCAGGCACTGATTGGCTAGACTGCAAGTCTGTCAAAAGAACTGAAAAAAGGGGCAGTTTGCAGAGGCTTAGATACAAGATAATCACAGAGGTTAAAAGTATATTATTATAACTGTGTTGGTTATGTAAAACTGGGAAATGGGTGATAAAGGGATTATCTATCTTTTAAAACAATAAAAATTCTGGTGTAGACTGTCCCTTTAACCAGCCACTACAAATGGTTGGTTATTGCTACCATGAGCTTGCGGTAGCAATTACCGCTCCAAAAATTAACCAGAGGTCAGACCTCTGGTTAATTTTTGAAAGTGCCCCAAATGCCCTCAAAATTGAGGGCATTGTAGTTTTTTATTTTACAAAAATTTAGCTTTTTTTCATTAAAAAAAAACTACACTAGGCAGTTTTGGGGCTTTAAAGTTGGTGGGAGTGGGGTGTTAGAAAAAAAAAATGACACTGAAAAGTGCCTTCACATTGCGGTCTATGGGAACTGTGTGTTCCCAGTAAATATATATGTATATGCTTATATACATATATATTTATGTGTTAATATGTGTATATACAAATATATAGGTATATAATCATATACCTATATATTTGTTTGCTGCCTATCACTGCACTACTTACCCCCTTTGTAGGCGAGGTTCTAATACCGTCTCTGACGGCATCAGAATGAGGCTCCTATTGGAGGCTATGGAAGCGCACTCTCGTGAGTGTAATGTTTCCTAGCAGTGCGCTGGTATTACAAAGTGAAGCAGTAATATTGCTTGTAATCTTGCCCAAACTTGGGGAAGTGTTGTGCATGTCTCCAATGTAGGTGTGTTCCTTCTGCCATACATAGATTGCGAATAGTGTGTGACTGTATTGAAACCATGTTTGGCTTGTTTTTAAATAAAGCTGTAAGGCTCCTTATCAACATAAGCCAAGATCATTTTTGAAAGCAGTATTTGGTGAAACTGTGTGCAAGATACAATTGCTAACCTCGCATCTTGCTATCCTCAGTAAATTTACTTCTGTTGAGATATGAGGTGCTTCACTTTAATAGCTACTGGATGTTGTAAATGTCACATTTTGATTTATTCTAGTTAATAATGGTGACAATTTATATAATCTTTCAGTTTAAAAGCAAATGCAAATCATTTTGAGCCTTGATATGTAAGATTCATTATTTTCCACAGTTTTTCTTTTTTTATTAAATAAAGAACTAACGGCTAGATTACGAGTCTTGCGTTAGGGTTAAAAAGCAGCGTTGAGAGGTCCCAACGCTGCTTTTTAACGCCAGCTGGTATTACGAGTCTTGCAGGTACAGGTGTACCGCTCACTTTTTTGGCCAGACTCGAAAATACTGCAAATCCACTTACGTCAATTGCGTATCCTATTTTTTAATATAGTGGTGGCGACGTTGGGGCGGCAGATTAGGGGTTAATAATTGTAGGTAGGTTGCGGCGACATTGGGGGCGGCAGATTAGGGGTTAATAGATATAATGTAGGTGTCAGCGATGTTGGGGCAGCAGATTAGGGGTTCATAAGTATAATGTAGGTGGCGGCAGTGTCCGGAGTGGCAGATTAGGGGTTAATAATATAATGTAGGTGGCAACGATATCAAGGTCGGCGAATTAGGGGTTAATAAGTGTAAGATTAAGGGTGTTTAAACTCGGGGTTCATGTTAGGGTGTTAGGTGTAGACATACAGGGGGTGCAGAATTATTAGGCAAATGAGTATTTTGACCACATCATCCTCTTTATGCATGTTGTCTTACTCCAAGCTGTATAGGCTCGAAAGCCTACTACCAATTAAGCATATTAGGTGATGTGCATCTCTGTAATGAGAAGGGGTGTGGTCTAATGACATCAACACCCTATATCAGGTGTGCATAATTATTAGGCAACTTCCTTTCCTTTGGCAAAATGGGTCAAAAGAAGGACTTGACAGGCTCAGAAAAGTCAAAAATAGTGAGATATCTTGCAGAGGGATTCATCACTCTTAAAATTGCAAAGCTTCTGAAGCGTGATCATCGAACAATCAAGCGTTTCATTCAAAATAGTCAACAGGGTCACAAGAAGCGTGTGGAACAACCAAGGCGCAAAATAACTGCCCATGAACTGGTGCCACTTGCCACCAGTTTGGCCATATTTCAGAGCTGCAACATCACTGGAGTGCCCAAAAGCACAAGGTGTGCAATACTCAGAGACATGGCCAAGGTAAGAAAGGCTGAAAGACGACCACCACTGAACAAGACACACAAGCTGAAACGTCAAGACTGGGCCAAGAAATATCTCAAGACTGATTTTTCTAAGGTTTTAAGGACTGATGAAATGAGAGTGAGTCTTGATGGGCCAGATGGATGGGCCCGTGGCTGGATTGGTAAAGGGCAGAGAGCTCCAGTCCGACTCAGACGCCAGCAAGGTGGAGGTGGAGTACTGGTTTGGGCTGGTATCATCAAAGATGAGCTTGTGGGGCCTTTTCGGGTTGAGGATGGAGTCAAGCTCAACTCCCAGTCCTACTGCCAGTTTCTGGAAGACACCTTCTTCAAGCAGTGGTACAGGAAGAAGTCTGCATCCTTCAAGAAAAACATGATTTTCATGCAGGACAATGCTCCATCACACGCGTCCAAGTACTCCACAGCGTGGCTGGCAAGAAAGGGTATAAAAGAAGAAAATCTAATGACATGGCCTCCTTGTTAACCTGATCTGAACCCCATTGAGAACCTGTGGTCCATCATCAAATGTGAGATTTACAAGGAGGGAAAACAGTACACCTCTCTGAACAGTGTCTGGGAGGCTGTGGTTGCTGCTGCACGCAATGTTGATGGTGAACAGATCAAAACACTGACAGAATCCATGGATGGCAGGCTTTTGAGTGTCCTTGCAAAGAAAGGTGGCTATATTGGTCACTGATTTGTTTTTGTTTTGTTTTTGAATGTCAGAAATGTATATTTGTGAATGTTGAGATGTTATATTAGTTTCACTGGTAAAAATAAATAATTGAAATGGGTATATATTTGTTTTTTGTTAAGTTGCCTAATAATTATGCACAGTAATAGTCACCTGCACACACATATATCCCCCTAAAATAGCTATAACTAAAAACAAACTAAAAACTACTTCCAAAAATATTCAGCTTTGATATTAATGAGTTTTTTGGGTTCATTGAGAACATGGTTGTTGTTCAATAATAAAATTAATCCTCAAAAATACAACTTGCCTAATAATTCTGCACTCCCTGTAAATGTTCTTTCCCCATAGGAATCAATGGGGCTGCGTTAGGAGCTTTACGCTGCTTTTTTGCAGGTGTTAGGTTTTTTTTCAGCCGGCTCTCCTCCATTGATTGATTCCTATGGGGAAATCGTGCACGAGAATGTTTTACCAACTCACTGCTAACGTAAGCAGCGCTGGCATTGAGGTGAGATGTGGAGCTAAATTTTGCTCTCTGCTCACTTTTCTGCGGCTAACGCCGGGTTTGTAAAAACCCGAAATACCAGCGCTGTCTGTAAGTGAGCGGTGAGCATAAACTGCTTGTTAGCACCGCACACCATTACCGACAAAACTCGTAATCTAGCCGATAAGCAGTACAATTTGAAGCAAGATATTAATGCTTTCTAAAAAGAATGCACATTATTTTAGGTGGCAGATATTTTTATAACGTTTCTGCTCTGTGTATAAAGAACAGTTTTGAAAATAAAGATTTTCACAGCTGACAATTCTTCACTTCAAAGGCCAACACAATACATTCAAGGCACCATGCAAGCAATGGTTCACGTGTCTGGCCTGATAATATTGATTAAATGCTTCAGCTGTTCATGAAATGGAGCCCCTGAAGCGACTGTATACTTTAGCACGGTAGCAATGTTAAACAATGCAGCAAGCTCATTATAAATCATACAGTTTTACAATATGTTCTTCACTATAATGTCTCTCATACAAATGTGGTACCTCAGGGGTACTGCCACTAGCAGAGGAAATAAATGATCCTGTGGTTTATATGAAACCACAAATGTTGACAAATTAGTATTAAATTTCAGGGGTTTTCTTCTTCTTCAATTGATTAATGATCTGACGTTTATTTAATTATTGTGACATGTTATATATACACATTATACTAAATGGTTCTTTTAGCAGGAGTGTACGCATAAAATGAATGGGTGTAATCACTCTTTTTAGTCTCCCTAGGTTTGGTGCTGAATAAAATATGAGTAATTTAAACATATCATTTCAGTAGTTAAATATTATTGCATTTTGTCAAGAAATTTTTGACTGCTCAGAAATTAAGACATTTGCTCTAGTAGTGAAATTAATAAAATAGACAGATTAATAATTCAAAACAGTTGCAGCTATGTATGATTCAAATGCTTTATAACTTCAGTATTTTTATGTACAGGTCAGATATGACCTGTCTTTTAGGTTGATTTTATTTTAATTGTTTATTAGTTTATATTTACCTAAATGGCATTAGCGCAAGGTACAACGGCTAAGCAAAATATACATTGTGCGTCAGCTTGAATATAATGCTTAAACGTTTTTTTTTCGCAGTGAGGTCTTTCTTCTACAGAATTATAGATATATTTCTGAAAAAGTTTTTTTTTTCAATTAAAACTATCTTGATGCAGAGTGTTGCTTAATTCACTAATACTAATTACACTTTCAGATTAGACAGCATACACAAAACTATAATAAAATATATTTTAACATTATTTTAGTTAGTAGTTCATTGGCTTGCTGTTTTTCATTTGCATTATTATAGAGCATGAATCCATATACATGATGGTAGCTTGCAATGAGAATTTTACGTTTAATGTACATACAAATATTTCAATCTTCACTTTACCAGAGCCCACAATTATCCCTCCCAGAATTCTGTCATGTGATCACCAGGGGCAAAACTACAGGGGGTGCAGAGGTTGCAATTGCAACTGGGCCCCAAAGGGAGGGGGCACAGCTTAAAAGATAAATAAATAAAAAATTAAAAAAAAATTTTAAATAAAAAACTTTGACCTGCCACTGCCTGCACTGACATCATGTGAGTGTGACATGATGCTTCACTAGTGTCTCTGACTACAGGGGTTAGTGTTTCTGTTTTACCCATTGGTGTTTATGTGTGTATGTATGTATGTGACTGTGTGTGTATTTATGCATGTATGTATGTGTGTGTATGTATGTTTGTAGAACCAGCAAATTACAGACTTTGTTACTACAGCAAGGGCGGGTGGGGGTAAACAGTGTCGCTATACAGTACCACTATTTACAGTACGGGTGGGGGGGCTAAACCATGTTACAGACTACTGTGGTCACTCTATAAAGTACTGGGGTGGGTCAGGCCAGTCATCTCACCAGCAGATTATAGACTGTGTCACTGACTCACTATATACAGTATTGGTGAGTTAAACAGAGTCACTATATACAGTTATAGGGGGTCAGACCATCTCACAGACTGTGGGCACAGGGTACCTTCTTTTCTGATTTACATTTTTTTTCTGTGTTAAATGTTAAAAAAAATGATATGTATCAAATTCACTTTTTTTGGGGGTGGGAGCTTGCACCTGGGCCCTGTGAATTCTAGTTACGCCTCTGGTGATCACTATTGCCACTGTAGCTGATAGTTACCTTGGCAGGTGAACCCTCCTATAAACGAGGTGTCACTTGTTGAAGTGCTTATTTTGAGGTGCTGGTGACCCTTTTACAGCATGCAATTAGTCACCTACTAGGCAAATAGAATTTTATTTTGCTATACAAGTTATTATTATTATTACATTTTGTTTTACTAATTACAAAAGAGTATTGGGAGCATATATCAAAGCAAAATATACTATTACAAGTGTGTTTGTGTGTGTTTGTGTGTGTGTGTGTGTTTGTGTGTGTTTGTGTGTGTGTGTTTGTGTGTGTGTGTGTGTGTGTTTGTGTGTGTGTGTGTGTGTGTGTGTTTGTGTGTGTGTGTGTGTTTGTGTGTGTGTGTGTGTTTGTGTGTGTTTGTGTGTGTGTGTGTGTGTGTGTTTGTGTGTGTGTGTGTGTGTTTGTGTGTGCAGGCGTTAGCTTAGTGTTTCTTAAAATACATTTTTATAATATAGCATAGAATAAACATATATATGACGTGCTCACTGATCATCGAGCTGTTTTCTTTAATACACAAAACAATTAAAAAAACATAATCATTGACAAAGTGATCACCTTTATGTATTTAACGCTCTTATAGCAAAAGAAAATAGCACAAAACATACCAAATACATAGAGTTACATTGAACATCCTTTTATAATTTTACCAAGTGGAACTGCTGCGCACTTAATTGTTTCCCTGAAAAGAGCATAATGATTATTCAGCGTTAGACCATTTTTCTTCCTAAACTAATTCATTTCCAGTAGAGTACCCTGTATTACATTACCCTTCCATTTAAGTAGTGCCATTGTGTATAAGATGACTCGTGATTAGATTAGTCGTGCCCCTGTGAACACGTCATAACTCAGCATCTGTCCCCCACAGTCCACAAACCTTTGTCCCACAGCTTCCATGCAGATTATCAGACCCCTCTATTCACTGGCTTAGAATAAACCTGCTGAAGGGTTTCATTTATCAGGTCATCCCAAGTTCATCTTAGAAGTTCATTAGTTGAGCTTTTGTGTCATTTAACAATGATGTATTTTGGGGGCCAAGGTTCACTTCCCCTGGAAGGGATTGTGTGTTATCTGCTGTGTATCAAGCTGAGACGTGTACCAATCCAAGTGATGGGAGCCATTTAAATTGTTTTTTCTGTAAGAGGAGATCACTCACAGCTGGGGTCAGAACATCAAATGCTTGCACAGTGTAATTTTCAGGTTGGAATATTATATATTATTATCATAAATGAAGCATCTCCATAATAATAGCCTGGAATTAATGAAGTGGAGATTTGACCACTTGGCATGTGAATCCCTTCTGGAAAGTACTGACTGCAATGCCCTGATCTGCATCTCTAAAAGTACAAAGTGACGATCTCATTATAAACTACTAAGAATTAGGCCTGTGTTGGCTATATACAATAAAGAGACAGATTTTGATGATATAATCAGTAATATTATGCTGCCTCTTCCCCAAATTAAAAAAGGTCTAGGTTAATTTAATTTGTAATATTGCTCATATCCAAGATAATTGTTTTTTTAAATGCATTATTCTTTGTTTGGCTTTGACAATGATGGGCAACTGTTTTACAACATTCGAAAAATGAAACTCATTTTAACATATTTCTTTGTTTGTTTTGAATGATTGTACAACATTCTAACATTTGCTTAATGTAATAGTATTTCTAATGCTCTCTTTAAATGTAGTATTTGAATTATACAATATTCGAAATAGAACAATTTGAATCAATATATTTGTATCTATTATGTATCATTTTACTAAATTCCCTACCACAAGAACTATTGAACTTCTGAACAGTATTTGTTAAATTAAATCTTACATTCGAAATTCCAAATGTGGATATTCAATCTAATTATGAAAATTCAAAAACAAAAGTAACATTTGAAATGCAGAAATAACATTAGTTTAACAAAGCTTAAGGGTTTTTGTCCATATCGACATTTTTTTGTCCAAAACAAATGTCCACAGGACTATTCGTTCGACCAAACTAGCTGTACTTTCGACACATTCACATATCCATATCTACAAATTAATCTGATGAATGCTAAATCTTCATTTTGGAAACCATAAAATAGGAGTTGATTGTTTTATTGGGTCTATAAATGTAAGAAGTGTCATCATTGTGTTTATTGGGTATTGTAAGGAATAAAATAGCATAAATTCTACAATGCATACTTCATTCTGGGGTTATAAGACTTTTTGTTGACACTTTCCATGTAGCCTGCTTTTTGATTTTATAAATTGTAATGAGATTCTTGAATATTGCTATCATCATTATCATATGTGGTACATCTGTTACACTTGGGAGATCATACACTTAAGTGGAGGTAGGAGTGTTATAGGTGGCAAAGAATAGTCATTTGTACTCGTAAATAGTGATGTCGCGAATAGTTCGCCGGCGAATAATTCCCTGCGAACATAGCATTTTCGCCATGGCGGGCGAACATATGCGATGTTCGATCTGCCCCCTATTCGTCATCATTGAGTAAACTTTGACCCTGTATCTCACAGTCTGCAGACACATTCCAGCCAATCAGCAGCAGACCCTCCCTCCCAGACCCTCCCAGCTCCTGGACAGCAGCCATTTTAGATTCATTCGGAAGCTGCTTTCTTAGTGAGAGGAGGGACAGTGTAGCTGCTGGTGATTTTATAGGGAAATTGATAGCTAGGCTAGTGTATTCAGTGTCCACTACAGTCCTGAAGGACTCATCTGATCTCTGCTGTAAGGACAGCACCCCAAAAAGACCTTTTTAGGGCTAGAACATTTTTTTCCCCTGTGTAATCTAATTGCAGTTGCTTGCCTGCCAAGCCACTTGCCCAGTGCCACCACTCATATCTGATGTAACAGTAGTGTAAATTTAAAAAAAAAAACGTTTTTGACTGTGAAACATCAGTCTGCTAGTGTAATCTAATTGCAGTTGCATGCCTGCCAGCGTGTGTGTCAGGCCCACTTGCCCAGTGCCACCACTCATATCTGGTGTAACAGTAGTGTAAATTTAAAAAAAACAAAAACTTTTTTGACTGTGAAACATCAGTCTGCTAGTGTAATCTAATTGCAGTTGCCTGCCTGCCTGCCAGCGTGTGTGCCAGGCCCACTTGCCCAGTGCCACCACTCATATCTGGTGTAACAGTAGTGTAAATTTAAAAAAAAAAACTTTTTTGACTGTGAAACATCAGTCTGCTAGTGTAATCTAATTGCAGTTGCCTGCCTGGCAGCGTGTGTGCCAGGCCCACTTGCCCAGTGCCACCACTCATATCTGGTGTAACAGTAGTGTAAATTTAAAAAAAAAAACTTGTTTGACTGTGAAACATCAGTCTGCTTGTGTAATCTAATTGCTGTTGCCTGCCTGACAGCGTGTGTGCCAGGCTCACAGCTTATACTGTGCCCACTTGCCCAGTGCCACCACTCATATCTGGTGTAACAGTAGTGTAAATTAAAAAAAAAAAACTTTTTTGACTGTGAAACATCATTCTGCTAGTGTAATCTAATTGCAGTTGCCTGCCTGCCAGCGTATGTGCCAGGCCCACTTGCCCAGTGCCACCACTCATATCTGGTGTAACAGTAGTGTAAATTTAAAAAAAAAAATTTTTTGACTGTGAAACATCAGTCTGCTTGTGTAATCTAATTGTGTTGCCTGCCTGCCAGCGTGTGTGCCAGGCTCACAGCGTATACTGTGCCCACTTGCCCAGTGCCACCACTCATATCTGGTGTAACAGTAGTGTAAATTTAAAAAAAAAAACTTTTTTGACTGTGAAACATCAGTCTGCTAGTGTAATCTAATTGCAGTTGCCTGCCTGCCAGCGTGTGTGCCAGGCCCACTTGCCCAGTGCCACCACTCATATCTGGTGTAACAGTAGTGCAAATTTTAAAAAAAAACTTTTTTGACTGTGAAACATCAGTCTGCTTGTGTAATCTAATTGCAGTTGCCTGCCTGCCAGCGTGTGTGCCAGGCTCACAGCGTATACTGTGCCCACTTGCCCAGTGCCACCACTCATATCTGTTGTAACAGTAATGTAAATTTAAAAAAAAAAACTTTTTTGACTGTGAAACATCAGTCTGCTAGTGTAATCTAATTGCAGTTGCCTGCCTGCCAGCGTGTGTGCCAGGCCCACTTGCCCAGTGCCACCACTCATATCTGGTGTAACAGTAGTGTAAATTAAAAAAAACAAAACTTTTTTTGACTGTGAAACATCAGTCTGCTTGTGTAATCCAATTTACAGTTGCCTGCCTGCCAGCGTGTGTGCCAGGCTCACAGCGTATACTGTGCCCACTTGCCCAGTGCCACCACTCATATCTGTTGTAACAGTAGTGTAAATTGTTTTTTAAAAAAACTTTTTTTACTGTGAAACATCAGTCTGCTTGGGTAATCTAATTGCAGTTGCCTGCCTGCCAGCGTGTGTGCAAGGCCCACTTGCCCAGTGCCACCACTCATATCTTGTTTAATAGTAGTGTAAGTGTACATTTAAAAAAAAATGACAGGCAGAGGCAGGCCACCCCGCAGGTGCCGTCGTGGTCATGGTGCTGTGATTCCCTTTGGCCCTAGAATAATGCCCAGTGTTCAGAGGCCACGAACCATGAACTCGAAAAGTTCTGAGGAGGACATAGTTGACTTTTTAACACAGGACACCCAATCTTCTATAGCTTCCGCTCTAAACCTTGACGCACCATCCTCCTCCAGCTTATCTTCGGGCACCTCTCAAGTTACCACTCGCCCGCCTGCCGCCACCACCAACACTAGCACCACAGCCGCTTCACTTGATGTGTCAGAGGAGTTATTTACACGTCAGTTGGAAGAAATGAGTGATGCGCAACCATCATTGACAGAGGATGTAGATAACAGTGATATGTCTCAGTCAGGCAACATTACAGACATGGACGTACGGTGTGATGATGATGATGTTGTACCCGCTGCTGCTTCCTTTGTTGATTTGTCAGATACAAGTGAAGCGGTTGATGATGACGATGCATCCGTGGATGTCACGTGGGTGCCCGCTAGAAGAGAAGAAGAACAGGGGGAAAGTTCAGATGGGGAGACAGATAGGAGGAGGAGGAGACAGCATGCATCGGCACCCGGGGTCAGCCAGACAGCACCCCAATCAACGCATGCTGTTGCCACCACCAGAATGCCGTCATCGCAGAGCTCAGCAGTGTGCCATTTTTTTGTGTGTCTGCCTCTGACAACAGCGATGCCATTTGCAACCTGTGCCAAAAGAGAGTAGTGTGAAGTCCAACACCAACCTAGGTGCAACTGCTTTGCGAAGGCACATGATCGCACATCACAAACGCCTATGGGATCAACACATGAGTAGAAGCAGCACACAAACTCAAAGCCGCCATCCTCCTCCTGGTCCAGCATCTTCAGCCACGTCAACCACTGCTGTCCTTCTTGCCCCCTCTCAACCATCCGCCACTCTGTCTCTCCGCCACTTCCTGCTCATCTGCCCACAGTCAGGTGTCTGTCAAGGACATGTTTGAGCTTAAGAAGCCAATGTCACAAAGTCATCCACTTGCCCGGCGTCTGCCCACTGGCTTGTCTGAACTCTTAGCCCACCAGCTTTTACCATACAAAAAAAATTGTAGCTATTGGGACACCGCAGTGGAAGGTACCCGGTGTAATGTCCCTTTAACTGGGCTCCACCCCTTTAGCCTTTATAACTCCACTCCCCCTTGTACACATTGCTTGATTATTTTGTGTACTCTGAGTTCCTCTCTGGCTACTCAGTCACTTTGTCTCAAGTCCTTATTTTTGTTACAATTGATATTCCTTTGATTCCTTCACTGGAACCTTTGTGGCTAATTGTAACCTTAGCCCTCTTCTATACATTGTACTTTTCAACTACACCTTGCTCCGCTGGCTGTGGACTATTTTTGGTATAAGGATCTGGATCTACCTTACTGGAATATCCTTCTGCTCATTTCCACGCTGAGGATCACACGCTGCATACTGCTCACACAGCTCTCACCTGCACGATTTGCTGCTCTATTTGCTATTTCATCTCTGGAACAACCGCATCTACTTGGATACCTCCTACCTGGGTTTTGTCACGCAAGTACTTTAGCTCATGTTTGGAGTATACTTGTCTCTCTCAGTGTGTTTCATATTTATCTGCTAATCCACTAACTGCCTTAAGCTGCTTTCTTCAACTATGTCTGCTTGCCTGCCTGTGTCTCACTTAACTTGCTTGTACTCCACCCTGAGACTATACTTAACATTTAACTGCAGCTTGCAAGCATTAACCTGTTACTCTCCAGTGTTGCTTGTACTCCACCCTGAGACTATACTTAACATTTAACTGCAGCTTGCAAGCATTAACTTGTTACTCTCCAGTGTTGCTTGTACTCCACCCTGAGACTATACTTAACATTTAACTGCAGCTTGCAAGCATTAACCTGTTACTCTCCAGTGTTGCTTGTACTCCACCCTGAGACTATACTTAACATTTAACTGCAGCTTGCAAGCATTAACCTGTTACTCTCCAGTGTTGAATATACTTGGAAGAACTCTGCTCTCTGACATAACTTTACTTATAATCAGTTTCTACCATTTATATATATATTCAAACAGTTATATATATGTATATATATATATATATATTCCATTGCTGGTTCTTTTCTGTATTAACTGCTGTTGATTTGATTACCAATTGTTCAGGTTCATAACTTTTGGTGCTCAGTCATTTCAGCTACATTTAATCTGTTTGCCAGTTTTAAGTAATTATAAACAGATTATTACACCCAGCCAAAATTTCTTTGCACAAAAGGCAATCCCCAACCTGTACTCAATTGTGCGAAAGGAAGTAATGGCATGTCTGGCACACAGTGTTGGGGCAAGGGTCCATCTGACCACTGATAGCTGGTCTGCAAAGCATGGTCAGGGCAGGTATATCACCTACACTGCGCATTGGGTAAACCTGCTGACGGCTGCCAAGCATGAAATGCGTGGCTCTACAGAGGAGTTGGTGACACCGCCACAACTTGCAGGCAGGCCTGCTGCCACCTCCTTTACTCCTCCTACTCCATCCTCTTCCATAACCTCCTCAGCTGAGTCCTCTTCTGCTGCTGCGTCTTGCTCCATATCAACGGCACCCCCCCAGCTCCCCAGGTACTATTCCACATCCCGGATACGGCAGTGTCACGCCGTCTTGGGGTTGACTTGCCTGAAAGCAGAGAGTCACACCAGACCAGCACGCCTGTCGGCCCTGAACGCACAGGTGGATCAGTGGCTGACTCCGCACCAACTGGAGATCGGCAAAGTGGTTTCTGACAACGGAAGTAATTTTGTGGCAGCATTGAAATTGGGCAAGTTGACACATGTGCCGTGCATGGCACATGTGTGTAATCTGATCGTACAACGCTTTGTGCATAAGTACCCAGGCTTACAGGACGTCCTGAAGCAGGCCAGGAAGGTGTGTGGCCATTTGAGGGGTTCCTACACGGCCATGGCGAACTTTTCAGATATCCAGCGGCGAAACAACATGCCAGTGAGGCGCTTAATTTGCGACAGCCCGACACGTTGGAATTCAACACTACTAATGTTCAACCGCCTGCTCCAACAAGAAAAAGTCGTTAACGAGTATTTGTATGACCGGGGTGCTAGGACAGCCTCTGCGGAGCTGGGGATTTTTTTGCCACGTTACTGGACGCTCATGCGCAATGCCTGTAGGCTCATGCGTCCTTTTGAGGAGGTGACACACCTAGTCAGTCGCACCGAAGGCACCATCAGTTACATCATACCATTTATTTTCTTCCTGGAGAATGCCCTGCGAAGAGTGCTGGATCAGGCCGTAGATGAGCGTGAAGAGGAAGAGGAAGAGTTGTGGTCACCATCACCACCAGAAACAGCCTTATCAGCATCGAGTAGCTCGGCATCCAACCTTGTGCAAATGGGGTCTTTCATGCTGTCGTGCCTGTTGAGGGACCCTCGTATAAAAAGCTGATGGAGAACGACCTGTACTGGGTGTCCACGCTACTAGACCCCCGGTATAAGCATAAAGTGCCTGAAATGTTACTGAATTACCGCAAGTCGGAAAGGATGCAGCAGTTCCAAAATAAATTAAAAAGTATGCTTTACACAGCGTATAAGGGTGATGTCACAGCACAATGGGAATCTAACAGGGGAAGAGGTGAAAGTAATCCTCCTCCTCCCACGACCACGCCGGCAAGGACAGGATGCTTTACAGACGTGTTGTTGATGGAGGACATGCGGAGCTTTTTAAGTCCTATGCATCGCCACAGCCCTTCGGGGTCCACCCTCAGAGAACGACTCGACCGACAGGTAGCAGACTACTTCGCCTTAACTGCAGATCTCGACACTCTGAGGAGCGATGAACCCCTTGACTACTGGGTGTGCAGGTTGACCTGTGGCCTGAGCTATCCCAATTTGCGATAGAACTTCTGGCCTGCCCTGCTTCAAGTGTCCTGTCAGAAAGGACCTTCAGTGCAGCAGGAAGTATTGTCACTGAGAAGAGAAGTCGCCTAGGTCAAAAAAGTCTAGATTACCTCACCTTTATTAAGATGAATGAGGGATGGATCCCGAAGGGACTGACATTGGGCGATACATTCGACTAAAAAAGGCCTGATGAGATGAGCTGCCTTGGGCTAAAAATGGTCCACACGCTGCTGTATTTTATCTTCGAATGCCGGATGACTTGCGTGACTTATCCGCCACCAACTAGGGTTCAAGCCGCAATGTTTTCGGGCACTTCCTGCCTGGGAAACAAAAATCAATTTTTCTGGCCACTGCTACAGCAGCGGCTGCAACAATACCTAATTTTTCAGGCATGTGTACATGCCAAATTTTTCTGGCCTCTGGTGATGCACTGTGGCTTCAAAAACCAAACCAAAAAAAAGGCACGTAACAGGGATTAAACTGATAGGAATAGTACTACTTAACACACCACTCCTATCTGGTGGCACATTAGATTGTACACGCAGTGCCCTAAATTTGAAGTAGGAGGACCGACCAAGCATCTTTTTCCATCTCCCGGTTCCTAAAATCCATGCCATATATACGTCCCCTGGCACCGCAACTGCCTCTGGAAACCTTACCATGGGTCTCAGACCGCACGTCTTGTAATTGTCTGTCTGGGAAGTTATCTATCTATCTATCTATCTATCTATCTATCTATCAAATCTATCTATTTATCTATCAAATCTATCTATCCATCGTATCTATCAAATGTATATTGCATCTATTGATCTATCTAATCTATGTATCTATCTATCAAATCTATCTATCTCGTGGCCGGACTGTTTTGTGACAGCCACTTGTGTTTCAGCCAAATGTCCATCGGCCAAATGTTTGTCGGCTAAAAGTCCGGCCACGATTGCACGTGCAGTGCCCCAAATTTGAAGTAGGAGGACCGACCAAGCATCTTTTTCCATCTCCCGGTTCCTAAAATCCATGCCATATACACGTCCCCTGATAGGGGACGTAACAGGGATTTAACTGATCAGAATAATACTACTTAACACACCACTCATATCTGGTGGCACAGTAGATTGCATGCGCAGTGCCCCAAATTTGAAATAGGAGGACCGACCAAGCATCTTTTCCAATCTCCAGGTTCCGAAAATCCATGCCATATACACGTCCCCTGGCACCGCAACTGCCTCTGGGAACCTTACCATGGACCCCAGACCGCACGTCTTGTAATTGTCTGTCTGGGAAATTATCTATCTATCTATCTATCTATCTATCAAATCTATCTATTTATCTATCAAATCTATCTATCGTATCTATCAAATGTATATTGCATCTATTGATCTATCTATCTAATCTATGTATCTATCTATCAAATCTATCTCGTGGCCGGACTGTTTTCTGACAGCCACTTGTGTTTCGGCCATGCCATATACATATCCATGCCATATACACGTCCCCTGATAGGGGACGTAACAGGGATTAAACTGATCAGAATAGTACTACTTAACACACCACTCATATCTGGTGGCGCAGTAGATTGCACGCGAGGTGCCCCAAATTTGAAGTAGGAGGACCGACCAAGCATCTTTTTCCATCTCCCGGTTCCTAAAATCCATGCCATATACACGTCCCCTGGCGCCGCAACTGCCTCTGGGAACCTTACCATGGGTCTCAGCCCGCATGTCTTGTAATTGTCTGTCTGGGAAATTATCTATCAAATCTATCTATTTATCTATCAAATCTATCTATCTATCTATCTATCTATCTATCGTATCTATTAAAATTTATATTGCATCTATTGATCTATCTAATCTATGTATGTATCTATCTATCTATCTATCAATCAAATCTATCTATCTCGTGGCCGGACTGTTTTGTGACAGCCACTTGTGTTTCAGCCAAATGTCCGTCGGCCAAATGTCCGTTGGCTAAAAGTCCGGCCACGATTGCACGCGCAGTGCCCCAAATTTGAAGTAGGAGGACCGACCAAGCATCTTATCCATCTCCCGGTTCCTAAAATCCATGCCATATACACGTACCCTGATAGGGGACGTAACAGGGATTAAACTGATCAGAATAATACTACTTAAAACACCACTCATATCTGGTGGCACAGTAGATTGCACGCGCAGTGTCCCAAATTTGAAATAGGAGGACCGACCAAGCATCTTTTTCCATCTCCCGGTTCCGAAAATCCATGCCATTTACACGTCCCCTGGCGCCGCAACTGCCTCTGGGAACCTTACCATGGGTCCCAGACCACACGTCTTGTAATTCTCTGTCTGGGAAATTATCTATCTATCAAATCTATCTATTTATCTATCAAATCTATCTATCGTATCTATCAAATGTATATTGCATCTATTGATCTATCTATCTAATCTATGTATCTATCTATCAAATCTATCTATCTCGTGGCCGGACTGTTTTCTGACAGCCACTTGTGTTTCGGCCATGCCATATACATATCCATGCCATATACACGTCCCCTGATAGGGGACGTAACAGGGATTAAACTGATCAGAATAGTACTACTTAACACACCACTCATATCTTGTGGCATAGTAGATTGCACACGCAGTGCCCCAAATTTGAAGTAGGAGGACCGACCAAGCATCTTTTTCCATCTCCCGGTTCCTAAAATCCATGCCATATACACGTCCCCTGATAGGGGACGTAACAGGGATTTAACTGATCAGAATAATACTACTTAACACACCACTCATATCTGGTGGCACAGTAGATTGCATGCGCAGTGCCCCAAATTTGAAATAGGAGGACCGACCAAGCATCTTTTCCAATCTCCAGGTTCCGAAAATCCATGCCATATACACGTCCCCTGGCACCGCAACTGCCTCTGGGAACCTTACCATGGGCCCCAGACCGCACGTCTTGTAATTGTCTGTCTGGGAAATTATCTATCTATCTATCAAATCTATCTATTTATCTATCAAATCTATCTATCTATCGTATCTATCAAATGTATATTGCATCTATTGATCTATCTATCTAATCTATGTATCTATCTATCAAATCTATCTCGTGGCCGGACTGTTTTCTGACAGCCACTTGTGTTTCGGCCATACCATATACATATCCATGCCATATACACGTCCCCTGATAGGGGACGTAACAGGGATTAAACTGATCAGAATAGTACTACTTAACACACCACTCATATCTGGTGGCGCAGTAGATTGCACGCGAGGTGCCCCAAATTTGAAGTAGGAGGACCGACCAAGCATCTTTTTCCATCTCCCGGTTCCTAAAATCCATGCCATATACACGTCCCCTGGCGCCGCAACTGCCTCTGGGAACCTTACCATGGGTCTCAGCCCGCATGTCTTGTAATTGTCTGTCTGGGAAATTATCTATCAAATCTATCTATTTATCTATCAAATCTATCTATCTATCTATCGTATCTATTAAAATTTATATTGCATCTATTGATCTATCTAATCTATGTATGTATCTATCTATCTATCTATCTATCTATCTATCAAATCTATCTATCTCGTGGCCGGACTGTTTTGTGACAGCCACTTGTGTTTCAGCCAAATGTCCGTCGGCCAAATGTCCGTTGGCTAAAAGTCCGGCCACGATTGCACGCGCAGTGCCCCAAATTTGAAGTAGGAGGACCGACCAAGCATCTTATCCATCTCCCGGTTCCTAAAATCCATGCCATATACACGTACCCTGATAGGGGACGTAACAGGGATTAAACTGATCAGAATAATACTACTTAAAACACCACTCATATCTGGTGGCACAGTAGATTGCACGCGCAGTGTCCCAAATTTGAAATAGGAGGACCGACCAAGCATCTTTTTCCATCTCCCGGTTCCGAAAATCCATGCCATTTACACGTCCCCTGGCGCCGCAACTGCCTCTGGGAACCTTACCATGGGTCCCAGACCACACGTCTTGTAATTCTCTGTCTGGGAAATTATCTATCTATCAAATCTATCTATTTATCTATCAAATCTATCTATCTATCGTATCTATCAAATGTATATTGCATCTATTGATCTATCTATCTAATCTATGTATCTATCTATCAAATCTATCTATCTCATGGCCGGACTGTTTTCTGACAGCCACTTGTGTTTCGGCCATGCCATATACATATCCATGCCATATACACGTCCCCTGATAGGGGACGTAACAGGGATTAAACTGATCAGAATAGTACTACTTAACACACCACTCATATCTTGTGGCATAGTAGATTGCACACGCAGTGCCCCAAATTTGAAGTAGGAGGACCGACCAAGCATCTTTTTCCATCTCCCGGTTCCGAAAATCCATGCCATATACACGTCCCCTGATAGGGGACGTAACAGGGATTTAACTGATCAGAATAATACTACTTAACACACCACTCATATCTGGTGGCACAGTAGATTGCATGCGCAGTGCCCCAAATTTGAAATAGGAGGACCGACCAAGCATCTTTTCCAATCTCCAGGTTCCGAAAATCCATGCCATATACACGTCCCCTGGCACCGCAACTGCCTCTGGGAACCTTACCATGGGCCCCAGACCGCACGTCTTGTAATTGTCTGTCTGGGAAATTATCTATCTATCTATCAAATCTATCTATTTATCTATCAAATCTATCTATCTATCGTATCTATCAAATGTATATTGCATCTATTGATCTATCTATCTAATCTATGTATCTATCTATCAAATCTATCTATCTCGTGGCCGGACTGTTTTCTGACAGCCACTTGTGTTTCGGCCATGCCATATACATATCCATGCCATATACACGTCCCCTGATAGGGGACGTAACAGGGATTAAACTGATCAGAATAGTACTACTTAACACACCACTCATATCTGGTGGCGCAGTAGATTGCACGCGCAGTGCCCCAAATTTGAAGTAGGAGGACCGACCAAGCATCTTTTTCCATCTCCCGGTTCCTAAAATCCATGCCATATACACGTCCCCTGGTGCCGCAACTGCCTCTGGGAACCTTACCATGGGTCCCAGCCCGCATGTCTTGTAATTGTCTGTCTGGGAAATTATCTATAAAATCTATCTATTTATTTATCAAATCTATCTATCTATCTATCGTATCTATAAAAATTTATATTGCATCTATTGATCTATCTAATCTATGTATGTATCTATCTATCTATCAAATCTATCTATCTCGTGGCCGGACTGTTTTGTGACAGCCACTTGTGTTTCAGCCAAATGTCCGTCGGCCAAATGTCCGTTGGCTAAAAGTCCGGCCACGATTGCACGCGCAGTGCCCCAAATTTGAAGTAGGAGGACCGACCAAGCATCTTTTTCCATCTCCCGGTTCCTAAAATCCATGCCATATACACGTCCCCTGATAGGGGATGTAACAGGGATTAAACTGATCAGAATAATACTACTTAAAACACCACTCATATCTGGTGGCACAGTAGATTGCACGTGCAGTGTCCCAAATTTGAAATAGGAGGACCGACCAAGCATCTTTTTCCATCTCCCGGTTCGAAAATTCATGCCATTTACACATCCCCTGGCACCGCAACTGCCTCTGGGAACCTTACCATGGGTCCCAGACCACACGTCTTGTAATTCTCTGTCTGGGAAATTATCTATCTATCAAATCTATCTATTTATCTATCAAATCTATCTATCTATCGTATCTATCAAATGTATATTGCATCTATTGATCTATCTATCTAATCTATGTATCTATCTATCAAATCTATCTATCTCGTGGTCGGACTGTTTTCTGACAGCCACTTGTGTTTCGGCCATGCCATATACATATCCATGCCATATACACGTCCCCTGATAGGGGACGTAACAGGGATTAAACTGATCAGAATAGTACTACTTAACACACCACTCATATCTTGTGGCATAGTAGATTGCACACACAGTGCCCCAAATTTGAAGTAGGAGGACCGACCAAGCATCTTTTTCCATCTCCGGGTTCCTAAAATCCATGCCATATACACGTCCCCTGATAGGGGACGTAACAGGGATTAAACTGATCAGAATAATACTATTTAACACACCACTCATATCTGGTGGCACAGTAGATTGCATGCGCAGTGCCCCAAATTGGAAATAGGAGGACCGACCAAGCATCTTTTTCCATCTCCCGGTTCCGAAACTCCATGCCATATACACATCCCCTGGCGCCGCAACTTCCTCTGGGAACCTTACCATGGGTGTCAGCCGCATGTCTTGTAATTGTCTGTCTGGGAAATTATCTATCTATCTATCAAATCTATCTATTTATCTATCAAATCTATCTATCATATCTATCAAATGTATATTGTATCTATTGATCTATCTATCTAATCTATGTATCTATCTATCTATCAAATCTATCTATCTCGTGGCCGGACTGTTTTCTGACAGCCACTTGTGTTTCAGCCATGCCATATACATATCCATGCCATATACACGTCCCCTGATAGGGGACGTAACAGGGATTAAACTGATCAGAATAGTACTACTTAACACACCACTCATATCTGGTGGAACAGTAGATTGCACGCGCAGTGCCCCAAATTTGAAGTAGGAGTACCGACCAAGCATCTTTTTCCATCTCCCGGTTCCTAAAATCCATGCCATATACATGTCCCCTGATAGGGGACGTAACAGAGATTAAACTGATAAGAATAGTACTACTTAACACACCTTATAATAACGCAAAGAGAGGCAACACAGAGAGAGGAGTCTGAAGAAGAGGAGTCAGAGGAGGAAGGTGGCTTTGAGGAGGTGGAAGACCAAACACAGCAGGCGTCCCAGGGGGCTTGTTGTCACCTTTCGGGGACCCTTGGTGTTGTACGTGGCTGGGTGGAGGAAGAGACCTTCAATGACATCAGTGAGGACAAGGAACGGGACATGGCTAGCTTGGTATCCAATCTTGTACAAATGGGGAGTTTGCGGTTGTGCAAATGGACTGTTTGCGGTTGTTTGCTGTGTGTTAAACGGGGAGTTTGGACTGTCACTGTGAAGCGGGTGTAACCCTTACACTACCTGATCGATACAACATCATACCAGATGTTTTAAAGCACGTTATTCCAAACAATTTAAGAATGTTAGGTGATTTATGCCCTTTATGGATTAAAACCAGACTCTGCATCAACTATGTAATTTTACGTGGGAGTTTTGCCATGGATCCCCTCCGGCATGCCACAGTCCAGGTGTTAGTACCCTTGAAACAACTTTTCCATCACTATTGTGGCCAGAAAGAGTCCCTGTGGGTTTTAAAATTCGCCTGCCTATTGAAGTCAATGGCGGTTCGACCGGTTCGCCCGTTCGCGAACATTTGAGGAAGTTTGCGTTCGCTGTTCGCGAACGGAAAATTTTAAGTTCGCAACATCACAAAGTCGTAAATATATAATTATATCTATAAATACACACACACATATATATATATATATATATATATATATATATATACACACACACACACACACACACAGGTCCTCTTCCACTCCTCCATGACAACATCACACAGCTTATGGATTTTAGAGAACTTGCGCTCCCCCACCTTCTGTTTGAGGATGCCCCACAGATGCTCAATAGGGTTTGGGTCTGGAGACATGCTTGGCCAGTCCATCACCTTTACCCTCAGCTTATTTAGCAAGGCAGTGGTCATCTTGGAGGTGTGTTTGGGGTCGTTATCATGTTGGAATACTGCCCTGCGTACCAGTCTGCTTCAGTATGTCATAGTACATGTTGACATTCATGGTTCCCTTAATGAACTGTAGCTCCCCAGTGCCGGCAGCACTCATGGAGGCCCAGACCATGATACTCCCACCTCCATGCTTGACTGTAGGCAAGACACACATGTCTTTGTACTCCTAACCTGGTTGCCACCACACACGCTTGGCACCATCTGAACTAAATAAGTTTATATTGGTCTCATCGGACCACAGGACATGGTTCCAGTAATCCATGTCCTTAGTCTGCTTGTCTTCAGCAAACTGTTTGCCGGCTTTCTGGTGCATCATCTTTAGAAGAGGCTTCCTTCTAGGATGACAGCCATGCAGACCAATTTGATGCACTGTGCGGCGTATGGTCTGAACACTGACAGGCTGACCCCCCACCCCTTCAACCTCTGCAGCAATGCTGGCAGCACTTATATGTATATTTCCCAAAGACAACCTCTGGATATGACGCTGAGCACGTGCACTTAACTTCTTTGGTCGACCATGGCGAGGCCTGTTCTGAGTGAAACATGTCATGTGAAGCCGCTGTATGGTCTTGCCCACCGTGCTGCAGCGCAGTTTCAGGGTCTTGGCAATCTTCTTATAGACTAGGCAATCTTTATGTAGAGCAACAATTCTTTTTTTCAGATCTTCAGAGAGTTCTTTGCCATGAGATGCCATGTTGAACTTCCTGTGACCAGTATGAGAGAGTGTGAGAGTGATAACACCAAATTTAACACACCTGCTCCCCATTCACACCTGAGACCTTGTAACACTAACGAGTTACATGACACTGGGGAGGGAAAATGGCTAATTGGGCCCAATTCGGACATTTCCACTTAGGGGTGTACTCACTTTTGTTGCCAAAATGGCTGTGTGTTGAGTTATTTTGAAGGGACAGCAAATTTACACTGTTATACAGGCTGTACACTCACTACTTTACATTGTAGCCAAGTGTAATTTCTTCAGTGTTGTCACATGAAAAGATATAATAAAATATTTACAAAATGTGAGGGGTGTACTCACTTTTGTGAGATACTGTATATATATATATATATATATATATATATTTATAGAAAAGATCAGCACTCACCAATATAATAACCACTCAAATGCACGGCCCAGAGGTGAATGTAGAAAAGAGTAATAGCATAAAGACAGGACCTGGTGATGATCCCTGCAGTCCCACGCCAAAAAAGCCAGCACGTGTGTTGCTTAAATCTACATATACACACACACATATATATACAGTATCTGTCTGTCTATCTATCTATTGGGCCAGCAAGAAAGGTCCTAGATTAGTAAAACATTTAAGCATATAAGTATGTGTAAGTGGAACGCTAAAATATCACACGCCCGTTTGCGGGCGGGCACGTGATAATTAACAAGCCATCAGATCTCTGGTTAATTTTATAAATGTGCCCCAAATACCCCAAAATACAGTGTACTATATTTTATTAAAAAATAAAGATGTTGCTATCTTTATTTTTTATTTATTTTTATTTATATTTATTTTTAGGCAGTATTTTGGGGGGTAAAGTTGGCGGGGATGGGGTGTTAGAGAAAAAACAGCACTGAAAAGTGCCTTTAAATTTCGGTCTTGGGTGTTAACAATAAATATATATGTATCTTCTTATATACATATATATTTATGTGTTAATATGTGTATATTATATACATATATATTTATATTTACTGTCATCGCTGCGCTACTTACCCCCTTTACTGTGCTTAGGTTCTGATGCCGTCTCTGACATCAAAACAAGGCTCCCATTGGAGCCTATGAAAGTGAGAATGCCACGTGGAATTTGGGTTTCAAGACAATGTATCCAATATACTTCTTGTCTACATAAAGTCCGAAATCTATCGCCCCCTCTTGGTAGGTTTTTGAACTGCTCAATAGCTGACCAAGAAAAAGATTTCACATTTTGTTTACGTACATAAATAAAGTGCTTAGGCAAAGCTAATGAGTGATTGTTATTAGTAATATAAGATAAATGCTCATGTATACGAGTTCCAACATCTCGTTTGTTCATTCAAATTTAGATGCACAATTTATACAGCCTTTATTGTCAAAAACTTCACCAGTAGTGTGTGAGAAAATAATTTTAATAATACTTCATTTACTGTAAAGGTTAAAATGTTTGAATAACGTTAATCCTTTGATCACAGAACCATCACTCTAATCATTGGTAATCAGGCCTGAATTTTTCAAAAAATTTTTTTTTTATTTTATTTGTCTTTTTTTAATTTAATAATTAATTGGTGGTAATTTGAGGGTTTGGATTAGTATTAACCCTGATCGCAGCCCATCACAACCCTGAGGTCTTTTGGGTTTGCTATGAGGGTTTGGATTAGGATTACAGTTAGGTAAAGGTTTAGAGAAAGGGAGAAAATCTTTAAAAATAATTTTAAAAAGTTTTACATATTTACATTTAGGAAGAATTATTTTTTCCAGTTAAAATGGCAAATTTATATAATGCCGAGGTGGCTTACAGGATATTTGCAGAGCCAGACAGTGAAAATGCCTCTGCGTCTGATGAGTCACTGACTGCCTCTGACATTGATGTAAATGACTTATGCAGCTCTCTGATGCCTTTGTAGCCTCTCAAGAGCTTGCATCAGAGGAATCGGTGTGGGTACCACCAAATTTGAACGTTCCTTATGTTCCCCCTTTTATAGTAAAAGCTGGCATCACCTGCGACATACCTTCTGGTGAGCCAATTGATTATTTGTAACTGTTTATGCCAGACAGCTTCTTTGAAAATCTGGCAGAGGAAAAAACCCTTATGTCCAACAGTTCTTAGAAGGTAAGCCAGAATCCAGCTATGCCAAATGTAAGATATGGCAAAGCATTGACATAGCAGAGATTCAATTATTTTAGGCACCGTTGCTTGTTATTGGCATTATACAAAAAACTAACATCAAAATATAATGGAGCAAAAACCCCATTCTAACTTCCTCCCTTTCCCAGCTTTCATGCCTAGGATTAGATACCAGATTCTCCTCCGGTTTTTACATTTTACTGACAACAGTGTTTGACCCCAAAAAGTGATCCAAATTATGACAATCACCCCCTTTTAACATATTTATCTAAAAGAATTTCCAAAGTGTATGTTCCCAAGCAACACATTTCTATTGATGAGTAGCTTATGGATTTTAAGGGGAGGCTGCTGTTCAAGAAGTACATACCCTCAAAAAGGGCTTGCTATGTGGTGAAATTTTACAAATTGTGGAAAGTACAGTAGGATATAATTGTACCGTAAGAATATATACGGGAAGAGAGAGAATGTTAGATCCTCCAGGTTGTCCAGAATCTATAAGCAGAAGTGGAGAGATAGTATGGGACCTTATGCTTCTGCACCTTAGCAAAGACAACCATTTAAACCTGGAAAATTCTTATAATAGTATTAAAGAGGAGAGGATTTTCCCAACAACTGGTGCAGCCTAAGCAAAAGAGTGGAAACACATCTGCTTTGCGACAGAGTGAACTTTTGGCGCATTGATTTACGGACAAGAGTAATTTGTATCCACAATGCACACTGAAGCCACAGAGCCAGTAATGGAAAGAGGAGGGCATGAACCAATCAACAAACCTGTCCTTAATTGCAATAAATATATGGGGGTAGTCAACCTGGCTGACCAGTGTTTGAAGCCAAACCTGGTACATTCCAAAACCACCATTTGGTATAAAAAAGTTGACATATACCTCACATAAATGGGAGTCTTCAACTCCTATGTTTCATACAAGCAGTCAGGCTCGGACCACAAATTAACTTACCTGGACTTCTTAATAAATACAGTCACAAATGTTTTTTTATAGCTTTATTTATAGTAATAAGATCCATTACATTCACAACAGATCATACATATACTTTGTATTTTCCACAAAGCTAGAGCTCATACATGTTATGATAACCGGGTAGTAGTAATTTCTTTGCACTGTTGCTTCATAGTCAAGAGTCTTTCTTTTGTAAGATAAATACAGTCTGGAGAGCTAAGAGCAGATCTTTATGCCTGTCAATGAATGGTCTGGATCCATTTTTCAAACATTTTAGTAAAAAAGGAAAGAAAAACCCCCCACAAACATTAAACACTTACATATTATGACATTAACAATCACCGGAAAAATAGTAGTTTCTTTATACTGTTACTTCACAGACGGGTAGATTACGAGTTTTGTCGGTAAAGCTGTGCGGTGCTAATGAGCAGTTTCTGCTCACCGCTCATCTACAGACAACGCTGGTATTACGGGTTTTTACTAACCCGGAGTTAGCCGCAGAAAAGTGAACGGAGAGCAAAATTTAGCTCCACATCTCACTGTAATACCAGCGCTGCTTATGTTAGTGGTGAGCTGGCTAAATGTGCTTGTGCACGATTTTCCCATAGGGATCAATGAGGGAGAGCTGGGTGAAAAAAAACACCTGCAAAAAAGCAGCGTTCAGCTCCTAACGCAGCCCCATTAATTCCTATGGGGAAATAACATTTATGTCTACACCTAACACCCTAACATGAACCCTGAGTCTAAACACCCCTAATCTTACACTTATTAACCCCTAATCTGATGCCCCCAACATTGCCGACACATGCATTATATTATTAACCCCTAATCTGCTGCTCCGGACACCGCCGCCACCTACATTATACTTATGAACCCCTAATCTGCTGCCCCCAACATCGCCGACACCTACATTATATTTGTTAACCCCTAATCTGCCGCCCCCAATGTCGCCGCAACCTACCTACAATTATTAACCCCTAATCTGCCGCCCCCAACGTCGCAGACACTATATTAAATGTATTAACCCCTAAATCTAAGTCTAACCCTAACACCCCCTAACTTAAATATAATTTAAATAAAATAACTACAATTAACTAAATTATTCCTATTTAAAATAAATACTTACCTATAAAATAAACCCTAAAATAGCTACAATATAACTAATAGTTACATTGTAACTAGCTTAGGGTTTATTTTTATTTTACAGGCAACTTTGTGTTTATTTTAACTAGGTACAATAGTTATTAAATAGATATTAAATATGTAATAACTTCCTAGCTAAAATAAGTACAAATTTACCTGTAAAATAAAACCTAACCTAAGTTACAATTACACCTAACACTACACTATAATTAAATTAATTCCCTAAATTAACTACAATTAAATACAATTATCTAAAGTACGGAACCCACCACCACCACCATTAAATTACAGAAAATAATAAAATTATTACAAGTTTTTTAAACTAATTAGACCTTATCTAATCTTCCTAATAAAATAAAAAAGCCCCCCCAAAATAATAAAAATCACTACCCTATACTAAATTACAAATAACCCTTAAAAGGGTTTTTTGCGGGGCATTGCCCCAAAGTAATCAGCTCTTTAACCTGTAAAAAAAAGTACAATACCCCCCCAACATTAAAACCCACAACCCACACAACCAACCCTACTCTAAAACCCACCCAATCCCCCCTTAATAAAACCTAACACTAACCCCTTGAAGATCACCCTACCTTGAGAAGTCTTCACCCAACCGGGCCGAAGTCCTCAATGAAGCCGGGCGAAGTGGTCCTCCAGACAGGCAGAAGTCTTCATCCAAGCCGGGAAGAAGAGGTCCTCCAGACGGGCAGAAGTCTTCATCCAGATGGCATCTTCTATTTTCATCCATCCTGAGCGGAGTGGGTCCATCTTCAAGACATCCGACGCAGAGCATCCTCTTCTGTCTTAGGTTAGGTTTTATTTTACAGGTAAATTTGTATTTATTTTAGCTAGGTAGTTATTAAATAGTTACTAACTATTTAATAACTATTGTACCTAGTTAAAATAAATACAAAGTTTCCTGTAAAATAAAAATAAACCCTGAGATAGCTACAATGTAACTATTAGTGTATCAAAAAACAGAACCAATAAAGTCAATTTCGTTACTGAGTATAGCACTCAATATCATGACATCTGCCGTATTGTGAAGAAGAATTTCTCCCTCCTGGCAGCTGATGACCAACTTAAAGCAGTGGTGGACAATGGTATCAGATGTTCCTACAAAAAAAGTAGGACGCTTGGTTCTATTTTGGCTCCAACACAGTTGAGAACAACAAGCCCCAACAGCCAGAGTTCTTGGCTTATCCACCTAGGGATGTATAGGTGTGGAAGCCACCATTGCCGCCCCTGAGAGTACGTTCAGGTTACCAAAGACTTTCAGTCTATGGTAAATGGTCAAAACTATGATATACGTTCCTGTCTCAATTGCCGAGTGAACTATGTGATATATTTGATCACATGCACCCTCTGCAAGAAACAGTACGTAGGACTCACGTCCCGTGATATGAACTCACGAATAAGAGAACATCTGTCCACTATCAGTGTAGGGAAGGCCACTATTCCCTTGGTCCAACATTTCATAATGAAACATGATGGGAGCCTTAATTCATTTAAGTGGTGTGAAATAGAAAAAGTGGTCTTGCCCAAATGTGGAGGTGACCTTGATAAGATACTAGCCAAAAGAGAAATATTTTGGATTTTTAGGCTAGAAACGAGAGTACCTAATGGTCTAAATTCGAAATTTGACATGATCAACTGTTGGGAGTGACCAGTCAGTCCCTAAATGTACCCCTTTTCATGCATATGCATTTGATCTAGTCATACACCTACATGCATTCTGTGACAGACTGTTTACCATCATCAACTGAATTCATCTAGTCTAATTTAAATTTAGCAACGTTTGCTACCAGTTTGCAAGCTGTAAGCCAATTATTTATTGGCCACTAATAATACTACTTACATAATGCTATGATTTCTTGCTGGTATCCCTAGTCCCGTTTAACAAATAAATAATTAATTTAAAAGGGGTGACCTATACGAAATGGGTAACTGTATTTAAAAAAACTGGTTTTAGTTTAGTGCTTTTACAACAATTTTGCTATTGGTAATGATGAATTAATGAGGACTCTTTTTGTGATAATTTTCTTTTTGTTAAACTGCAAATATGATGAGCTTATTTTCATGAAGTTGTGTATTTTTGATTATGTAGTTTGATTTTTAACGTTGCTGCTGTACAAATCACAATATATGTTAAATACAGAAACAATAATTATATTTTACTATGAACTTAATTTGGGATATTTCAGTGCATTTAGTGATATAACATATGTCAGATTTGGCAGCTATGGAAAATCTGAATTTGTCACATCCTATTCTCAAATTTATGTTTTATGTTTATCATATTTAAGCCGATTTTATATATTTGTTTTGCCCCCTTTCTTTTTTCTTTTCCATTACATCTCAATCTGTACCTAAGTTTTTGTTCTAGGCATTTAACAGTTAAACAACTGACCCAGTGAGCGCATTCAAATGTGTTTTTAATTCATTATTACCGCCTAAGCCAATCAGCTTTCAGTGTGCTCTTTTAAACTTGAGAGTTGAACACAGCACCACAGGCCATGACTATGGCTTCCAGCCCAAACGCGTAAGCCAGGTGCTGCGCTCACTCTCTATGTGCTGCTTTTTGATCAACCCCACTATGTTTTAAAGGATCCAATAAAGTTTTCTGTTTTAACTTTCTCTGGCATGGATCGAATCCTTCTTCCTTCAAAATAAAAATAAATCCTGAGATAGCTACAATGTAACTATTAGTTATATTGTAGTTATCTTAGGGTTTATTTTATAGGTAAGTATTTAGTTTTAAATAGGAATAATTTAGTTAATAATAGTAATTTTATTTAGATTTATTTAAATTATATTTAAGTTAGGGGGGTGTTAGGGTTAGACTTAGATTTAGGGGTTAATAACTTTAATATAGTGGCGGCGACGTTGGGGGAGGCAGATTAGCGGTTAATAATTGTAGGTAGGTGGTGGCGATGTTAGGGACGGTAGATTAGGGTTAATAAAATGTAACTAGTGTTTGCGAGGCGGGAGTGCGGCGGTTTAGGGGTTAATATATTTATTATAGTGGCGGCGATGTCCTGTTTGGCAGATTAGGGGTTACATTTTTTATTTAAGTGTTTGCAATGTGGGGGGCCCTCGGTTTAGGGGTTAATGGGTAGTTTATGGGTGTTAGTGTACTTTTTAGCACTTTAGTTAAGAGTTTTATACTACGGCATTAGCCCATAAAACTCTTAACTACTGACTTTCAAATGCGTTAGGGATCTTGGAGGTAGAGGGTGTACCGCTCACTTTTAGGAAGACTCATAATACCGGCGTTAGGAAAATCCCATTGAAAAAATAGGATACGCAATTGACGTAAGTGGATTTGCGGTATTTTCAAGTTGCGCCAAAAAAGTGAGCGGTTCACCTGTACCTGCAAGACTCGTAATACCAACGGGCGTTAAAAAGCAGCGTTGGGACCTCTCAACGCTGCTTTTTAAGCCTAATGCAAGACTCGTAATCTAGAGTGAATAGTTTTTCTTTTTCAGATAATAATAGTCCGGCAAAATAAGAGCAGGTCTATATGCTCGTGATTGAATGGTCAAGATTAAATTTTTCAAAGATTTTTTAAATACAAACATAAACATTAAACAAAAAACATTATAAACACATATATTAACTTACCCAGAGTGCCTCCAGAATCACCCTCCACAGACCAGAGCCTAAAGGCAGGGGGGGAAGACGAGGGGAAGGGGACATCCAACCAGCAACTGACTCAATCATAGTCAGGGTATAGTTAGTTATTGGGGTCAGAAAAACACCAATTGTCTTTAAGATTCTCCTTTAAAATTAAAAGTCTGTTTCTAAATGGGTGGATGACTCTATCTCTAACAGTCACCTAGATTTAGAGTTTTGCGGCCGTAGGGGTGCGTTGCTTCTAAACAACGCTGGTATTTAGAGTTCTCTGAAGGGCTGCGTTAGGCTCCAAAAAGGGAGCATAAAGGCATATTTACCGCCACTTCAACCCTCAATACCAGCGTTCCTTACGGTAGCGGCTAGCTGGAAAAACGTGCTTGTGCATGATTCCCCCATAGGAAACAATGGGGCAGTTTGGGCTGGAAAAAAACCTAACACCTGCAAAAAAGCAGCGTTAAGCTCCTAACGCAGCCCCATTGTTTCCTATGGGGAAACAGTTTCTAAGTCTGCACCTAACACCCTAAGATGAACCCCGAGTCTAAACACCCCTAACCTTACACTTATTAACCCCTAATCTGCCGCCCCCGCTATCGCTGACACCTGCATTACACAATTAACCCCTAATCTGCCGCTCCGGACACCGCCGCCACCTACATTATACCTATGTACCCCTAATCTGCTGCCCCTAACATAGCCGACACCTATATTATATTTATTAACCCCTAATCTGCCCCCCCCAACGTCGCCGCTACCTTACTGACACTTATTAACCCCTAATCTGCCGACCAGACCTCGCCGCTACTCTAATAAAGTTATTAACCCCTAAACCGGCGCACTCCCACCTCGCAAAACCTATAATAAATATTATTAACCCCTAAACTGCCCTCCCTAACATCGCCGCCACCTAACTTCAAGTATTAACCCCTAATCTACCGACTGGACCTCGCCGCTACTATAATAAATGTATTAACCCCTAAAGCTAAGTCTAACCCTAACCCTAACACCCCCCTAAGTTAAATATAATTTTAAATACTTACCTGTAAAATAAACCCTATTATAGCTACAATATAACAAATAATTATATTGTAGCTATTTTAGGGTTTATTTTTATTTTACAGGCTACTTTGTATTTATTTTAACTAGGTACAATAGCTATTAAATAGTTATTAACTATTTAATAGCTACCTAGTTAAAATAAGTACAAAATTACCTGTAAAATAAATCCTAAGTTACAATTAAACCTAACACTACACTATCAATAAATGCATCAAATAAATTAACTACAAGTACCTACAATTAAATACAATTAAATAAACTAAAATAAATTACAAAAAAAACAAACACTAAATTACAAAAAATAAAAAAAGATTACAAGAATATTAGGCTAATTACACCTACTGGGTGAACACGACTCAAGGTAGGGAGATCTTCAGGGGGTTAGTGTTAGGTTTATTTAAGGGGGCTTTGGGTTAGAGTAGGGGTATGTGGGTGGTGGGTTGTAATATTGGGGGGTGGTATTGTGGGTTTTTTACAGGCAAAAGAGCTGATTACTTTGGGGCATGCCCCGCAAAAAGCCCTTTAATTTAGAATAGGGTAGGGACATTTATTATTTTGGGGGGCTTTTTTATTTTATTAGGGGGCTTAGAGTAGGTGTAATTAGCCTAATATTCTTGTAATCTTTTTTTATTTTTTGTAATTTAGTGTTTGTTTTTTTTGTTATTTAGTTTTGTTTATTTAATTGTATTTAATTGTAGGTACTTGTAGTTAATTTATCTAATTTATTTATTGATAGTGTAGTGTTAGGTTTAATTGTAACTTAGGTTAGGATTTATTTTACAGGTAATTTTGTAATTATTTTAACTAGGTAGCTATTAAATAGTTAATAACTATTTAATAGCTATTGTACCTAGTTAAAAGAAATACAAAGTTGCCTGTAAAATAAAACTAAACCCTAAAATCGCTACAATATAATTATTCGTTATATTGTAGCTATATTAGGGTTTTTTTACAGGTAAGTATTTAGCTTTAAATAGGAATACTTTAGTTAATAATATTGAATTTATTTCATTAGATTAAAATTATATTTAACTTAGGGGGGTGTTAGGGTTAGACTTAGCTTTAGGGGTTAATACATTTATTATAGTAGCGGCGAGGTCCGGTCGGCAGGTTAGGGGTTAATACTTGAAGTTAGGTGGAGGCGATGTTAGGGAGGGCAGATTAGGGGTTAATAATATTTATTATAGTGTTTGCGAGGCAGGAGTGCGGCGGTTTAGGGGTTAATAACTTTATTAGAGTAGCGGCGAGGTCCGGTCGGCAGATTAGGGGTTAATAAGTGTAGGTAGGTAGCGGCGACGTTGGGGGGGCAGATTAGGGGTTAATAAATATTATGTAGGTGTCGGCGATGTTAGGGGCAGCAGATTAGGGGTTAAAAATATTTATTATAGTGGCGGCGATGTGAGGGGACCTCGGTTTAGGGGTACATAGGTAGTTTATGGGTGTTAGTGTACTTTAGAGCACAGTAGTTAAGAGCTTTATAAACCGGCATTAGCCCAGAAAGCTCTTAACTACTGACTTTATTCTGCGGCTGGAGTCTTGTCGGTAGAGGGTCTACTGCTCACTTCAGCCAAGACTCTAAATACCGGCGTTAGGAAGATCCCATTGAAAAGATAGGATACGCAATTGGCGTAAGGGGATCTGCGGTATGGAAAAGTCGCGGCTTGTAAGTGAGCGTTAGACCTTTACCTACATACCAGCGGGCGGCCAAAAGCAGCATTAGGACCCCATAACGCTGCTTTTGACGGCTACTGCAGAACTCTAAATCTAGGCGAGTGACTGATAAATATAAATAAGCTTCCCATTTATGCATAAACCATTTAATCCTTCTCTCTGGGTCACCTTTTGCATCTGCCTGTTCAGTCAGCATCTGAGAATGAACTTTTCTAATAAGTTGTTGAAAAGGAGGTGTTTTATTACTTGCCCAATCTGTCAAAATTAGTTGTTTTGCCAGTACAATGACTGTAGAAATAAAGGTATCATAACTAAGCTTACTCTCTGTTGATATTAAAAAGATAACATGCTGAACTGAAAGGCGTATCTGTGTTTTAATTTAGTCAGCCAGTAGGAGATTTTATTCCAGAAACTTGTCAGTTTGGGACAAATCAATTAAATCCGGCGCGGCATAACTACACTTTATACAGATATTTTTAGCCTCCTGTACCCATTTAGAGCGGAGACCGGGAGTTATATAGACTTGTTGCAGGATTTTTAAGTGGGGCTCTCTCAAGTTTGCTGAGATAGTTATTGTATGTATCTTATTGAAGCTAGCATTAATGAGTTCCTCGTCTACCTTTAAGTTAGTGTAACTAGACCATTTGGATAATATCTGTTGCATAGCAGAGCCTTCATAATGTTGGAGTATGAGATTGTATTGGTAATTTTGTAACAGCCTAACTTTGCTAGCGTGCATAGCTTATCAATATTAGTTGGCTCTGTAGTGAGATCAGATTTCAACTTATTTATGTAATGTCTACACTGGAAATATGCAAATCTATCATTGTTAGGGAGACCAAATAAATTTAGCAATTCTTGAAAAGATGTGATTTCCAGTGTTAATGGGTTAACTAATTGTTTGAGTGTAGTGAGATGTTTCTGCTGCCACAATCAAAAGGTTTCCGTGGTGTAGCCAGGTAAAAACTGCAAATTGCCATGGATTGGTAAATATCTGCTCACAAATTGTTGCACTCCCCACAATCTGCAAACTTTGGCCCATGCCCTCAAAGGATCCCTGTATAATATATGATTCTGTATATGTATTGGTAGTGAAGTTAAATCTGCGTGGGGGAGAAATGCTAGATGTATTGAATTATTGAGACAAGCCTCGAGAACAGGGACTGTGAAGTGGTTATTCCCGACTAGCCAATCTAATGTTAGTTTTGTTAGTGTCACCCAATTATACCACAAAATGTTTGGAAGGCGAAGCCCGTCCTTACTTAATGGCATAGATAGATACGTTTTCCCTATTATATGTTTTTTCCCCTTCCATATAAACTGTCCCAAAGTGGATTGCAACGAATTGGTGTCTTGCTAAGTAAGGAGAAGTGGCAGTATCTGTAAAGGATAAATAAGTTTAGGCAGTGCAGCCATCTTAAAAAGATGGACACTACCTGAGAGGGAAATTGGTAACTTCGCCCAACCCAAGAGTAGAAATTTAATATTCTTGATAGTGTCTTTAAAGTTGAGGTAGTATAGTTTTTTGGGATCAACATGTATATGTATACTTAAATATTTAAATGAGCCATCCATTTTATTTTAAGTCCCAAGTTCAGCAGTGTGGTGTTTTATAGGTTCTGTAACTAGGTAACCTCAGATTTGTCAATATTGACTTTGTAACCTGAGAAGGTACCAAAATTATCAATAGCATTGAGGAGTTTGTTTAAGTTACTATTTGGGTTGCCTACAAATAATAATAGGTCATCTGCATATAATGACAAATCTTTCGTGTGGTCAAACAACTTTAGTCCCTTACAATTTTTTATGATGTAACATGCTAGAGGCTCTATGGCTAGATCAAACAATAAAGGGGAAAGAGGACACCCCTGTCTCATACCCCTCGACAACTCAAAAGAACGGGGAGAGTCAACCATTAATTATCAGATATGCCCTAGGAGCTCTTTAAAGCCTTTGAAGAAATTCTGAAAAATAACCTGTAATGCCAAACTGTGTAAATGAAGTATGTAAATGGTCCCACTATATCCTCTCAATGCCTTTTCTGCATCCAGTGCTAAAAGTCACACATCTTGTAAATTAGAAGGCTTGGGGGAACGAGTACTGTACCAGTAATGGGAAGTAATTGCTACAATTTTCCTAATATTAGTTACTGACGATCGGCCTTTGACAAATCCTGTTTGGTCAGAGTGTATAATGGAGGGCAAAACCTGTGCTAACCTATCTGTTAGTATTTTGGTTAGTAATTTATAATCTCTATTTAGTAATGAGATTGGGTGATATGAGGATGTTTTAGTGGGATCCCTATCCGGTTTAAGTAATAAACAAATATTTGCTTCAGAAAATCTACAATTAACCTGCATGGTTCCTTCTGCTGTGTATAGAGAGAAAAGGATAGACGCTATATTGTCACTCAAAAGTTTATTGTATTCTGAGGGCAATCCGTCTGGGCCCACTACCTTCCCCAGTTTGGCATTACGTATCGCCCTAGTAACCTCCTGCGTGTGCATGCTAGCGTTGAGAAGTGATTTTTGCTCATCTGACAATGTGGGGAGCCGTATAGAGTTCCAGAAATGTTGTTTTGCTTCCATGTTAACCCTCTGACTGGCATAGAGAGATGTCTAGTAATTTATGAATTCTGCTATAATTTCTTTGGTTTCTGAGGTTAGGTGAGATTGGGAATTAATGGCCATTATGTAGGATTTCAGACTGTATGCTCTGACTAAATTTGCCAGAAGTGTATCTGATTTATTACAATATCTAAAATAGCATCCCTGTCTATGAATGTTAAATGTATTGTCTTGCCGCACTAAGAAAGTATCTCTGGTTTGTTTTAAGTCATAATAATTGCACCTAGATAGGGGTGTGGGATCGTAGAGATATTTGTTATATGCTTCTGTGAAAGGAATTTGTTATCTACCCGTTTGAGGTTTTTATTATAATGTACTGTGAAGGACGTTATACACCCCCTCATCACCGCCTTCGAGATATGCCAGAACAGGCCTAGGTTGTTAATGTGTTGGACATTGTCTGGTGTATAATGCATTCAGGAGGTTTTAAGGTGTTGACGAAAGTCTACATTACCATGAAGATGAAAGAGAATAAAAAACACAGCGCAGCTCCGACTCAAGTGAATTTATTTATAAACAAGGTGAGTGCACAATAACATAAATTGCACTCACCAGATAAAAAGATAAAACACGCCTTTAAGTCAGTGGATAGTGTAGATCACACTTGGCAGCAATCCATAAGCAATCAAACACGTTGTGGGAAACCACTCGCCTGACGTCCTGGAGAAGCCATCTGTTCCAGTGGGGACTGATATTTATGCAAGTTACCAACTATTGTTGCGCTTCAAGTGCCCTGCTTACAGATTGCTGCCAAGTGTGATCAACACTATCCACTGACTTAAAGGCATGTTTTATCTTTTTTATCAGGTGAGTGCAATCTATGTTATTGTGCACTCACCTTATTTATAAATAAATTCACTTGAGTCGGAGCTGCACTGTGTTTTTTATTTTCTTTCAGCTTTATTCACTACAAGACCGGTTCAAGGAAACAGCGGTCTCTTCGCAGCTGCGCTCTGTATCTTGGAATATACACCTACACTGTTCCAACAACGATTATCTGAGCAACTCTACACAGGACTTAACCCCTGCGAGTCTATTACGGTTGGTAACGTTATACCACCTTTTGGTTCAATCCACAAGATTTTATATCTTTGCATATAACATACACTTTTTCTATTTTGGGAATCTTTATCTGAGGAGATTTTCATCTGAGGTTATTATTATTATTAATATTGTGTCGATATTTTAGTTTGTTTGTTGAATCACTTGACCTGTTTGAATTGTTTTCAGGTTGTTTACCAAGTGTGTTACTTTTCACATTTTTATTCACGCTTGGATGAAGACTTCTGCCGCCTGGATGAGGATGGATGTCCGGTCTTCGAAAACTGTAAGTGGATAGTCAGGGGTTAGTGTTAGGTTTTTTTAAGGGTTTATTGGGTGGGTTTTATTTTTAGCTTAGGGTTTGGGCAATGTAAAAGAGCTAAATGCCCTTTTAAGGGCAATGCCTATCCAAATGCCCTTTTCAGGGCAATGGTTAGCTTAGGTTTATTTAGATAGAATTTTATTTGGGGGGTTTGGTTGTGTGGGTGGTGGGTTTTACTGTTAGGGGGTTGGTTGTTTGTATTTTTTTTTTACAGGTAAAAGAGTTGATTTCTTTGGGGCAATATTCGCAAAAGGCCCTTTTAAGGGCCATTGGTAGTTTAGTATAGGTTAGGTTTTTTTTATTTTGGGGGGCTTTTTTTTATTTTGATAAGGCTATTAGATTAGGAGTAATTCGTTTTTATTTTTGATAATTTCTTTTTTTATTTTGTGTAATTTAGTGTTCATTTTTTTGTAATTTAGATAATTGTATTTATTAATTTAATTTATTTTATTTGATTTTAATGTTAGGTTTTAGTGTAAGGCAGGTTAGGTTTTATTTTACTGGTAACGTTGTATCTGTTTTAGCTAGGTAGTTAGCAAATAGTTAATAACTATTTACTAACTAGTCTAACTAGTTAAAATAAATACAAACTTACCTGTGAAATAAAAATAAAACCTAAGCTATCTACAATATAATTATTAGTTATATTGTAGCTAGCTTAGTTTTTTTTTTTTTACAAGTATGTATTTAATTTTAAAGGGCCACTAAACCCAAAATCTTTCTTTCATGATTCAGATAGAGAATTTAAATTTAAACAACATTACCATTTACTTCCATTATTTATTTTGCTTCATTTTTTAAATATCCTTAGTTGAAGAAAAAGCAATGCACATGGTGAGCCAATCACACAATGCTTCTATGTGCAGCAACCAATCAGCAGCTAGTGCGCATATCTAGATATGCTTTTCATCAAAGAATATCAAGAGAATAAAACAAATGAGATAATATAAGTAAATTAAAAAGATGTTTAAAATTGCATTCTCTTTCTAAATCATAAAAAAAAAAATGTGGGTGGCAGGTCCCTTTAAATAGGAATTATTTAGTTGATAATTGTAAATTTAATTTAGATTTATTTTAATTATATTTAAGTTGGGGGGGGTTAGGGTTAGATTTAGGCTTAGGGTTACGTTAGGGTTAGGTTTAGGGTTTAATATATTTATGTAGTGATGTGGGAGGCCAGAAGTTTAGGGGTTAATAGTTTATTTTAATATATTTCGTTGTGGGGGGCTTGAGGTTTAGTGGTTAATAGGTTTATTATTGCGACGGTGTGGGCGGACGGCAGATTAGGGGTTATTAATCTTTAAATAGTGTTTGCGATGTGGGTGGGCGGCAGTTTAGGAGTTAATAGGTTTATTATAGTGGCGACAATGTCGGGGAGCGGCGGAATAGGTGTTAATACATTTTTAAGTGGCAGCGATGTCTGGAGCGGCAGATTAGGGGTTAGTAATTTTGTTTTAGTATTTGCAATGCGGGAGGGCCTCGGTTTAGGGGTCAATAGGTAGTTTATGGGTGTTTAGTTTACTTTGTGACACTTTAGTTATGAGTTTTATGCTACAGATTTGTAAAGTAAATCTCATAACTACTGACTTTATTTGGCGTTACGAATCTTGTCAGTATAGGGTTTACCGCTCACTTTTTGGCCTCACAGCAAAACTTGTAATACCGGCACTATGGGAGTCCCATTGAAAAAGGACTTTTTTAAAAGTGCGGTAATGACGTTGCGTAAAGGCCAAAAAGGTGTGTGGTACACCTATTCTGACAAGACTTGTAATAGCGGCGTTAGGGGAAAAGCATCGTTATGAAGCATAACGATGCTCTTTCACTCATAACGCCAAACTCGTAATCTAGCTGTTAGTTTCCTTAAGAAGCGCTATATCTGTTTGTATTGTTTTTAACTGTTGTGAAATCATGCTTTCTTTTGCAGGTGACATAATGCCCCTTACATTCCACAAAGTTACTTTAAGATGTATAGCCATACAATAACAAAATCAGTGTGAAAAGTTACATGATGTAAACAGATACAAGCACAAGGTTGTTAAATATGGATGTTGAGAGGTGTGAACCATTTGAGTTATCTAGAAAATAGATTCCAGTTTGGGCATAGGTACCCTCTACTCCTATAATTGTCTGGTTACTTTTTCTAAGTATCACTGAGAACATGATCTTGAATGGAAGTGTATAACCCATCACGTGTAACACTAATGAGTTTGAGTGCTAAATGGGGTAGGTGCAGTCAGAAATATTTTATTTGAGCAGCAGCCCCCAAACCCTAATGTTTTAAATCCAAGAATATCATCAGACTTTTTGAAAGGCATTTCCCAAGTAGGATTCCTTCCACTATACGCAAACTAGTTCTCTAAAGGTGCTGCAGAGTCGGCAGCAAAAAAGGTCTCTTTCTTTGCCTGGTCTCTGTGTTAAAGGGACAGTTAACACACAAAATAAACTTGATTCAATCGTTTACTTGCCACATGATTATGGCACACATCCTTCTTCCTATTCTGCAGTCCACAGTGAATCGCAATTTTTTTTAAAAACCCAACTGCCGTTCATGGAAAAAATGGAAGCCAAACTCCTCCTAAGTTGACGTAATTTTGAAGCTGATTGTAACAGCAAATGACATGAGTGTCGGCCACGACGTTCACGCCCATTTGCGCATGCGCATTTATTTAGTATTGTCACTAGCAACCTCTTTATTGAAGGAACTGAAAGAAGGTTCCTATTTCAGTGACGGACCACCGGTTAAACAGGTAAGAGTGATTTCCTCTTGTATATACCGGCCACTATACCCATGACAAGGCATGTCAGTTGGGGTACATTTTACATAGCATAGCTTCTAAATTTATTGCCAGGATTTCAAATGCCAAATATATATTACAGTCACTCTTTTTTTGCGTATGAATAAGTGGTGATATCATAAACACAAATCTTTTTGTAAAATATGTACTAATAGTTTGTCAGCCAAAAATAGCAAAAAAAAAACAACACTTTGCGCATGCGTTTAGCTAAAGGCTCGTAATCAAGTTTGGCGTGTATGAGAATATTTCAAACAAGCTCCGGGGAAGAAGACAATGGGAGGAGGAGTTGGGGTTCCATTTTTTTTCTAAACGGCTACAATTCAAAATAAAAAAAAATAGCGATCCACTGTGGAATGCAGAATAGGAAGAAGGATGTGTGCCATAATCGTGTGGCAAGTAAACAATTGAATCAAGTTTATTTTGTGTGCTAACTGTCCCTTTAATAATTGTTTCAGAGACTACCGCACTCTTGTCAACTACTCAGAGTGAAAACCTTGAATATTTGAGTTTAAAAAAAAATCAAATCCTTAATAAGTTTTTTTCTACCTTCAAATACCCCAATATCAGACATAGAGCCATTAAATTACCATTGGGCCATAAAAAGCACGTGAAGGAAACAGATGAAGAAAATTAACTCCAGTTAACAGAATCCATTATTTTTGTGGGTGTATATGTTCTTTCTGAGTTTCTATAAATTCCCCCAAATCACAGGAGGCCCAAGCATCAAAATTTCAAGTTTGAAAAATAAAATTTCTGGTCCCTAATTGAATCCTGTAACTTCACTAATATCTGACAAACCTATACATGTGGGGTAGCGGCAGACTCAGGAGATGTAGCTGAAAACATATTGAGGAATTTCAGTATTTCAACATTCACAATAAAAATACAGTTTTTCTTTCCGCAAATTTTGGAAGAAATTTGTGATAAGATGGAGGTTCATAAAAGCTGAAAATGCTTCATTTCAGAGTCCCAGGGGTGTCTACATTTGAAAATCCTATGTATTATAGGGGTTTCTTGAGCTGGTAGACTACTACAATACTCTAAATACATCACAGGCCCAAGAAATTAATCTGTAAAAATGACTTCTTTCAAAATAGAAATCGGTAGGTTCCTAATAATTTGGCTCTATAACTTCACAAAAACTTGATAAACCTATACATGTGGAGTAATGGTGGATGTAAGAGATGTAGCAGAAGAAATATTGAGGAATTTGTCTGCAGTGGAACATATCAGGATTTTAATATTTACAATGAAAATGCATTTTTGTGTGAGTTTGTGTGTAAAACACAAAACAACTAAATATTACCCCATATTCTGACATACCTTTATATTGCTAATGAAATGACCACATAAAGGGTCAGATTACAAGTGGATCGCTAAATATCGCTTTCATAAAAGCAATATTTACGATCCACTGTGTAATTCCAGAGCATGCTAATGTGCGCTGGTATTACAAGTTAACAGCAATGCGAGCATGAGCTTGCGTTCGCATTGCTGGGAAGCATTGCCCCCACAGAGAGTGCGCTTCCATAGACTCCAATGGGAGCCTCGTTCTGATGCTGTTAGAGACGGCATCAGAATCTAAGCGCAACAAAGGAGTAAGTAGAGTAACGATGGCAGCATGTTTTTAAATATATATCTGTATATATGCATATAAACACATAAATATATATGCATTTAAGCATATATGTACATATTAATTTACTAGGAACACACAGTTCCCATAGACCGCAATGTAAAGGCACTTTTTAGTGCCTTTTTTTTTCTAACATCCCACTCCCACCAACGTTAGACCACAAAAACTGCCTAGTGCAGTTGTTTTTTTTTTTTTTTTTTTTAAAAATGCTACATTTTCTTAAGGGATTAAAGGCTTACCACTCATTACCAGCAGCGGGGGAATAATAACATGTACATAAACTTAACTCCTAAAGGTATAACTATAAATAATAAATTAAGACACCACAACTTCTTCATGGGAAATTTTATACAGTCACAGGTTAAAATATTTTATTAAATATTAATAAACATAACTATAGAAACCGACAATGCTGAGATGGCAGCAAGCAAGAGTTAACTAATCCAACGCTACTGGAGGTCAGCAGCCCAAAATGGAAACTGCAGCAGAGGGAGGGTTCCCTCTGCTCAACGGAGATGCTACTAAGGGGTTACTGAGATCACGTGACCCACCCACGAGGGGAAGGAGGGGCACCTCATGTGCACCTGAGGCTATCCGCCCATCCCTTCTTTAGATTGGTCATCACTCCCCCCGTTCACCCTCTCCAGGCAACAGGGCCGCTACCTCCCGCCACAAAATAGCATCTCAGATGATATACTTGCCGCCACCATAAACCACAACCTGACTTACAGGAAGGGAACAAGAGACCTAGGAATATCCCTAATAAAAATATCTAAGGCTACATCCTGTAAATTAACCCTATCTCTCCTGTAATATTCTGATTTGTCATGCCGTTAAGGCATCATGTCTGACCATGAAGCCTCCTTGCTCTGTGACGGTTCTACTGATAGTGGAATTAATTTTCTTCCTTACCTTGTACGCTGCATTAGGGGATGACATGTGCCTCTATTCTAGTCTTGGAATAACATTAGACTAGCCCAGAATAACATTGGGAGTACAAGTCCTGATCCAGCTAATATCAGCCTGCATAATTTTTATAAGCTGCAGGACCGGGAGGGAGCCTAAGTCATTGCCCCTAAATGCAAAATGACAATATGAGGTTTACCCCAAAGTACCAGGGCCCCGGATAAAAGGGAGGGGAGTCTAGGCCAACACATCCCCCTCTCATCTAACCACCTAACTGACGCTATGGAAGAGGGGAACCCAAGGTTTTGGCCCTCAGGAAGGAATAGGGAACGAATTGATGCCCAATGCACGTACGAGTGCCCCACGACCCATATCAGCCTAGCGCCTGGGTGTACTCATGAAAAAACAAACAACGTTAGTAACTGTAACAAGGTAAAACAACATTAAACAATTGTGCGAACATAGCCTTTATATTTGGTCGAGCGCCACCTGCCTAAGCGCTTGATTGAGTCAATTGAAGCGCCTGACAAGGCTGTATTTGTCGCTGCACATGTGGAAGAAGTGCGGAGCAATGTTTGAAGGATCAAGGCCGGGCAGAGGAGCCGTTCGAGCCAGAACCCTCCGGAACTGATACTGGGATAACGATGTACCATCCTCATGTACTAGGAAAGAACCTGAAACCTTGGGGCGGATTTCTAAGAACTGATTAACTAATAGCACAGCTGCCCTCTGTCTTATGAATATTAATCCAAAGAACTTTACCTTGTTGATCTGTTTTAGACCGGGGGATAAAAAGCAATAATTACTCTGGGGATGCTTTGATATGCTGGAGCTGGACACCTCTACTGGCATGCTGCTTAGAAGGGGACACTAGCTTACCTATACGAAGGGCTGCAGAATATGCCAGTACAAAAGCAGTGCGAAACAAAAGAATTTCAAATGGAGAAAAGCATACGGCTTCCAAAGCACTAACCAACTTCTGCAAGCTGTCGTAGGTGATGTGCTCCCTAACATCCTTTTGCTGCAGTTGAGAACGACCCCAGTCCTTTACCACTTGGCGAACAAAGAAAGAGTTAGTAGGAGCGGGCAGGGAAAGTGTGCTGTAGAAAAAACTTAAAGCTGCCAGGCGAGAATGAATGGTGCCCTTGTGGGCACCGTCATTCCACAGACTCACCAGTCAATCATACAAGGTGACTTGCGATACCTCAGCCGCTTCCACCTTCAAGTCCCATTCCTTCCACAACCTCACGTAAGAGTGCCAAGTGGATGGGGCTAGAGAGGCACGTACTAAAGGGAGCAGGGATATCCAGGGTTCAGAAGCTGCCAAAGGAAACCGGGACAGGGTAAGCCCACTCTAGCAGCATGGGGTGCAAGGCGCTTAAATGTTACCCAATCAAACCTCGATAGCGCGTCAGCAATTACATTATTCACGCCGGGGACATGCTGAGACTGAAACTGAATGTTAAATTCTAAACAGCATAACACCAAGTGCCGTAGCAAGCAAACCACTGCGGCCGAGATGGCCGACAAGCCATTAACTGCATGCACAACACTTAGGTTATCCGTCCAGAAGACAACCGTTCTGTTTGCAAATTGCTTCCCCCAGAGCTCAATGGCCAAGACTATGGGAAAAAGTTTGAGGAGCGTGAGATTGCGAGTTAATCCTCTATACTTCCAATCTGTAGGCCAAGGGCCCACACTCCACGCCCCCCGAAAATATACCCCATAACCCCGAGACCCAGCCGCATCAGTATAAAGGTGTAAAAGCTGGCTAGAGATAGGAGCAGAGCGGCAAAAAAGAGTGCCATTGAAGTTCTTTAGAAAAGACGCCCATACTTTTAGGTCAGCTACCATGCCCCGCTAGATGTAAATTTCTTCCGATGGGTTAACCCTTCCACAAAGTTTACTCTCCAATCTACGATTAAAAACCCTCCCCATAGGAATAACTCTGCAGGCAAAGTTAAGAAGGCCAAGGAGGGACTGCAATTGCTTTAAGGTAATTTATTTAGAGGAGACAGCCACTTGAACCACCTCCAGCATATCCTGCACCTTATCTAAAGGAAGCCTGCATACCATTTCAATTTCAATACCTAAAAACGTCAAACAGGTGCAAGGACCTTGGTATTTGTCGACCGCAAGGGGAACACCGAAGTGGGACATAAGCCTACGCATTCCATTCATCACAACCAGACAGTCGTTCGACCCCTCCTGACCCACTATCAAGAAATCGTCTAGGTAGTGTGCTACGAGATCCCTGCCAACCATACAGGCAACTGCCCAGTGTAGAAAAGTGCTGAACTTCTCAAATAGTGCACAAGAAATGGCACAATCCATAGGAAGGCAGCGATCCACGTAGAAACCACCATCAAATTTACATCCCATAAGTGGAAAGGCTGAAGTGTGTAGGGGCAACAAGCGAAAAGCAGACTCAATATCCAATTTTGCCAACAGAGCACCTCTCCTGGCTCCCTTAACTAGCTCCAGCATGCTATCAAAAGATTGATAGCGCACGGAGCTATGCTCAGGATCAATGGTATCATTCACTGAACTTCCTTTGGGATAGGAGAGGTGCTGTATTAGGCGAAATTTTCTTGGTTCCTTCTTAGGGGCTACTCCTAAAGGTGACACAATAAAGTTGGCAAACGGAGGATGGGGGAAGGGGCCAATCATATGCCCCAGGTTCAATTCTTTTACTAACTTGTCTTTTACTATCTGAGGGTATTGGTACATCAAACGCAGGTTACGGTAGTTATTTGAACCCCTGATTCCTGAAGATACAGGGATCTGAAAACACATGAAAAAACGTCCAAGAGCAAATCAGCAGCCTGACGGTCAGGGTAAAGACGCAGCCAAGGTTCAAGGGTGTGCACCCTCACTGGAGAGGGAGCCTTTCTGGATAGTAGTGTTTCTGGGTTGGGGCCTATTATTCACACTCTCTTTTTTCCTGCAATCACACCCAGGGTGGGGGTCACTGCAGAACTTACAAGTATGTCTGAAACTACAGGCACCTCCCTTATCACACCTGTTCTCTTGGAATGCCCAGCATGAGGCATTTCTACGCTTACCTTTTTGCCTATGAAAGGACTGAGATGGAGCAGGGCTGGAGGAGGAGGGAGAACTTTGAGGACCAAGGTGTTGCCACAGATGAGTATCTGTGCAGTCAAATGTAAGGACTGGATTCCCGGCCATCTTAAGTCTGAATTCTGAATCGTAATCCCTCCAGGCTCCATCACTGAACTTCCTCTGAATCCAGTGAATAGAATCCGTGTATTTTAATACTGCATGATTCTGACTGGGGTAATGCTCTAAGTAACATGAGGCAAAGACTCTAAAGCAAATAAGCCATTCCTCGAATGTCTCTAGGCGTTTAAACCTTTTGGGATCTGTGCCATCAGAACTCTTTTCCTTCTGTTTGTAAGCTTCAGGAGATAATTTGAATACATTTACATATTTCCCTTGCTGAATTTTCCTAATAGTTTTGGCATTTAAATGGGCATGAAGTGATGGCATGTAAGTGGGGATTGTATCCCCATGCAAAGAAACCTTGCACTCAGGGATAGCACTAATGGGAGGATGCTGCACAGGGGTATTAGCAGGGGTTAACTGATCAACTACCGGATTTAGTGAGGACGGGGCAGGGGCGGACTGTCTAAAGGCTCCTGACTGAAACTCCCACCACATTTTTTTACCATGCTATACATACGTTTTTGTCCCTTCCCCTTTAAACCCAAAGAAGTGTCACTATCCGAATCCGATTCGGACAGTGAGGAATCAGCAGAGTCAGTTCTAACATGTGTAAAAAACGTTTGACGCACCAGCAGCCGTCAAAGGTGGTTCCTGCCTCACTAACTCCGAAGCCACTCGAACTGGAGAAGCGTCTAGGACCTGGAGAGTAGGCACCGCAGGAGAAGGCATCTGGGCTGAGGTACTAGGTGCTGCAGACAGTTCAGGTGCTGTGGTCATAACTGGAAAGGATTCTTCCTGCTGAATCACACCCTGCAAAAAAGAAAACAATTCGCAAGCTCTGCGAACATGGGAAATGGGAGGATTTGCATTTGCTAGTATATTCTGAATAGCAACATGCCCTATCTGTAATTCAGTAGCTGAATGAGCAGCACTATATTGACCTAACTGTGATGTGTTCCCTAAAACCTGGCTGGTGTTAGTATCCTGCAGCCTATGCATATTTTGCCTATTTATGATATTTCCTATAGAAGCATTCACACTGCCCTGTACCGGAACCACGTTACTGACATTATCATTTGCGCCAGAATTAGTATGTGCGTGCGCCAAAGGAAAAACATTCACACTCGCAGTATCACCGGCCACACTCAATTCACTTCCACTCACATTACTACCCGTGTTAGGGTTTATAGAATCAGACATGGAAGAGCTTCTCTTATTGCTATTGTCAGCTCTTTTATTGTTACTTCTGGCAGCTGCCGTGATTGCAGCAGAATGAGCCCCACTTTGTGATTGGACATAGCCCCTGTAAGCACCCCTTGCTTGGGTCCCACCCCTATTACGTGTATTCACATGTGGCTTCCATGAAACCTTTTTGCGGCCCAATTGACCCTTCTGGATAGCTCCGCCCCCTGCTGGCCCGCCTCTACCATTTATGCCTGATGATTGTGCCTGCTGCTGTATTGTGCCCAAAGCCTGCTGACTGCCCGGCCCTAAATACGCCAATCCTACCACTGCCGGTGTCCTCTCTTGGTGCTCACCTCTTACGAGCTCCCGAGGACCCGACCATGCAGTTCTGATGCTGCGACACAAATGGGGAAGACAGAAGAGAAGAAGATGGAGCCATAGCAGCCGCAATGGATGCCAGAAAAGAAGAAACAGCAGATACAGCAGTCAGAGGGATGGCAGCAAACAAGGATGTGACAAAAGATGCAGGTAAGAGGTTAGAAGGTGGAGGAAGGGTAACTAAACCAACAATTTGGTCCCCATGCGGCCCTAAAGGCACTGGATTTCCTGAACCACCAATGACTGGACTGGCCATAGATCCCGTAATAGCAGGAATTAACGGGTTAACTGGGGACTCAGGGACAATGCCAGGTAAGCTGGTATCAATAGGAACAGACACACTGCTCATATCAGTGGCAGGCGGTGGCTGAGTTAGGCCAAGCACTGCATGGGGGTTAGCAGTAGTTGTCTTGCTATGTGTATACTGTGTAGGTGCAATAGTATCCTCACTATCATCATCTATTTCAAGGTTACTTATCTGCTTATCTTGCTTTTTCCTTGCAGGTGATGCAAACTGCAGCTCCTGGAACCGTACTGGAGGCAAGACAGATCTTCTTGAACGATGCATGATGTTGGATTGAACAAGGTCTAGGATTTCCAAAGCGAAGAAAAAAGGGGGTCTCTGCTTCAGGATCCAAGGAGAAAGAGGGACAGGAAGCTACGTGCAGCTCTTTTTAAGGTAAGGCCAGGGACTCCTCCCTACACTTGCAACAATGTTGCACTAGCTTCTACACCCAGCCCTCTTCTCCTATCTCACTCATTCTAGCCTTAAAAATTAGGTTGCTACAGTCCCATGCTGTTCTTTTCGCTGTCATTTTGATAAAAAAAAACTATTTTGAGGGCATTTGGGACACTTTTAGAAAATTAAAGGGACAGTCTAGTCCAAAATAAACTTTCATGATTCAGATAGAGAATGTAATTTTAAACAATTTTCTAATTTACTTTTATCACCAATTTTGCTTTGCTCTCTTGGTATTCATAGTTGAAAGCTAAACCTAGGAGGTTCATATGCTAATTTCTAAGCCCTTAAAGGCCCACCCCTTCTCTCAGGGCATTTGGCAGTTTTTTACCACTAGAGGGTGTTAGTTCATGTGTGTCATATAGATAACACTGTGCTCACGCACGTAGAGTTCCAGTGAGCCAGATCTGATTGGCTAAAATGGATGCCTGTCAGAAGAACTGAAATAAGGGGGCAGTTTGCAGAGGCTTAGATACAAGGTAATCACAGAGGTAAAAAGTGTATTTATATAACTGTGTTGGTTATGCAAAACTGGGGAATGGGTAATAAAGGGATTATCTTTCTTTTTAAACAATAAAAATCCTGGTGTAGAGTAGACTGTCCCTTTAATCAGAGATCGAGCTTGCGGTAGCAATAACCAGCCACTTGTAATGGCTGGTTAATTATAACAACATGTACTTCTAGCACAGTTCGGTTGCATTAAATACCACTACATTTGTAATCAAGCCTTACATTTTAAATGTAAGATTTCAATAACATGCCTAAAGATTACTACGTTTTGAAACCTCATATCTGTGAGCCCTTTTTAATAAAAAAAAATGTTTAAATAATTTTTTGCAGTTTTTATGAGAGTAACTGTACTTTTATTAAGCTTATTAAATTAGATTGCGCTCAAGCGAACGCATTTACTTTCAACTCGTAATAGCCGCAAAATACCCCTTGTTGTTCAAGTGCAACAGTTAGCACTCCTCTTGTAATCTAGCCCAAAATATGAAAGAAAAGTAACTCATACACACACATACACACAATCACACAAACACATACAGTACATCCATACACACACTCACTCATATATACACACACAGTCACACATATACATTAAAGGGACATCAAACTGCAGTGTACAACTACAAAACAATAGAAACTACTTCATCCTTTTCCTGCAGCTCTTTTCAAATCAGTTCTTTTTTTAAATGGCTTAAAGGTGCCATTTACCTAAGCTCCAACTCTTTGTAATGAGGACTGCCATCTTGGAGCTCAGGTCTGTGACAGAGGCTGTCCACACTCACAGATTATTATAATTCTATTATAACCCAATTCTTTCAGAGCTATTAGAATACAACTTGCTGACTAAACAGCTTTAAATAAACAGAGAGAGAGGATTTCTATAAGCATGCACTGTTACAAGGTAATTATATGCACAGTGAATTCCTTGGTAATATGTTATTTTGTGAAAGAGAAGTTAACACCAATCAGCAGATGTCAAAGTTAACCCTTCTGTCTTATTATCAGCCAGCTGTAAATTTAATATACAGACACAGGAGTCCGGATCAAACTTAGATGGCTTCAAGTTGCAACGAGATTAATATATAGCTTATGGACAGAGAGAGAACGATCTACCATGCCAGACAATACAATAACAGTTCAGGTGAATATGTAGCGTAGGTAAGCTGAAATAATACGTCCTGTAAGTTTATCACAAGATGGAACACCAGGGTTTCAAGAAGGAGCTGTTGCGGTTGAAACGCTGTACAAATTAAGCAGAGTGTGAAACTTGCGAGATGGTTTGGGAGATATCGTTAACAGTATTGTTAACTTTTGGGTTAGGGGATGGTGTGTACGGTAAGAAGGTGATTCTAGGATGAATACCATGATTGATGTAGAATGGGCTGAAATCAGTTGAAGAATTAGAGGCGTTATTGTAGGCGAACTCCGCCAATGCGAGATGTTTAGCCAATGAGTCCTGTTGATTTGAACAGAAGCAGCTGAGGTACTGCTCCAACCATTGGTTGGTCTGCTCCGCTTGCCCATTAGTCTGGGGGTGATATGAGGAGGTAGTGAGTTTTTGAGTTATATGTAGTGTTTGACAAAGAATTCTCCAAAACCGTGATGTGAATTGTGATCCCCTGTCTGTCAGTATTACAGTGGGTAGACCATGTAACCGAATGACTTCCTTAATGAACATCTCACACGTTTGTTGTGCTGTGGGTACACCAACTGCTGGTAGGAAATGAGCCATTTTTGACAGGAGATCCACCACAACAAGTATGGAGGTATAGGAGGAAGATTTTTGGAGGTCAACTATGAAGTCCATTGCAATATGAGACCATGGAGTCTCAGGTACTGGATAAGGCTGCAGAAGACCTATTGGAAACCGATGTGTGGGCTTAGAGGATGCACATGTAGTGCATTGAGAGATATACTTCTGAACTGAAGAGGTCATAGCTGGCCACCAATAGGTTCGTCGGAGAAGTTCCAGAGTTTTTTTGTACTCCCAGGTGTCCTGTAAGTGGGGAGTCATGACAGGAATGAAGAAGAGTTGATCTGTAGTCAGGTGGTATATAGAGTTGATTTCCATGTTAGTAAGTGCCGTTCTGTTTCATATGTAGAAGATAAAGAGGTTTTGTAGGATCTTGGATTTGGCTTCTCTGAAACTCCGGATGACAATTTACAACTAAACCAAGGAATTTTGATTTAGGGATGATAGTAGAAGGGGCATCCAGAATTGGTGGTCTGGAATCTCTTCTGGAGAGAGCATCTGCTTTGCCATTACGGCTGCTAGGTCGGTAGGTGATGATAAAATCAAACCGGGAAAAGTATAAATTCCAGCTGAGTTGTCTGGTAGACAAAGTTCTATTTTGTTGTAAATATTGTAAATTTTTATGATCAGTTATTATGATGATAGGGTGTGTTGCACCCTCCAGAAGGTGCCGCCATTGCTCAAATGCAGATTTAATTGCGAGCAGTTCTTTTTCCCCTACGGGGTAGTTCTGTTCAGCAGATACCATAAGCCTGGATAGATAGGCGACAGGATGCATTGTGTCAGTAAGAGACTGTTTCTGTGACAACACTGCCCCCAGAGCGTAATCTGATGCGTCAACTTCAATGATATACTGTAAAGTTGAGTCAGGGAATTTTAGTATAGTTGCTGTGGTGAAATCTGTCTTTAGTTGTTGGAAAACCCTTTGACAGTCTGTTGTCCAGTGGAATGCTTTTGCTAGTTTAGTCAAATCAGTGAGAGGTTTGGCAGTGTGGGCGAAGTTCCGAATAAATTTGCGATAAAAATTGGCAAAGCCAAGGAACCTCTTTCCTGGATTTTGGAGTAGGCCAATGGGCAATAGCATGGATATTTGAGTCATCCATCATGATACCTGTGTTAGAGATGACATAACCTAAAAATGTGACTTGAGGACTGTTAAATTCTCATTTTTCTAATTTGGCATACAATTTATGTTCACGGAGGTGTGCTAACACTGTTCTGACATGTGTGACGTGTTGTTGGTTATCAGAAAATATGAGAATATCGTCAAGGTATACAACGATGAAGATATCTAAGATGTCTCTAAATATATAATTTATGAAGCACTGAAATGTAGCTGGAGCGTTACATAAGCCGAATGGCATGACTGTATACTCGAAGAGGCCATATCGGGTTCTGAAGGCTGTTAACCATTCATCTCCAGCTCTCATTCGTATGAGATTGTATGCACCCCTGAGGTCCAATTTTGTGAAGACATTGGCAGTGCATAACCTCTCTATTAGCTCAGGAATGAGCGGAAGTGGGTAGCAGTTTTTCTTAGTTCTTTTGTTAAGCTCTCTATAGTCGATAATGGGTCTGAGAGACTGGTCTTTGTTCTTAACAAAAAAGATACCAGCTCCGGCTGGGGAAGTGGGAGGTCTTATGAAGCCTTTTGCTAGGTTTTCTTGTAAATATAGTTTTAGATGATCTAATTCGGGTTTGGATAGTGAGTATATATGGCCGACAGGTATCGTGGCTCCAGGTAATAGGTCGATAGGGCAGTCATATGACCTGTGTGGTGGTAAAGTCTGTGCGTCAGTTTTATTAAATACATCCTGGAATTCATTTTATTCAATAGGTAAGTTATTGGTGGATGTGAGTAAGATATTATCAAAGGGGTAACATGTCTGAGTACAGTATGGAGAAGTTAAGGTAATCATCATATGTTGCCAATTAAAGATGGGTTTGTGTACCTGTAACCAAGAAAGTCTGAGAATTATTGGGTAGAGTGGACTGTGAATGATGTCAAAACTAATAGATTCTCTATGTCCAGAAGTAGTACAAAGGAGGAGAAGTGTGGTTTCATGTGTTACAGGACCTGTTGAAAGAGATGAACCATCAACCAAATTAATAGAGACAGGAGACTGTTTTGCTAGTGAGGTTATTTTATCTCTATTAACAAACTCTAAATCGATGTAGTTTCCTGATGCCCCGGTGTCAATTATGGCCTCAATTTTTAAGCGGTGAAGATCCCACTGTAAGGTAAAGGGTAACATTATGTGAGGTTGAATTTGTTTTTGCAGTGAAAGACTTAGAGAGTGTAAAATACTCTTACCGGTTTTTGTCTTTTTCAGGAGTGGAAAAGCATTCACATCATGCTCTGGGTAAGCGCAGTACATACACAATCTTAATGCCCATCTTCTCCCCTTCTCTTCTGTGGAGAGTGGGCCTCGAAGAAAGCCAATTTCCATGGGAGTTTCTGTCTCCTTAGGAGGTGCTGAGGAAGAAATGTATCGCTTGTATGATCCTGAGGTGTTAGCCCTCTCATGTTTGCGTTCACGTAAACGCCTATCGATAGTGGTACAGAGATTGAATAGATCCTCCAATCTCTCAGGAATACCGGTTCGAGAAAGCTCATCCTTGATGTTTTCAGAGAGCCCAATCCTGAACTGGTTTCTAAGTGAAGGCTCATTCCACTTAGACTCTATGGCATAAATTTTAAACTGTGAGATGTAATCTTCCACAGGATGTCTGCCTTGTCTCAAGGCCCTGAGGGAAGTCTCCGCGGAATCCTGCTTGAAGGGGTCATCATAAAGTGATGAAAATGCTTTTAGGAAATCCTGTAAAGAGTTAGGTATAGGATTCTGAGTTTCAAACAAACTGTCAGCCCAAACACACGGCTCTCCCCTTAAATAGGAGATTGTGGTTAGGACTTTTAATCTGTCGGTGTTGTATGTTCTTGGTTTAAGTTCATACAACAATAAACAGGCATTTCTAAATTCCTTAAAGTTTGCCCTGTTGCTGCTAAACTTATCAGGTAAAGAGACCTGAGGCTCTGGGTGTACCTCTGTATGTTTAGGTTTGGCTGCATCTATTTCTCTGAGGCAGTCTTTTAGAATTTGGTTTACAGTTTGTACCTTCCTAATTGTCTGGGAGAAATTATCCATACGTTGTGTAAGTGCTGTCACTTGATTTGATATATCACTTAAATCCATTTTTGCTTATAACCTCTTCCTTTAGGCTGGATTATTCTATTATAATTCTATTAAAACCCAATTCTTTCAGAGCTATTAGAATACAACTTGCTGACTAAACAGCTTTAAATACACAGAGAGAGAGGATTTTTATAAGCATGCACTGTTACAAGGTAATTATATGCAGAGTGAATTCCTTGGTAATATGTTATTTTGTGACAGAGAGGTACACCAATCAGCAGATGTCAAACTTAACCCTTCTGTCTTATTATCAGCCAGCTGTAAATTTAATTTACGGACACAGGAGTCCGGATCAAACTTAGATGGCTTCAATTTGCAATGAGATTTATATATAGCTTATGGACAGAGAGAGAACGATCTACCATGCCAGACAATACAATAACAGTTCAGGTGAATTTGTAGCATAGGTAAGCTGAAATAATACGTCCTGTAAGTTTATCACAAGATGGAACACCAGGATTTCAAGAAGGAGCTGTTGCGGTTGAAACGCTGTACAAATTAAGCAGAGTGTGAAACTTGCGAGATGCGGCCATAGCTGATGACATAGAGCCGCTGGAAGAAACTCTGCCTGTTCTGGTAAGGCTGCGTGTAGACAGCTGAGCAGTGCGTGAGAGTCCGATACATGCACTGAAGCAGGAGCAAATAGATGAGCCGGATTGGCTCTGAGATCACACACCCACGAGTGTGTGGTTCAATAATCCAGCAATGAGATGGAAAGACTGTGAGTTTAAATAGGGTTGAGTGTGTTACTTAAAGGGACAGTTAAGAGGGAAAAAGAGGATCTGACATATACCCCCTCAAAGAAACCCACAGCGAGGGTTCATGGACCCGGTCTATCCAGATTCCGGCGATGGAAAAGTGAAACACACCTGGGTGTGGATACAGAGGTAGCAGGTACCCAAGAATCCTCAGAATGATCGAACCCCTTCCAATGTATCAAGTACTCCAGAACACCCCGTTGACGTCTGGAATCGAGAACAGCTTGAACCTCATATTACACATCTAGCTGCGATCGGGAATGGACCGATGAAGAGCTTACTTAGTTTCCTTGAAGGCATATGTAACCGTAGATTCTTAGTTGATAGCCAAACTAGTTGTCTGACTTAGTACTTAGGTTGAGGTGTGTGACGTAAATCATAATATTTTTTATGAGAAGCTTGTGCGTGTTGTATGTTGTACTGGTCAACAGTAAAGGTTTGGGAGATATCGTTAACAGTATTGTTAACTTTTGGGTTAGGGGATGGTGTGTACGGTAAGAAGGTGATTCTAGGATGAATACCATGATTGATGTAGAATGGGCTGAAATCAGTTGAAGAATTAGAGGCGTTATTGTAGGCGAACTCCGCCAATGCGAGATGTTTAGCCAATGAGTCCTGTTGATTTGAACAGAAGCAGCTGAGGTACTGCTCCAACCATTGGTTGGTCTGCTCCGCTTGCCCATTAGTCTAGGGGTGATATGAGGAGGTAGTGAGTTTTTGAGTTATATGTAGTGTTTGACAAAGAATTCTCCAAAACCGTGATGTGAATTGTGATCCCCTGTCTGTCAGTATTACAGTGGGTAGACCATGTAACCGAATGACTTCCTTAATGAACATCTCACACGTTTGTTGTGCTGTGGGTACACCAACTGCTGGTAGGAAATGAGCCATTTTTGACAGGAGATCCACCACAACAAGTATGGAGGTATAGGAGGAAGATTTTTGGAGGTCAACTATGAAGTCCATTGCAATATGAGACCATGGAGTCTCAGGTACTGGATAAGGCTGCAGAAGACCTATTGGAAACCGATGTGTGGGCTTAGAGGATGCACATGTAGTGCATTGAGAGATATACTTCTGAACTGAAGAGGTCATAGCTGGCCACCAATAGGTTCGTCGGAGAAGTTCCAGAGTTTTTTTGTACTCCCAGGTGTCCTGTAAGTGGGGAGTCATGACAGGAATGAAGAAGAGTTGATCTGTAGTCAGGTGGTATATAGAGTTGATTACCATGTTAGTAAGTGCCGTTCTGTTTCATATGTAGAAGATAAAGAGGTTTTGTAGGATCTTGGATTTGGCTTCTCTGAAACTCCGGATGACAATTTACAACTAAACCAAGGAATTTTGATTTAGTGATGATAGTAGAAGGGGCATCCAGAATTGGTGGTCTGGAATCTCTTCTGGAGAGAGCATCTGCTTTGCCATTACGGCTGCTAGGTCGGTAGGTGATGGTAAAATCAAACAGGGAAAAGTATAAATTCCAGCTGAGTTGTCTGGTAGACAAAGTTGTATTTTGTTGTAAATATTGTAAATTTTTATGATCAGTTATTATGATGATAGGGTGTGTTGCACCCTCCAGAAGGTGCCGCCATTGCTCAAATGCAGATTTAATTGCGAGCAGTTCTTTTTCCCCTACGGGGTAGTTCTGTTCAGCAGATACCACAAGCCTGGATAGATAGGCGACAGGATGCATTGTGTCAGTAAGAGACTGTTTCTGTGACAACACTGCCCCCAGAGCGTAATCTGATGCGTCAACTTCAATGATATACTGTAAAGTTGAGTCAGGGAATTTTAGTATAGTTGCTGTGGTGAAGTCTGTCTTTAGTTGTTGGAAAACCCTTTGACAGTCTGTTGTCCAGTGGAATGCATTTGCTAGTTTAGTCAAATCAGTGAGAGGTTTGGCAGTGTGGGCGAAGTTCCGAATAAATTTGCGATAAAAATTGGCAAAGCCAAGGAACCTCTTTCCTGGATTTTGGAGTGGGCCAATGGGCAATAGCATGGATTTTTGAGTCATCCATCATGATACCTGTGTTAGAGATGACATAACCTAAAAATGTGACTTGAGGACTGTTAAATTCTTATTTTTCTAATTTGGCATACAATTTATGTTCACGGAGGTGTGCTAACACTGTTCTGACATGTGTGACGTGTTGTTGGTTATCAGAAAATATGAGAATATCGTCAAGGTATACAACGATGAAGATATCTAAGATGTCTCTAAATATATAATTTATGAAGCACTGAAATGTAGCTGGAGCGTTACATAAGCCAAATGGCATGACTGTATACTCGAAGAGGCCATATCGGGTTCTGAAGGCTGTTAACCATTCATCTCCAGCTCTCATTCATATGAGATTGTATGCACCCCTGAGGTCCAATTTTGTGAAGACCTTGGCAGTGCATAACCTCTCTATTAGCTCAGGAATGAGCGGAAGTGGGTAGCAGTTTTTCTTAGTTCTTTTGTTAAGCTCTCTATAGTCAATAATGGGTCTGAGAGACTGGTCTTTGTTCTTAACAAAAAAGATACCAGCTCCGGCTGGGGAAGTGGGAGGTCTTATGAAGCCTTTTGCTAGGTTTTCTTGTAAATATAGTTTTAGATGATCTAATTCGGGTTTGGATAGTGGGTATATATGGCCGACAGGTATCGTGGCTCCAGGTAATAGGTCGATAGGGCAGTCATATGACCTGTGTGGTGGTAAAGTCTGTGCGACAGTTTTATTAAATACATCCTGGAATTCATTTTATTCAATAGGTAAGTTATTGGTGGATGTGAGTAAGATATTATCAAAGGGGTAACATGTCTGAGTACAGTATGGAGAAGTTAAGGTAATCATCATATGTTGCCAATTAAAGATAGGTTTGTGTACCTGTAACCAAGAAAGTCTGAGAATTATTGGGTAGAGTGGACTGTGAATGATGTCAAAACTAATAGATTCTCTATGTCCAGAAGTAGTACAAAGGAGGAGAAGTGTGGTTTCATGTGTTACAGGATCTGTTGAAAGAGATGAACCATCAACCAAATTAATAGAGACAGGAGACTGTTTTGCTAGTGAGGTTATTTTATCTCTATTAACAAACTCTAAATCGATGTAGTTTCCTGATGCCCCAGTGTCAATTATGGCCTCAATTTTTAAGCGGTGAAGATCCCACTGTAAGGTAAAGGGTAACATTATGTGAGGTTGAATTTGTTTTTGCAGTGAAAGACTTAGAGAGTGTAAAATACTCTTACCGGTTTTTGTCTTTTTCAGGAGTGGAAAAGCATTCACATCATGCTCTGGGTAAGCGCAGTACATACACAATCTTAATGCCCGTCTTCTCCCCTTCTCTTCTGTGGAGAGTGGACCTCGAAGAAAGCCAATTTCCATGGGAGTTTCTGTCTCCTTAGGAGGTGCTGAGGAAGAAATGTATCGCTTGTATGATCCTGAGGTGTTAGCCCTCTCATGTTTGAGTTCACGTAAACGCCTATCGATAGTGGTACAGAGATTGAATAGATCCTCCAATCTCTCAGGAATACCGGTTCGAGAAAGCTCATCCTTGATGTTTTCAGAGAGCCCAATCCTGAACTGGTTTCTAAGTGAAGGCTCATTCCACTTAGACTCTATGGCATAAATTTTAAACTGTGAGATGTAATCTTCCACAGGATGTCTGCCTTGTCTCAAGGCCCTGAGGGAAGTCTCCGCGGAATCCTGCTTGAAGGGGTCATCATAAAGTGATGAAAATGCTTTTAGGAAATCCTGTAAAGAGTTAGGTATAGGATTCTGAGTTTCAAACAAACTGTCAGCCCAAACACACGGCTCTCCCCTTAAATAGGAGATTGTGGTTAGGACTTTTAATCTGTCGGTGTTGTATGTTCTTGGTTTAAGTTCATACAACAATAAACAGGCATTTCTAAATTCCTTAAAGTTTGCCCTGTTGCCGCTAAACTTATCAGGTAAAGAGACCTGAGGCTCTGGGTGTACCTCTGTATGTTTAGGTTTGGCTGCATCTATTTCTCTGAGGCAGTCTTTTAGAATTTGGTTTACAGTTTGTACCTTCCTAATTGTCTGGGAGAAATTATCCATACGTTGTGTAAGTGCTGTCACTTGATTTGCTATATCACTTAAATCCATTTTTGCTTATAACCTCTTCCTTTAGGCTGGATTATTTTATTATAATTCTATTAAAACCCAATTCTTTCAGAGCTATTAGAATACAACTTGCTGACTAAACAGCTTTAAATACACAGAGAGAGAGGATTTTTATAAGCATGCACTGTTACAAGGTAATTATATGCAGAGTGAATTCCTTGGTAATATGTTATTTTGTGACAGAGAGGTACACCAATCAGCAGATGTCAAAGTTAACCCTTCTGTCTTATTATAAGCCAGCTGTAAATTTAATTTACGGACACAGGAGTCCGGATCAAACTTAGATGGCTTCAATTTGCAACGAGATTAATATATAGCTTATGGACAGAGAGAGAACGATCTACCATGCCAGACAATACAATAACAGTTCAGGTGAATTTGTAGCATAGGTAAGCTGAAATAATACGTCCTGTAAGTTTATCACAAGATGGAACACCAGGATTTCAAGAAGGAGCTGTTGCGGTTGAAACACTGTACAAATTAAGCAGAGTGTGAAACTTGCGAGATGCGGCCATAGCTGATGACATAGAGCCGCTGGAAGAAACTCTGCCTGTTCTGGTAAGGCTGCGTGTAGACAGCTGAGCAGTGCGTGAGAGTCCGATACATGCACTGAAGCAGGAGCAAATAGGAGATGAGCCGGATTGGCTCTGAGATCACACACCCACGAGTGTGTGGTTCAATAATCCAGCAATGAGATGGAAAGACTGTGAGTTTAAATAGGGTTGAGTGTGTTACTTAAAGGGCCAGTTAAGAGGGAAAAAGAGGATCTGACACAGATCAATAATATTCCTTCAGCTTTTTCAAGGAATCAGTGAACTTACGAAGTTTCCTAACCGCGCATCGAGGTGACGTTTCAGAAGGTGCGACTTACTGTTTTGCACAGACGCTTGTTTTAGTATCAGTTGTGAGCACTGGATGAGAGCCAGTATTTTCTTAACCATAGATCTGGTCATATTGTGAACTAGTCCTAATGACCTTGTGTTTCTGTCATGTGTGATGAGTAATGGTTTTATATATGTTTTGAATTAGCCAATTTGAATTAGTTGATTTGAATAGCCAAAAGAATTTCATTAGCTCTCATCCTATTGGCAGATTTGAACAGCCAATAGGATTTCATTAGCTCTCATCCTATTGGCTGATTTAAATTTCGAAAATCAAATCAGACAATAGGAATGTAAGGGACGCCATTTTGAAAATGCTCCCTTGCATTGAAGATTCAGTATACGGTGGCGACCGTATAAAGAGGATTCTCCGCGCCGGATGTCTTCAGCATGGAGCTGCTCCGCGCCGCCGGGATGAAGATAGAAGATGCCGCCTGGATGAAGACAGAAGACGCCGCCTGGAAGGATAAAGACCTCGCCGACTGGATTAACACTTCTCGATGCCTGGATGAGGATGGATGTCTGGACTTCAAAAACTGTAAGTGGATTGTAGGGGGTTAGTGTAAGGTTTTTTTTAAAACTTTTTTGGGTGTTTGTTTGTTAGATTAGGGTTTGGGCTTGTCTTAAAAGAGCTGAATGCCCTTTTAAGGGCAAGAAAAAGAGCTGAATGCCCTTTTAACAGCAATGCCCATACAAATGCCCTTATTAAGGGCAATGGGTAGCTTAGGTTTTTTTTTAGAGTAAGGTTTTTTATTTTTGGGGGTTGGTTGGGTGGGGGGTTTTACTGTTGGAGGGGTCTTTGTATTTTTTTTCAGGGAAAAGAGCTGATTTATTTAGGGCAATACCCTACTAAATGCCCTTTTAAGGGCTATTGGTAGTTTATTGTAGGCTAGGTTTTTTTTAATTTGGGGGTGCTTTTTTATTTTGATAGGGCTATTATATTAGGTGTAATTGTTTTTATTTTGGATAATTTTGTTTGTTATTTTTCGTAATTTAGTAGTTTTTTATTTTTTGTAATTTAGTATTTTTAATTTTTTGTAACTGTAGATTTAATTTTTTTAGTAGTGTTGTTTTTTAATGAGTATTTTAATTTATTTAATTGATAGTTATTTTAATTTTAGTATAATCGTAATGTTAGTTTAATTTATAGTTTAAACTTAGTTTTTTTTAATTTCCAAGGTAAGTTTTTATTTATTTTAAGATAGGGAACTTGTAATTTGAATTTAAAGTTAAGGGGTTGTTAGGTTTAGGGGTTAATATTTTTATTTAATTTTTGGCAATGTGGTGGGCTGTCGGTTTAGGGGTTAATATGTTTATTTAGTGGCAGTGATGTGGGAGGGCAGCGGTTTAGGGGTTAATAACTTTATTTAGTAGCGGCGATGTCGGGGTGCTGCGGAATAGGGGTTAATATCTTTATTATAGTGTGGCCAATGTTGGGGTGCGGGGTAATAGGGGTTAATAACTTTAGTATAGTGGTGACGATGTCAGGGAGCAGCGGAATAGGGGTAAATAAATGTTATTAGTGGGAGCGGCAGATTATTTGCGATGTGGGAGGGCCTCGGTTTAGGGGTTAATAGGTAGTTTATGGGTGTTAATAGAAAAAATGCGGCAGGCTCTCAATCCCAAATAAGTGATAAAAGGTAAAAATTTATTAGACAACGTTAAAAAGTTATACAGACATGGCAGTAAAAACTAGAGAAAATATCTTACATGTTTCACGCCCCCTACAGGCGCTTAATCATAGAAGTTTATGGGTTTAGTGTACTTTGTAACACTTTAGTTATGAGTTTTGTGTAACAGTTTTGTTTGGTAAAACTCATAACTACTGCTCTCAGATTGCGGAACGGATAGTGTCCTTATAGGGTGTAACGCAAGCTTTTTAGCCTAACCGCAAAACTTGTAATGGCAGAGCTATGGAAATCCCATGCAAAAACGTCAATTTTTTTGCATTACAGGCTAAAAGGCTTGCAGTACAGCTATACCGTCAAGACTCACAATGGCTGTGTTGCTGTTTTAACGCTGAAATGGCCATTTTCTCAGTGTTAAAACATGAATGCTAAACTCGTAATCTAGGTGATTATGAGATTTTCTACATGCAAACCTCTGAAGCTTGGGACATCTGGAGATATAATAAAGTTTATTATTAATGCTTCTTTTTTTCGTGTTCTTTTTTAACAAGAAAAAAAGAAGAAACCGGATCCAGTTAGCCAGTGCAGTCCAGAGTTTATTCAGTTAGGAGACAACCAACACAAAGGGAATGCTCCCTGCTACCTGACGCGTTTTGCGCATACGCACATGCTCTTCATCAGAGCAGCCATTGCATACATAGCAAATAAATAATGGGAGTAACCTGTATAACAATAAAAAAACTTCACAAGTATGTTCTAATGTTCTAAATAATACACTCTAGCTTAGGTGAACATTTTCATACATATATGTCTTGCCACTCTGATAGTGGTGAGATGAGCAACTGTAAGTTAGATTATCTGAACTTTTACAAAACATGATTCATTTTTATATTAATGAAACGTAAATGATATATTGTATTTTGTTAAATATGCCCCCTCCACTCGGCATGAGATTCGCATACATTTGCAATGTGCTTGAAATGTTCAAAGACAGCAAGCCCTATATTTTCCTATATAAATCACAATGAAACTCTTCTGTACAGTGTGGGTCAACCAACTTTTTTTTAGAACATTTCACCCGTTGATACTGAAATGAGCATTTTGCAGCAGATCTGTAATCTGGCCGGTAAAGAGATGAGTAAACTTCAGTGAACCACTTTAAAACTGATATTCCTAGCAGGGAATTATTGAAACTAATAAGCTCACCATGTAGATGTCATTAGAGGATACATCAAAACCAATGATAATAAAGTGTGATACACTTCAGACTTCTAATCAATTTTGAAATACAGCTACATTGATTCTGTAACTATTGATATTTTTGCAGTTTTAATGCACTTTCAGAAAACAAATGAAAACAAATGTTGCTGTTCATGAGCTCTTAAGATAATAAGGGAGTTTGTTGCAGATGAGAGAAGACACTTGAGATCTTGGAAGGTGATGTATATATATATAATTATTACTGACCGCTTGCTAAAAGCTTGGCCTGTAAATGATCAGTCAGCTTTAACCTAAGGGATCTTCATTGAGACACCAATCTAGAAGCTATTATTGGTGGCAAATAAATCCCAAATAATGTATTACTATGGGTGAAATGTTACAGATGGGAGTTATCAAATTAAAATGTTTGTGTGATAAGTTGTAGGACTATGGTGCAAAATAAATAGTTTCTATTGTTTTGTTAGTCCCCAGTCACAGTGGTCATGGTGAGCAATAAAGTGATAAAAACAAAAAGCCTCTCCACCAATACATGCAGCTGAGTAAAATAACATACAATTGCATATTTGTTACTCTTATAATGTAATAATGATGACAAATAGAGAAAGAATAAATGCGATAAAACAGTAATAAAAAGGGATACACAGCTAATGACAAATCAATTAAACTTCCAGTTAAATATTCACACAAACACATTTATATATATGTATTGAGCCATGTTCAGTCAATTAGCTAAAAACATGCAATATTAATATTTAATAAAGGTTTTAACTGAGTATTAAATGTAAATATTTGACATTCCAATATGTTCTTCATGTAAGGGAATATGTTTTAAGTATTTTTAAATAGCTATTTCTATATTTATCTGTATATATCTGTACCTACATATAATCAACTCTATATTTAAAGGTATAGATATATATTTTACCAAAATAACATCATATATATAGAAATATTTATTTATGAATAAACTAGTCCTAAAGCCTGTGTACACAGGCCAATTTTTTAAGTACCGCGGTTCCAACCCTTGCTCCCTCTCTCTCCCCCTTCTCTTGTGCTCTCTCTCTCCCCCTCTTTTGCTCTCTCCCCCCTCTTTTGCTCTCTCCCCCCTCTTTTGCTCTCTCTCTCCCCCCTCTTTTGCTCTCTCCCCCCTCTTTTGCTTGCTCTCTCTCTCTTCTCCCCTCTTCTGCTCTCTCCCCCCTCTTTTGCTTTCTCTCTCTCTTGCCCTATTTTGCTCTCTCTCCCCCTCTTTTGCTCTCTCTCCCCTATTTTGCTCTCTCTCCCCCCCTCTTTTACTCTCTCTCCCCCCTCTTTTGCTCTCTCTCTCCCCCTCTTTTGCACTCTATCTCTCTGTCTCTCCCCCCTCTCTTTTGCTCTCTCTCCCCCCCTCTTTTGCTCTCCCTCCCCCTCTCTTTTGCGATCTCTCTCCCCTCTCTTTGGCGCTCTCTCCCCCTCTCTTTTGCGCTCTCTACCCCTCTCTTTTGCGCTCTCTCCCCCTCTCTTTTGCGCTCTCTTCCCCTCTGTTTTGCACTCTCTCCCCCTCTCTTTGGCGCTCTCTCCCCCTCTCTTTTGCGCTCTCTCCCCCTCTCTTTTGCGCTCTCTCTCTCCCTCTTTTGCGCTCTCTTTCTCCCTCTTTTGTGCTCTCTCTCCCCCTTCTCTTTTGCACTCTCTCTCCCCCCTCTTTTGCTCTCTCTCCCCTATTTTGCTCTCTCTCCCCCTCTTTTACTCTCTCTCCCCCTCTTTTGCTCTCTCTCTCCCCCATCTTTTGCACTCTCTTCCCCTCTCTTTTGCGCTCTCTCCCCCCTCTCTTTTGTGCTCTCTCTCCCTCTCTTTTGCGCTCTCTCTCCCTCTTTTGCGCTCTCTATCCCCCTTCTCTTTTGCGTTCTCTCTCCCCCCTCTTCTGCGCTCTCCCCCTCTCTTTTGTGCTTTACCTCTCTCTCTCTTTTGCACTCTCTCTCTCCCCCCCCTCTCTTTTGAGCTCTCTCTCCCCCTCTTTTGTGATCTCTCTCCCCTCTCTTTTGCGCTCTCTCCCCCTCTTTTTTGCACTCTCTCTCCCTCTTTTGCGCTCTCTCTCCCTCTTTTGTGCTCTCTCCTCCTCTTCTCTTTTGCGCTCTCTCCCCCTCTCTTTTGCGCTCTCTTCCCCTCTGTTTTGCACTCTCTCCCCCTCTCTTTGGCGCTCTCTCCCCCTCTCTTTTGTGCTCTCTCCCCCTCTCTTTTGCGCTCTCTCTCTCCCTCTTTTGCGCTCTCTCTCTCCCCCTCTTTTGTGCTCTCTCTCCCCCCTCTTTTGCTCTCTCTCCCCTATTTTGCTCTCTCTCCCCCCTCTTTTACTCTCTCTCCCCCCTCTTTTGCTCTCTCTCTCCCCCTTCTTTTGCACTCTCTCCCCCTCTCTTTTGCGCTCTCTCCCCCCCTCTCTTTTGTGCTCTCTCCCCTTCTCTTTTGCGCTCTCTCTCCCTCTTTTGCGCTCTCTATCCCCCTTCTCTTTTGCGTTCTCTCTCCCCCCTCTTCTGCACTCTCCCCCCTCTCTTTTGTGCTTTACCTCTCTCTCTCTTTTGCACTCTCTCTCTCCCCCCCTCTCTTTTGAGCTCTCTCTCCCCCTCTTTTGTGATCTCTCTCCCCTCTCTTTTGCACTCTCTCCCCCTCTTTTTTGCGCTCTCTCTCTCCCTCTTTTGTGCTCTCTCTCCCTCTTTTGTGCTCTCTCCTCCTCTTCTCTTTTGCGCTCTCTCTCCCCCCTCTTTTGCTCTCTCTCCCCTATTTTGCTCTCTCTCCCCCTCTTTTACTCTCTCTCCCCCCTCTTTTTCTCTCTCTCTCCCCCCTCTTTTGCACTCTCTCTCTCTCTCTCCTCCCTCTCTTTTGCTCTCTCTCCCCTTCTATTTTGCTCTCTCTCCCCCTCTCTTTTGTGCTCTCTCCCCCCTCTCTTTTGTGCTCTCTACCCCTCTCTTTTGCGCTCTCTCCCCCTCTCTTTTGCTCTCTCTCTCCCTCTTTTGCGCTCTCTCTCCCCCTTCTCTTTTGCGTTCTCTCTCCCCCCTCTTCTGCGCTCTCTCTCTCCCCCTCTCTTTTGTGCTCTACCTCTCTCTATCTTTTGCACTCTCTCTCTCCCCCCCTCTCTTTTGAGCTCTCTCTCCCCCTCTTTTGTGATCTCTCTCCCCCTCTTTTGTGCTCTCTCTCCCCCTCTTTTGTGCTCTCTCTCCCGCTCTTTTGCTCTCTCCCCCCTCTTTTGCTCTCTCTCTCTTCCCCCTCTTTTTCTCTCTCTCCTCCTCTTTTTCTCTCTCCCCCCTCTTTTGCTCTCTCTCCCCCTCTTTTGCTCTCTCCCCCTCTCTTTTACTCTCTCTACCCCTCTCTTTTGCTCTCTCTCTGCTCTCTTTTGCTCTCTCTCTCCCCTCTTTTGCTCTCTCCCCCCTCTTTTGCTCCCCCCTTTGCTCTCTCCCCCCTCTTTTGCTCTCTCTCTTTCCTCTCTTTTGCTCTCTCCCCCTCTCTTTTGCTTTCTCTCTCTTCCCCTCTCTTTTGCTCTCTCTCTCTGCTCTCTTTTGCTCTCTCTCTCCCCGTTTTGCTCTCTCTCTCCCCCCTCTTTTGCTCTCTCTCCCCCCTCTTTTGCTCTCTCTCTCTCCCCCTCTATTTTGTTCTCTCCCCCTCTTTTACACTCTCTCTCGCCCTCTTTTGCTCTCTCTCTCTCCCTCCTCTTTTGCTCTCTCTCTACCTCCTCTTTTTTGCCCTCTCTCCCCTCTCTTTTGCTCTCTCTCTCTCTCTTCCCCCCTCTTTTGCTCACTTTCTCTCTTTCCCTCCTCTCTTTTGGTCTCTCCCACCTCTTTTGGTCTTTCCTACCTCTCTCCCGCCGGCCACACCCCCTCGCGCTCACCCCCACCCCTCACCACGCCCTTGGGCCATGCCCCTATCACGGCATGCCCGGCCATGCCCACATCACGGCACACCCGACCACGCCCCCACCAGGCAGCTTCCGCAGTGCGCACTCCTCTGCTGCTCAAGGCCAGGTATGTTTGTCCTCTGCAGTCTCTACTGCACATGACTGCATCTGAAAAACATGCCTGGACTTTTATTATATAGGATAGTACATATTCTCCAATGTGAAGAACATTGGAATGTGAAATAATAATATTTAATATCAGGCGTTAGCGCATTTTTCGCTCTACCTTGAAGTCTATGGGGGAATACTTTAACGCGTTTGCAATATTCAAAGTTTCACTTTTTGCTTGTGTCAAGTTAGCGTGCAAGCGAAAACGTTTTACTTTCAAACTGTAATACGCGTGCTACACGACGAGCAAAGAGCTTACTTCTAGCGGAGTTAGCGAGTGAGCGTGAGTGCAAACTGCCACTTCACTTGTAATCTAGCACTATGTCGCCAAAAGTATGTGGACACCCCTACTAATAATGGAGTTCAGGTCCTTCAGCCACACAAATTGCTATCAGTTGCATAAAATCCAACACAATGGGCCATATTGAAGAGCTCTGTGACTTTAAATGTGGCACCCGAGGTGTGCAAAAGGCCGAAGTCTTCAATGGAGCGAGAAAAGTGGAAAAAATCTCACACCCAACAATTTGCGCAAACCCGATTGCATTTTCTCAAGCGTGATAATCCAACATCAAATATTAATATTTCACATTTCAATGTTCTTCATAGAAGAATATCTTCTATCTATTCTTAAATGCTCTCTACGTTAAAGCCCTTTGCCTGCCTTTTTTTTCTAACACCTGAAACCTCATATCTTCGAGCCGTTATTTTTTAATAATTTTTATTAGACATCATTAATTTTAATGTGTTTTGTGCAACTTTTTATTCAAGTGCAACAGTTATCACTAGAGCTCTGAGGTCACGCTATACCGATGTGCATTAAATTTAATTGTGCTCAAGCAAACGCATTTACTTTAAACTTGTAATAAGCGTGATACTTCTGACATGCACAAACAGCCACGGTCAATGCAATGTCACTTGCGCGTTAGTATGCCGCAAGTAATCTGGCACATATACTGCTATCTTTGCTACAAGTCAGCTTGTGAAATTTGTGCCCTAGTCAACTGTAAATGTTATTATTTTGGAAGTGTATAGGAGCAACAAAAGCCCAGCCAAAAAGTGGTAGTTTATGCAAACTTGCAGTAAAGGGCTGTTCAGTTCTGAAGCGCATAGTATCTTAAAATTAGATATCATCTGTTGCATCACTCATTAAAGAGTGCCAGACTGCTTCTAGACTGGAGGCAACATCAGAACAAGGACTGTGCTTCGGGAGCTTCATGAAGTGAGTTTCCATGGCCAAGCAGCTGTACACAAGCCTCACATCATCATGTCCAATGCCTAGTGTAGGCTGGAATGGTGTAAAGCACAGCGCCCCTGGACTCTGGAGCAGTGTAAACATGTCCTCTGGAGTAATGAATCACACTTCTCTATAAGGCAGTGTGATGGATGAATCTGGGTGTGGCAGATAAAAGGACAATGCTACCTACTGGAATCAATAATGCCTACTGTAAAATTTGGGATAATGATCTGAGGCTGTTTTTTAGGTTTTGGGCTATTTCACTTATTCAACTGAAGGGTCATCTTAAAGGGACAGTTCACCCGAAAATTTTCTCCTCTTTAAATTATTCCCAATGATCCTTTTAACCTGCTAGAGTGTATTAAATTGGTTACAAGTAGCTCCTTTACTCCTATTTCAGCATTTGAAACAGCTGATTTAGCCTGTGGTATCGCCACCTATACTGAACAAATTAATACTGGAGTATAGGCTATTCAATAGCCTAAGTATAAACAGCCAGTAGAAGAGATTACACTCTCAGTGGGATGCAGGATAGTTAAGTAATAAAATGATCATTTTCCATTGTTCTCTCTATGTATTGAGTTTTGGTGTTCCAGCCAAATAAAAGATAAGGAAGCAAGTCTGTTTACACAAACTTAGAACATACTGAGATCTGATATCACCTTTAAGTTCAACCCATTGTAATAGGCTGTGGTTTCAAAGCACAAAATCAGCTACTTCATATACACAAATAAGCATGAAAATGGAATTTCTCAAATATTTTATACTCTGCAGTTGGTATAACAAGTCATTTAAAATACATTAATGGAAAAACAATTTTACAGTGTACTGTCCCTTTAATGCTACAGGACAAAGACATTATAGACAATTGGGTGATTCCAACTTTGTGGCAACAGTCTGGGGAAGGCTCTCTCCTGTTCTAGCATGACTATGCCCCTGTGCAAAAAGTAAGGTTCATGAAGCCATGGTTTGAAGAGTTTGGTGTGGAGGAACTTGTGGGGTTTGCACAGAGCCCTGACCTGAACCCCATTGACCATTTTAAATGGGTTGAAATGCTAATTGCCAGCCAGACCTTCTCATTCAGCATGAGTGCCTGACTTCAAAAAAGTTATTTTGACTAATTGAGCACAGTTTCCCACCGAATTTCCCGGTTGTATCAGCCTCCATAGGATACACATTTTACTCTTTATGTCACTATCTAGTGTCCCTTATAATCTCTGTGTCCACCTACCTCACCGACATATTTTACATGGGAGCAGTTTGAGAAACATAGAAACCAGCATCATTCTATAGCAGGCACGACACAAGGAGCGGTGGACTGGGCAAAAGAAATGGAAACAGAAAACTAAAAGATCATAGATAAGTGGCAAATAATGTAGTGGGGAACAAAAAAGGGATTGAATATAGGTCAACATTAGTAGAGGAAGAAAAATATAAAAATCAAAGCACAAAATAAAATCTCACACACGCTCACATACTCTCACACACTCTAACACACACACACAAACTCACATACACATACTCTCTATCTCAAACACACACAAACCCACACACAAAGACAATAATGTTCTCACACACACACACTCTCTGACAGACTAACACACACTTTCTCTCACACACACACAAATACACTCACTTTTTCACACACAGACTCACACACACATAAAGACAATGACAAACACAAAGACACACTCTCATACACTCACTTGCGCACACACACAGACGCACATACAGACACACTCCCACGCAAAGACATACACATGCCAGAGAGAAATAACTGTAGGCATGTGCCGTATGTTGCAAATGCACAGTCACCTTTTTTGGCTGTGGCTATTTCCCACCAAAACTGGACATTTGCTTGTCCAAGACTGGCTCAGTTACAAACCCAGACAGACAAATGTAAACTCAAACTGTCCGGGTCATGTGGCAACCCTACTAAGGGCCAGATTACAAGTGGAGAGCTAAATATCGCTTTCGGGAAAGCGATATTTGCTCTCCACTGAGTAATACCAGCGAACGATAATATGCGCTGGTATTACAAGTTTACAGCAATGTAAGAGAGAATATACCATTGTTTTTGTCACGCCACCCTGGCTGTTTTCAGGGATGTGACGCTTCCTCTCTGCTTGTTGCCTAGGACGCTCTGGAGGTTGCCAGGGTTCCGGCAGTTCCTGTGAGCGTGTGCGGCGATGACTCATTGCTGTACAACTCCTCCTCTCTAAAGTCGGGTCCTTGAGCTCTTGGCGTGAATCGGCAGCTATGTAAGTACTTGCTTCACTTACATTCTCTGCTTAAGTATAGGTGTTACTTAGTGTTCTCCTGGGTGTTGTATTTCTGTATGCTGGATTGCTATACTGATACTGAACTCTGCTTGTCTGACCACTCTGCCTGCTTAACCCCTGAATTACTGGATTGTTATTCTGTTGCTGAACTATGCTTATCTGACCACTCTGCCTGCTTAACTCCTGAACTACTGGATTGCTATACTGTTGCTGAACTCTGCTTGTCTGACCACTCTGCCTGCTTAACCCCTAAACTACTGGATTGCTATACTGTTACTGAACTTTGCTTGTCTGAACACTCTGCCTGCTTAACCCCTGAACTACTGGATTGCTATACTGTGCTGAACTCTGCTTGTCTGACCATTCTATTGGCTTATTAAAGGAAATAGTGTAAAAGATACTAACACTCTCAGGCTCTGTAGCTAACCCAGAACATTAACGAATCTCCAAATCGCTAATGGGATAAAACATGGAAAAGAGTGCAGGGTAGCACTAATAAAAGCAAAGAGCTCTAAATATATACGGTATATCTATACTGATATAGTGATGTGTAAATGTTGTTTTTTTTAATAAAGAATATATCTGTGTAGATCGAATAATAAAATTTAATATACAATAATGGAATAACAGTATAGTGCCGGCACTAATTTAAAACAATATGATGATATAAGACATAAATATAAAATGCATAAAAAATCAAATAGTTGTTCCAGGTATTTGTACACTACCAACGATATTATATTGCAACTATTGAGATATAAAAGCAAGAAACAAAGCTGGCTTGCTGGATACTTATGGCAGCATAAACTGCAAGTGTGTCCGTATTGAATATGGAGCAATGTTCTCAAATTGGGCACACAAATTACCGTCTCTGATGTATGTAAAGTTGTCCGTTGTTATTAAGTCCCGTGACTTTGTACAGAGTGATTTCTATACCAATACTTGCTTCATTCACACCAGGAGAATCACTCTGTACAAAGTCACGGGACTTAATAACAACGGACAACTTTACATACATCAGAGACGGTAATTTGTGTGCCCAATTTGAGAACATTGCTCCATATTCAATACGGACACACTTGCAGTTTATGCTGCCATAAGTATCCAGCAAGCCAGCTTTGTTTCTTGCTTTTATATCTCAATAGTTGCAATATAATATCGTTGGTAGTGTACAAATACCTGGAACAACTATTTGATTTTTTATGCATTTTATATTTATGTCTTATATCATCATATTGTTTTAAATTAGTGCCGGCACTATACTGTTATTCCATTATTGTATATTAAATTTTATTATTCGATCTACACAGATATATTCTTTATTAAAAAAACAACATTTACACATCACTATATCAGTATAGATATACCGTATATATTTAGAGCTCTTTGCTTTTATTAGCGCTACCCTGCACTCTTTTCCACATTCTATTGGCTTACCCCTGAACTGTTATACTACTGGATATCCTTTTGTCGCTGACTCCTGCCTGTTCCCAGTCCTTCTATTGGTTTACCCCTAAACTGCTATACTGCCGGATTGTCTTCCTGTTGCCGCTGAGGACTGCCCTGCCTGCTGTGAGTACTGCTTACCTCATTTCACAAACTCTCTGTGATCTGGGATATTTGCTATCATTTCACTTGATGCCGGGATAAGAAGACTACTGGCCAAGTTTGGTCTGATAGCGGAATATCCCACGAGCATTACAGTTTTTCAGCAAAAAATGCTGCTAATTGTAGCTGTGCACCACATTTCTGTAATTCCCGGCAGATAGAGGGTCAATTAGCTTGTAAGGGTAATAGTATTATAATCTAGGTATTACCCTCCTGACATCTCCCGGACCCTTACCTGATCCCTCCCAAACAGCTCTCCTACCACCATCTTAGGTACTAGAAGACAGTCTGCCAGTATGAGGGTTTTTAGTTTTTTTAAAAATTACTTTTCTATATGGATGGTTACTTGAAGCATGTAGGATATTATAAGCGGCATTACATTTTCTATAATTCTCTGTTACAATACAATTCCCATCTTTTTTAATCTTTAGGTCAAGAAATGACAGTTATTTCTCATTTGTTTAAAAAGTTAAGAGAATATTCTTATCATTTTTGTTAAGTATAGAATTAAAGCTACTGAATTCTTCAGATGTGCCATCCCATAGGATAAGCACATCGTCCACATATCTGACCCATAACTGGACATGCTCATCCATAATGTCACAATAGTTATCAAAAACGTCAAACAACTCCTATGCCCCCAAATGGAGGTAGGCGTAGGTGGGGGCACATACTGCCCCCATCGCAGTTCCCCTCACTTGGCGGTAAAACTTTTTGTCAAAGGAGAAAACATTATTTTCTAGAATGAATTTCAGAAGTGACAAAATGAAATTCGAGTTTTCCCTGAATTGACTACCTTTGGTCTCCAAGAATCCCTTGATTGCTTTTAAACCAATATGATGTGGTATGGAGGAGTATAGACTCTCCACATCCAGGGATGCTAAGATAGTCGTCTCCTTCACTATTAACCCATCAAGCTTTCTAAGTAGGTCTGCGGTATCCTTTACATATGACGGGAGGGTATTGAGGAACAGGTGTAAATTTTGGTCAACGTAGAGACCTATCTTTTCGGTTATACTTCCAATCCCCAAAACGATAGGTCTCCCAGGGGGACATTTCATATTTTTAAGAACTTTTGGCAGGCATTATGGGGTGCTTTGGGAAAAGAAATAGTAATTCTTTTGCAGTAATGATTCCCATGCTTCTGGCTTCATTTAATAATCTAAACAGAGAATTTTGAATCTGGCTAAAAGGGCTAGAGTTTAGTTTCTCATATTGATTTCTATCATTTAGTTGTCTTTTAACTTCATTGAGATACAAACTCTCCTACATCAAAACCAGATTTCCTCCTTTATCAGCTACCTTGATCACCAAGTGTTTAGCATTACTTAGTTCAAAAAGTATCCTGCCCTAGATTGTTTCCACCAATTATTCTCTTGAAATTTACTGAGGATAAAGGGACAAAGAAGGCATAAGCTGGGATTTAGGTTTAAAAACAAGTTTTTTGGTCACAGGGGAGTCCCTCCCCTCCTCATTTTCATCTAGGAGAGACTCAAGTGCAAGCAAAGCCGTCTCTTCATCTACACCATCTACCTGTTCTCTTGGTTACATAATTTGGGATAACACTACCTTTCTGGTTAATAAATGTAAATCTTTTATTGCCTCAAATGTGCTCAGACTGGATTTGGGACAAAAAGACAGTCCCTTCTTTAATAAACTAATGTGAGCCAGATTCAGCGGAAATGAGGACAAATTTACAATTTGCAAATCATCGTCGCTATTGGGGGTAATCAATATCCCCTCCAATTCCCTCTCCTCATTCTCCCTCGATTCAGATTGTACTGGTCCCCTCTCCCCCTCATTTGTCTCACTGGATAATGTCTCTCCCTTGAAGGAAAACTTGAAAAATCTATTCCTTTTGCCCCCTCTCCATCTCCGCCTCCTTTTATACACATCTCAGAGCTGTTTTTTTGAGTCATATCTACTTCTGAGTCCGATGCATCTGTCCCTGAGTCATACAACCCTTTTCGTGATTTATATACATATACTCTCTTGTTCTTATAGTCATCCTGATCTCTTCGTAGCTTGCAGCATTTTCTAGTTTTAATTTCATTTTGAAGTTTGGTTGTATTAGTACTTGTTTCCTCATTAAGTTTCACAAATTTTTTGTCATTCTCAAATTTGTTCACTCTTTCTAATGCCAAGTCTCCTTCTTTTTTAACTTTGTCAAGGCGTTTGTTATTACGTTTTATCATCATGTCCATTAGATCCAATGAGCATGATGATCAGTTTTCTATTAAAATCCTTGCTGGAGCAGTGATCCAATCAGCAGAGGGGAGCCGGTGTTTCTAACCTATGGCAACAAATGCATAACACAGCGTGTTTGGAGAGTATTACTTGGAGGCTTGTCCATCCCATGGAATGACGTCATGAGTCACGGGATCAGCCTACTCTGTGTGAGTTACCTTTCCTAGTGCGGAACGCCTGTGTTTTGTGCTATGTGAGTACCTGACCTAATATGCAGCTTGAAGTTGCGGTGTGTAATATTCTGATGACGGGTTTGTAGAACTCAATTGCAGATTTATTAAAATAGTTTATTTGTATCACTTTCTGTAAAGATAAACATTATGTGTGGAAAAAGTGTAATCAGATTAACCAGTGAAATAATATATATTGAAAGAGACAAAAATTCCCAATCTTTGACACAGCGAAGTTTATGTTAACCTTTCTGTCAAATCAGTTTTCTATTAAAATCCTTGTTGGAGCAGTGATCCAATCAGCAGAGGGGAGCCGGTGTTTCTAACCTATGGCAACAAATGCATAACACAGCGTGTTTGGAGAGTATTACTTGGAGGCTTGTCCATCCCATGGAATGACGTCATGAGTCACGGGATCAGCCTACTCTGTGTGAGTTACCTTTCCTAGTGCGGAACGCCTGTGTTTTGTGCTATGTGAGTACCTGACCTAATATGCAGCTTGAAGTTGCGGTGTGTAATATTCTGATGACGGGTTTGTAGAACTCAATTGCAGATTTATTAAAATAGTTTATTTGTATCACTTTCTGTAAAGATAAACATTATGTGTGGAAAAAGTGTAATCAGATTAACCAGTGAAATAATATATATTGAAAGAGACAAAAATTCCCAATCTTTGACACAGAGAAGTTTATGTTAACCTTTCTGTCAAATTTCCTTTACAATATATCAGATAGGATTAGAACAGTTCACATATTTTGAATTTAATCAAGATCAGAATGTTAACTGAGGTTTAAATGTTCCAGTGAAATAGTATCATATATTCATAAAGAAATGTTTAGCACATACCCAGTTTGTAGTAGAGAGGGAGAGATCTGCTGCCACTTATCTTGAGTTATACCGTACTTAAAGTGCAAAGGAGGAGGAGTTTTACTTACTCGAAGTTAGTTCCATTTTTACAGACAGCGGGTGACGTCACGGTAAGTCGTTAGGTTGAATTAGAATAAACTCGGCAATTTCCTTCTACAAATAATTTTGAAGAGAGTACATCAAGTGTAACTTAAGAGGCAATGTACCTTATATTTGTGGATGAGGAGGAGCGCTCCAGACAGGTATGAAAAGTTCCCTTTGGCAATCGGACAGCAGACTCAGCCTCAGGAAGTTCTTGGAATTCCCAGATGGTTAATAGTAACAGAGAAAGTTACAATGTTGCAATTTCTTGGGAGGTAAAGTGAAAAAGAAGATTAGTAGGTGAAATTTTGTTTCCAAGGTTAGGTTCATTTGTAATCCAAAAATACAATTTAGGAGAATAGACTGCTGATTCTTAGCAGAGCTACAAAATACTAAGCATTGGCTTTAGATTGGTAGGAGATTTATAGGGAAAGTAGGCAGGGCTAAGCAAACAGAGGAGAAAATCAAAGGTACAGAATCCAATTTGGAAGAGATCCTGACATGACCCCCTCCTCAAACAAGCTGATCCACAGCTTGATGTCTGGGGCGATCTTGATTCCTCCTATGAAACAGAGAAACAAGTTTTGGAGCATTGATATTAGCAGCAGGCTCCCAATTATCATTATCAGTAGAGTAGTTCTTCCAATGAACCAAATATTGCAGTTCACTCCTGAGGTATCTTGAGTCCAAGAGAGAATGAACCTCATAAACATTGGGATCTATGATAGGGGTTGGCGGAGGAAGCACTGAATCAGTAGATCTAGTTGGTTTGTATGGTTTCAACAGTGAAACATGGAAGGTCGGATGGATTTTCAGTGAGAAAGGTAAAGTCAAAGTGACTGCATTCTCATTGACGATTCGACATATAGGGAAGGGTCCTATGAACCAGCGAGGAAGTTTCTTACTGGGGACTTGCAATTTCATATTCTTTGTTGAAAGCCAGACCAGGTCTCCCACTGAATAATCGGGGGGGTTTCCGTCTTCTCAGGTCAAAATAACATTTTTGAGATGCTTGAGCCTTTTGGATGTTTTCTTTGATGAATTTGAAATTATCCAATAATGCGTTGTTTAAATCGTCAACCAAAGGTGAATCAGATGCGGAAGTCAAAATTGAATTAAAGAGGGATGATATCCATAATTTGCAAAGAATTGTGACATCTTTGTAGAGGAGTTGGTTAAACTATTGTAGGCATATTCTGCCATTGGTAAAAATCTAACCAAATAATTTTGTTGGTATGAACAAAAACATCTAAGATATTCATCCAACCATTGGTTCAGTCTTTGTCCGTTAGTTTGGGGGTGAAAGGATGTGCTGAAGAGAGGATTGATTTGAAGAGACTCACAAAGCTTCTTCCAGAAATGAGAGGTGAACTGTGTACCTCTATCCGAGATGATAACATGAGGTACACCATGTAATTTGACGATGTTGTTAAGGAATAAGTTAGCAGTCTCAGATGAGGTTGGCAATTTATGGAAAGGAATAAAATGCGGCATTTTAGTAAATGTGTCTATGACAACTAAGATGGTATTCTGATTTTGGGAGGTGGGTAAGCCACAATGAAATCTAAGCTGAGTTGTTGCCAAGGTCTGTCTGGTATTGTTAATGGCATCAGAAGACCATAGGGAGAATTTCTATAATTTTTTGCTGTCTGACAGATGATGCAGGTTTGTACATACTGCTCAACAGTCTTTCTCATGTCTGGCCACCAGTAAGACCAAGAGAAAAGGTCCATTGTGCGTTTCACTCCAGGGTGTCCTGCCATGTGAGAGTCATGGTGGTGTTCCAATATTTTAGGTCTGGGGTCAAATGGTATGAAAATTCTACTGTTATGGTAGTATATTCCTGCATGTTTGGTCAACTGGGAGAGTGGTAGCTGTTTAGCCTCACAGGAGGAATTTTTTATGTCTGTGAGTAAGTTAGATGTTATGCCAATAAAGCGTTCGGTAGGGATAATTGACGTAGTTGGAGATGATTCTGTAGGATTATATATATGGCGGGATAAGGCATCAGCTTTTCCGTTTTAACTGGCTGGTCAATACAGTATGTGGAAATCAAAATCTTGCAAAGTACAGTATAAGCTCCATCGGACTTGTCTTGAGGACAAGGTTTTGTTGTTTTGTAGGTATTGGAAATTTTTATGTTCTATATAGATGACGATTGGGTGTTTAGCGCCTTCTAAGAGGTGTCTCCAATATTCCAAAGATCTTCAAATGGCTAAGAGTTCCTTGTCTCCTATAGTGTAATTCATTTCCGCAGAGGTCGTTATCTTGGAGAAATACGAGACTGTATGTGAAGGTTTAGAGAAAGATCTTCTTTGGGATAATACAGTACCAATTGCGAAATCTGATGAATCAACTTCTAGTATGTATTGAAGGTTGGCGTCTGGAAATTTCAGTATAGGAGCAGTAATGAAGCAATGTTTTAAGAAGTTAAAAGCAATATTGGCTTCAGGAGACCAAATGAAGGGTTTGGAAATCCTTGTGAGTTGTGTGAGAGACTTGGCAACTTTTGAGAAATTTTTAATGAATTTACGATGGTAATTTGAGAAGCCTAAAAAACGTTGAAGAACCTTTTTATTCTTTGGTAAAGGCCAATCTTTGACTGTGTCAACCTTTTCGTTTTGCATCTGAATTCCTTCAGGTGATATGGTATAACCAAGAAAAGAGATGTTAGTGGCATGGAATAGGCATTTTTCAGGTTTAGCATATAATTTGTGTACCCTTAGACTTGACAACACTCAGCAAACATGTTTTATGTGTTCTTCTTTAGTTTTAGAATAGATTAGTATATCGTCAAGATACACAACCATGCAGACATCGAGCAGATCCCTGAAAATGTAATTGATATAATGTTGGAAAGTGGCCAGGGCATTGCATAAACTAAATGGCATCACTACATATTCAAATAGGCCATTCCTGGTTCTGAATGCTGTTAGCCACTCGTCGCCCTCTCTTATCCGGTATTAGATTGTATGCACGCCTAAGGTCTAGTTCCGTGAAGATAGGGGCTTCTGATAATATTTAGATTAATTCTGGAATCAGAGGAAGCGGGTATCTGTTCTTAACTGTTCACTTATTGAGCTCCCGGATTATTATTGGAGGGTTAAGTCTTTATTCGTGACAAAGAACATTCCCGCTCCAGAGGGAGAAGTAGATGCTCTGATGAAACCCTTACCTAGGTTGTCCTGTAAATAGGTTTTTAAATGGTCAAGCTCTGGTTGACTTAACGGGTATAAGTGACCGACTGGAATAGTAACACTGGGAACTAGTTCAATGGGACAATCATAGGAGCGGTGAGGTGGTAGACTCTCAGCCTTCGTTTTGCTGAAAACATCTGTAAAATCCTTATATTGAACAGGTACAAATTCCTCATTAGGGATTGAATGTAAAAGTAGTTGTTGTGGGTAACAAGTATTTTTACAATAAGAAGAATTAAAGCATACCTGAGATGATGACCAGTTTATGGTTGGGTCGTGTAATTGTAGCCAGTTGATGCCTAGGACAACAGAAAAATGAGGAGATGGTAAAACATCAAAGGTAATACATTCAGTGTGACGTTTGTCGGATATGACAAGCAAATGTACAGTATGGTGAGTGATTGGCCCATTGCTAATAGTGGACCCGTCAATAACACGAATAGAGACAGGAGTATTCTTTAACACTATAGGAATTTTATTAATCTCAACAGTCTTGGAATCAATGAAGTTCCCAAATGCCCCTGAATCAATTATTGCATCAGTTTTCAGTCTTTTGTGGTCCCACTGCAAAAGGAGAGATAGTCTACAATAAGATAGAATGTTATTACCAGATTGAGATGAATGAATATAAATAGACTTACTCTTCTTGTTCCTCTGTAAAATGGGACAATCCGTGACGGAATGTGTAGGGTTAGCACAATACATGCAAAGATTTTTATTCTTCCTTCTGGATCTCTCATCAGGTGTTAGTGGTCCTCTTAAGATGCCTATCTCCATAGGTACTGCCTGCTCAGTAGTCGTTGGGGAATGAGAGGTATAATTTGAAGTTTGAGCCTTAATGTGGCTGTCTGTGTGATAACGTTCTGACCTTCTCTCGCGTAATTTCCTGTCTATTTGAGTAGAGACTCTCATTAAAGCTTCTAGGGTTCTTGGTAACTCGATTCAAGCAAGCTCATCCTTTAGACTGTCTGATAGGCCTAAAAGAAACTGATTGCTTAAAGATATGGAATTCCATGAGGAGTCTGAGGCATACAATTTAAACTCTGTTATGTATTCCTCAACATGCCTTTTTCCTTGCTTTAGACTCCTCATGTTGGTCTCTGCAGGGAGTTGTAAGTCCTTATCCCTATAGAGTTCATCCATGGCAGCAAAAAAGTCATCTAGTGAGCCTAATATAGGGTCATTGGTCTCACAGAAGTTGTCGGCCCAAATTCTGGGTTCTGCTCTCAGTAAAGAGATGGTTGTTAGTACTTTCACTCTTTCAGTGGGGTAAGTTTTGGGTTTTAGACTAAAGAGCAATTGGCATGCATTCTTGAACTGTCTATACATTTTTCTGTTTCCAGCAAAAGTCTCAGGCAACGAGACCAGTGGTTCAGGTGTGCAATCATGTTGACTGTTTTGACTGCAATAGAATCCTTGACAATGTCTCTCAATCTTTGATTTTTAACTTGTAGATCCCTGATAGCCTGTCCCAGTTGATCTACCTTCTGGGACAAATTATAAACCATTTGAGGTAAATCTGCTGGTTCCATGTTGGTCTTAGTATTATGTAATATTCTGATGACAGGTTTGTAGAACTCAATTGCAGATTTATTAAAATAGTTTATTTGTATCACTTTCTGTAAAGATAAACACTATCACCTAGATTATGAGTTTTGTCGGTAAAGCCGTGCGGTGCTAACAAGCCTTTTTTTCTCACCGCTCACTTAAGGCAACGCTGGTATTACAGGTTTGTTTCAACCCGGCGTTAGCCTCTAAAAAGTGAGCGTTGAGCAAAATTTAGCTCAACATCTCACCTCAATACCAGCGTTGCTTAAGTCAGCGGTAAGCTGGCTAAACGTGCTCGTGCACGATTTCCCCATAGGAAACAATGGGGCTGAGCTGGCTAAAAAAAAAACTAACACCAGCAAAAAAGCAGCGTTCAGCTCTTAACGCAACCCCATTGTTTCCAATGGAGAAAAACTTTTTCTGTCTACACCTAACACCCTAACATGAACCCCGAGTCTAAACACCCCTAATCTTACACTTATTAACCCCTAATCTGCCGCCCCCGACATCGTCGCCACCTGCATTATATTTATTAACCCCTAATCTGCCGCTCCGGACACCGCCACCACCTACATTATACAGGGAGTGCAGAATTATTAGGCAAGTTGTATTTTTGAGGATTAATTTTATTATTGAACAACAACCATGTTCTCAATGAACCCAAAAAACTCATTAATATCGTAGTTTTTAGTTTGTTTTTAGTTATAGCTATTTTAGGGGGATATCTGTGTGTGCAGGTGACTATTACTGTGCATAATTATTAGGCAACTTAACAAAAAACAAATATATACCCATTTCAATTATTTATTTTTACCAGTGAAACAAATATAACATCTCAACATTCACAAATATACATTTCTGACATTCAAAAACAAAACAAAAACAAATCAGTGACCAATATAGCCACCTTTCTTTGCAAGGACACTCAAAAGCCTGCCATCAATGGATTCTGTCAGTGTTTTGATCTGTTCACCATCAACATTGTGTGCAGCAGCAACCACAGCCTCCCAGACACTGTTCAGAGAGGTGTACTGTTTTCCCTCCTTGTAAATCTCACATTTGATGATGGACCACAGGTTCTCAATGGGGTTCAGATCAGGTGAACAAGGAGGCCATGTCATTAGATTTTCTTCTTTTATACCCTTTCTTGCCAGCCACGCTGTGGAGTACTTGGATGCGTGTGATGGAGCATTGTCCTGCATGAAAATCATGTTTTTCTTGAAGGATGCAGACTTCTTCCTGTACCACTGCTTGAAGAAGGTGTCTTCCAGAAACTGGCAGTAGGACTGGGAGTTGAGCTTGACTCCATCCTCAACCCGAAAAGGCCCCACAAGCTCATCTTTGATGATACCAGCCCAAACCAGTACCCCACCTCCACCTTGCTGGCGTCTGAGTCGGACTGGAGCTCTCTGCCCTTTACCAATCCAGCCACGGGCCCATCCATCTGGCCCATCAAGACTCACTCTCATTTCATCAGTCCATAAAACCTTAGAAAAATCAGTCTTGAGATATTTCTTGGCCCAGTCTTGACGTTTCAGCTTGTGTGTCTTGTTCAGTGGTGGTCGTCTTTCAGCCTTTCTTACCTTGGCCATGTCTCTGAGTATTGCACACCTTGTGCTTTTGGGCACTCCAGTGATGTTGCAGCTCTGAAATATGGCCAAAGTGGTGGCAAGTGGCATCTTGGCAGCTGCACGCTTGACTTTTCTCAGTTCATGGGCAGTTATTTTGCGCCTTGGTTTTTCCACACGTTTCTTGCGACCCTGTTGACTATTTTGAATGAAACGCTTGATTGTTCGATGATCACGCTTCAGAAGCTTTGCAATTTTAAGAGTGCTGCATCCCTCTGCGAGATATCTCACTATTTTTGACTTTTCTGAGCCTGTCAAGTCCTTCTTTTGACCCATTTTGCCAAAGGAAAGGAAGTTGCCTAATAATTATGCACACCTGATATAGGGTGTTGATGTCATTAGACCACACCCCTTCTCATTACAGAGATGCACATCACCTAATATGCTTAATTGGTAGTAGGCTTTCGAGCCTATACAGCTTGGAGTAAGACAACATGCATAAAGAGGATGATGTGGTCAAAATACTAATTTGCCTAATAATTCTGCACTCCCTGTACTAATGAACCCCTAATCTGCTGCCCCCAACATCGCCGACACCTACATTATATTTATTAACCCCTAATCTGCCACCCCCAAATGTCGCCGCAACCTACCTACATTTATTAAGCCCTAATCTGCCGCCCCCAACGTCGCCGCCACTATAATAAATATATTAAGGTAAAAATTCCACCAAACACAGAGGAAGCAGTTCAAATAGTGTAAATTTAGCCAGGTGGGACAAATGAACTAAAGTGAGAGTATTGTTGGTATATACAGGTAACTGCAATTTGACCTATTGCAAATACAAATCACTAAAGGATCCCCCTGGACCTTAAGCACCAAGCTAAATAGCATGAAGGAGTTCCTCTCTCCTCTTGTCTATTTAAGTGTAGGAACCTGACCTTCCGGTTAGTAAACGCATCCAAGTATACGGTCGTGATAGAAAACACATGAATACAAGTTGAAAACCAGTTGCCTCTTGGCGATATTGCACATACCTTCAATCTTGCAGAGCTCCAGTTTTTATAACATATTCAGTACCTGGGATGCAGTTCGGTATGTAGTGCACACAAGTCGCTTCCTGTCCGAGGCAAACCACGGTCCCCCGTCCTACTGGCACTTCCGGTTCATTGCGCCAAACTCTGCAGCCCCCAAACCTAAGTCTAATCCTAACCCTAACACCCCCCCCTAATTTAAATATAATTTAAAAAAATCTAAATAAATTTACTACAATTAAATAAATGAATCATATTTAAAACTAAATACTTACCTATAAAATAAACCCTAAGCTAGCTACAATATAACTAATACGTACATTGTAGCTATCTCAGGATTTATTTTTATTTTACAGGCAACTTTGTATTTATTTTAACTAGGTAGAATAGTTATTAAATAGTTATTAACTATTTAATAATTACCTAGCTAAAATAAATACAAATTTACCTGTAAAATAAATCCTAACCTAAGTTACAATTACACCTAACACTACACTCTAATTAAATTGATTCCCTAAACTAACTACAATTAATTACAATTAAATTAAATAAACTATAGTACGAAAAACAACAAACACTACTCTAAACCCACTAAATCCCCCCTTAATAAAACCTAACACTAACCCCTTGAATATCACCCTACCTTGAGACGTCTTCACCCAGCCGGGCACAAGTGGTCCTCCAGAGGGGCCGAAGTCTTCATCCAATCTAGGCAGAAGAGGACATCCAGACGGCCAGAAGTCTTCATCCAGAAGGCATCTTCTATCTTCATCCATCCGGAGCGGAGCTGGTCCATCTTCAATCCAGCCAACGCGGAGCATTCTCTTCAAATGAAGTCCAACTGAAGAATGAAGGTTCCTTTAAATGATGTCATCAAAGATGGTGTCCCTTCAATTCCGATTGGCTGAAAGGATTCTATTAGCCAATCGGAATTAAGGTAGGAAAAATCCTATTGGCTGATGCAATCAGCCAATAGAATTGAAGTTCAATCCTATTGGCTGATCCAATCAGCCAATAGGATTTAGTTTGCATTCTATTGGCTGGTCCAATCAGCCAATAGAATGCAAGCTCAATTCTATTGGCCGATTGCATCGTTGGGACCTCTTAACGCTGCTTTTTAAGGCTAACGCAAGACTCTCTCTTTGACACAGAGAAGGTTATGTTAACCTCTCTGTCAAATTTCCTTTAGAACATATCAGATAGGATTAGAACAGTTCACGTATTTTGAATTGAATCAAGATCAGAATGTTAACTGAGGTTTAAATGTTCCAGTAAAATAGTATCATATATTCATAAAGAAATGTTTAGCACATACCAAGTTCGCAGTAGAGAGGGAGAGATCTGCTGCGACTTATCTTCAGCTATACCAAACCTAAAGTGCAAAGGAGGAGGAGTTTTACTTACTCGAAGTTAGTTCCATTTTTACAGACAACGGGTGACGTCACAGTCGTTAGGTTGAATTAGAATAAACTCAGCAATTTCCTTCTACAAATAATTTCGAAGAGAGTACATCAAGTGTAACTTAAGAGGTAATGTACCTTATATTTGTGGATGAGGAGGAGCACTCCAGACAGGCATGAAAAGTTTCCTTTGGCAATCGGACAGCAGACTCAGCCTCAGGAAGTGCTTGGAATTCCCAGATGGTTAATAGTAACAGAGAAAGTTACAATGTTGCAATTCCTTGGGAGGTAAAGTGAAAAAGAAGATTAGTAGGTGAAATTTTGTTTCCAAGGTTAGGTTCATTTGTAATCTGAAAATAAGTTTAGGAGAATAGACTGCTGATTCTTAGCAGAGTTACAAAATACTAAGCATTGGCTTTAGAGTGCGTAGGAGATTTAAAGGTAAAGTAGGCAGGGCTAAACACACAGATGAGAAAATTAAAGGTACAGAATCCAATTTGGAAGAGATCCTGACATGGTGAATTTTACTCTGGGACTGATGTTCTGGACTATTATTGTTCAGGTTATTTAAGTAATATCTTTTCACATGCTACATGTCTATTGTGTCAACTGTGTATTGCATACACTGCAACATTGATTATATATTTTTGTATTTCAATGTATAATAGATATGATGTCTAGTGACAGCGGTACCGTTTAGTCCTTTACTAATGTTAACAGGTTGATATGTTTAAATGTTTATATATTTGTTGGTGTTTGCTCTTACTTTTGGAGGGCTAAGTAATAAAATTATTTTTGTTCCATAGTCACGAGTGCTGTGTTTTCCTTTCTTTCAAAGGATAGTAATGTATAACCTTTGAGTCTCTCTTGATGTTTCATAGTTATATTATTTTTGAGGACTGCCATGTGTAATAGTTATGTAATGGAACATTTGTAGCAGTATTTACACCTCTCTTCCTTTTTGTTTTATATTTGCATCTCTATAAAGTGTATGAGAGGTTTTCTCTCACCCCCCCCTTTTTTTCTGGAGATGGTAGGTGACTGCAACTAATTCCTAAATAGATAATTTTTTAATTAAAATATTGGGGCCCTCTGAAGGTTTGTTTGCAGCTAATAAGTATATATCCATTTTGGAGATGGCATTCACCCTAGCAGACGATCTATGGGAGGCAGAACTAAAAGACTCTCTAGCACATAGTAATGAGGGGGAACAAACTACTAATGAGGATGAAAATGTATTTAGTGCATTTAAGAAATACAGATACTATTTAAACAGATTAAAGCAGAAAATACCAGCCTCCTAAATTATATTGACAAAAAAAATAGTCACAAGGGGTCTAAGATTGTTATTAGATCCAGGTGCAAATACCAGAGAAGATGAGGAAGGGGACACATTTGTCGAGGATTAGAATGAAAAATTATCATCATGCTTATTGTATCTAATGGACATGATGATAAAACGTAATAACAAACGCCTTGACAAAGTTAAAAAAGAAGGAGACTTGGCATTAGAAAGAGTGAACAAATTTGAGAATGACAAAAAATTTGTGAAACTTAATGAGGAAACAAGTACTAATACAACCAAACTTAAAAATGAAATTAAAACTAGAAAATGCCGCAAGCTACGAAGAGATCAGGATGACTATAAGAACAAGAGAGTATATGTATATAAATCACAAAAAGGGTCGTATGACTCAGGGACATATGCATTGGACTCAGAAGTAGATATGACTCAAAAAAACAGCTCTGAGATGGGTATAAAAGGAGGAGGAGACAGAGAGGGGGCAAAAGGAATAGATTTTTAAGTCTTCCTTCAAGGGAGAGACGTTATCCAGTGAGACAAATGAGAGGGAGAGGGGACTAGTACAATCCAAATCGAGGGAGACCGAGGAGAGGGAATCGGAGGGGTTATTGATTACCCCCAATAGCGATGATTTGCAAATTGTAAATTTGTCCTCATTTCCGCTGAATCTGGCTCACATTAGTTTATTAAAGAAGGGACTGTCTTTTTGTCCCAAATCCAGTCTGAGCAGATTTGAGGCAATAAAAGATTTACATTTATTTGCCAGAAAGTTAGTGTTATCTCAAATTATGTAACCAAGAGAACAGGTAGATGGTGTAGATGAAGAGACGGCTTTGCTTGCACTTGAGTCTCTCCTAGATGAAAATGAGAAGGGGAGGGACTCCCCTGCGACCAAAAAACTTGTTTTTAAACCTAAATTCCAGCCTATGCCTTCTTTGTCCCTTTATCCCTCAGTAAATTTCTTTGTCAAAAAAGTAGAAAAAAAGAGATCAAATCTCTAAACGAGAGAATAATTGGTGGAAACAATCTAGGGCAGGATACTTTTTGAACTAAGTAATGCTAAAAACTTGGTGATCAAGGTAGCTGATAAAGGAGGAAATCTGGTTTTGATGTAGGAGAGTTTGTATCTCAATGAAGTTAAAAGACAACTAAATGATAGAAATCAATATGAGAAACTAGACTCTAGCCCTCTTAGCCAGATTCAAAATTCTCTGTTTAGATTATTAAATGAAGCCAGAAGCATGGGAATCATTACTGCAAAAGAATTACTATTTCTTTTCCCAAAGCACCCCATAATGCCTGCCAAAAGTTCTTAAAAATATGAAATGTCCCCCTGGGAGACCTATCGTTTTGGGGATTGGAAGTATAACCGAAAAGATAGGTCTCTTCGTTGACCAAAATTTACACCTGTTCCTCAATACCCTCCCGTCATATGTAAAGGATACCGCAGACCTACTTAGAAAGCTTGATGGGTTAATAGTGAAGGAGACGACTATCTTAGCATCCCTGGATGTGGAGAGTCTATACTACTCCATACCTCATCATATTGGTTAAAAAGCAATCAAGTGATTCTTGGAGACCAAAGGTAGTCAATTCAGGGAAAACTCGAATTTCATTTTGTCACTTCTGAAATTAATTCTAGAAAATAATGTTTTCTCCTTTGACAATTTTTTTTACCGCCAAGTGAGGGGAACTGTGATAGGGGCAGTATGTGCCCCCACCATGGGAGTTGTTTGACATTTTCGATATGTGGACGATGTGCTTATCCTGTGGGATGGCACATCTGAAGAATTCAGTAGTTTTATCTCTATACTTAACAAAAATGATAAGAATATTCTTAACTTTTGAAACAAAAAGAAAGAACTGTCATTTCTTGACCTAAAGATTAAAAAAGAGGGAAATTGTATTGTAACAGAGAAATATAGAAAATCTAATGCCACTAATAATATCCTACATGTTTCAAGTAACCATCCAATGCACTTAATTAAGGGGATTCCTTATGGACAGTTTCTTAGGCTGAGGAGAAATTGTTCTTCCATGGCAAAGTTTGAATATCATGCGGCTCAAATGGTAGATAGATTCCTCAGAAGAGGTTACTCAAAGAGATGTTTAAAAAGGGCTCTGTATAGAGCAAGAGGTATGTTTAGAGACACAATTCTGTATGACAAAAGAAAAGAAAAAGAGAAAGTCCAATTAGATTTCTATGAACTTTCAGTAGCCATTGGAGCGAACTATGTATGATCCTGAATAGAAACTGGCATTTTCTAACTATGTATGAACATATAAAACAAGTGGTTGGAAATAGGCCTCAAATGGTTGCTAGAAAAGCTCAAAACCTAAAAGAAAAATTGGTAAAAAGTCAGTTCATAAAGGGGCCGTCTGAAGCAGATTGGCTGAGAAAAAACAAGGGTATTAAAGGTAGCTTCCCATGTGGCCACTGTGTCTACTGTCCATATATGGACAGTGCAAAAAGTTTTTCAGCTAATGGGTTCAAATCTTATGATATAATTGTCAATCAGAAGGGGTTATTTACCTCTTACGCTGTTCTTGTCCGACGTTTTACGTTGGTAAAACTAAGAGACTTATAAAGAATAGAATTCAGGAGCATAGGGATGATATCCTTAATGCAAGAGATACTAATGTTGCAAGGCATTTTGTTCATTTTCACAATAGTGATGTGTGATCCTTAAAATTCATAGTGATTGATAAGGGGATCACCTCAGGTAGAGGCGGTGACGATAACAGAGTGTTATTGCAAAAGGAAGTTAGATGGATTTTTAGGCTTGGCACAAAAATTCTTAGGGGTTTAAATGACAAGTTTGAATTTGCATCCTTTCTTTAAAATGGTTTGTGTTTTCTCCCATGTGTATAGAAATGACTAGAATATGTAAATAAACACTGCCTAGAGCTTAAACTTTAGGAGTTATATATATATATATATATATATATATATATATATATATATATATATATATATATGTATAGTAAAAATTTTAGGGTGATCATCTCCTATTTAACATATTGTAAACAAGTTGGAAGGATTTGTTGATTTAGTATAAAATATACTAAAGGTGGAATTGTCCACCTTATTCAGCAGATGTCTAATTGATCTGTAATTCTATCAAGGTGTTATAAAAGATGAAGAATTCTGGGTAAAAGTATATGCCCTGATGAGGCCCCGGTTTGCACAAGTTGTTGGTGGGGTGAAACGTGCATTGGCATTACAGGGAGTGCAGAATTATTAGGCAAGTTGTATTTTTGAGGATTCATTTTATTATTGAACAACAACCATGTTCTCAATGAACCCAAAAAACTCAATATCAAAGCTGAATAGTTTTGGAAGTAGTTTTTAGTTTGTTTTTAGTTATAGCTATTTTAGGGGGATATCTGTGTGTGCAGGTGACTATTACTGTGCATAATTATTAGGCAACTTAACAAAAAACAAATATATACCCATTTCAATTATTTATTTTTACCAGTGAAACCAATATAACATCTCAACATTCACAAATATACATTTCTGACATTCAAAAACAAAACAAAAACAAATCAGTGACCAATATAGCCACCTTTCTTTGCAAGGACACTCAAAAGCCTGCCATCCATGGATTCTGTCAGTGTTTTGATCTGTTCACCATCAACATTGCGTGCAGCAGCAACCACAGCCTCCCAGACAGTGTTCAGAGAGGTGTACTGTTTTCCCTCCTTGTAAATCTCACATTTGATGATGGACCACAGGTTCTCAATGGGGTTCAGATCAGGTGAGCAAGGAGGCCATGTCATTAGATTTTCTTCTTTTATACCCTTTCTTGCCATCCACGCTGTGGAGTACTTGGACGCGTGTGATGGAGCATTGTCCTGCATGAAAATCATGTTTTTCTTGAAGGATGCAGACTTCTTCCTGTACCACTGCTTGAAGAAGGTGTCTTCCAGAAACTGGCAGTAGGACTGGGAGTTGAGCTTGACTCCATCCTCAACCCGAAAAGGCCCCACAAGCTCATCTTTGATGATACCAGCCCAAACCAGTACTCCACCTTGCTGGCGTCTGAGTCGGACTGGAGCTCTCTGCGCTTTACCAATCCAGCCACGGGCCCATCCATCTGGCCCATCAAGACTCACTCTCATTTCATCAGTCCATAAAACCTTAGAAAAATCAATCTTGAGATATTTCTTGGCCCAGTCTTGACGTTTCAGCTTGTGTGTCTTGTTCAGTGGTGGTCGTCTTTCAGCCTTTCTTACCTTGGCCATGTCTCTGAGTATTGCACACCTTGTGCTTTTGGGCACTCCAGTGATGTTGCAGCTCTGAAATATGGCCAAACTGGTGGCAAGTGGCATCTGGGCAGCTGCACGCTTGACTTTTCTCAGTTCATGGGCAGTTATTTTGCGCCTTGGTTTTTCCACACGCTTCTTGCGACCCTGTTGACTATTTTGAATGAAACGCTTGATTGTTCGATGATCACGCTTCAGAAGCTTTGCAATTTTAAGAGTGCTGCATCCCTCTGCAAGATATCTCACTATTTTTGACTTTTCTGAGCCTGTCAAGTCCTTCTTTTGACCCATTTTGCCAAAGGAAAGGAAGTTGCCTAATAATTATGCACACCTGATATAGGGTGTTGATGTCATTAGACCACACCCCTTCTCATTACAGAGATGCACATCACCTAATATGCTTAATTGGTAGTAGGCTTTCGAGCCTATACAGCTTGGAGTAAGACAACATGCATAAAGAGGATGATGTGGTCAAAATACTCATTTGCCTAATAATTCTGCACTCCCTGTATGAAGTCCTGTAGTGGATTTTCTTTTTAACGTTTTGTACTAATAAAGACTTTCTTTTATATCATATCCGGATGCCTGCATCTTCTGTGAACACTTTACACAATGTCATTTTTGCAAAGTATATATATATATATATATATATATATATATATATATATATATATATATATATATATATATATATATATATATATATATATATAAAAATAAAACATTATTCCTAATAATAAATTCAGAAACTTAAGAATTTAAATAATTTTAAGCATAAATATATAAAATCACCAGTATGAATAAAATGGTAAATTATCACCACTGCCTCTAGCTTTATCAGTTTAATTACAGGGCATTTAAATGATTATAACAACTGATAAAATGTCTTGCTAATTAAGAATACAGGTAAATTATCACCACTGCCTCTAGCTTTATCAGTTTAATTACAGGGCATTTAAATGATTATAACAACTGATAAAATGTCTTGCTAATTAAGAATACAGGTTTATAGTAGTGATATCTGACATTAACATTCCTTTAATACAATTTCTGAAATGATTTTTATATTATTTCCAAGCTCTCCATGATACTCAATACACAGGTCGTATCACAGAGGTCAACTAGGGTGCCAATACCGTGAATGAGCACGGGTCCATGCGCATGTGCAGTGCTGTGAGTGACTGAGAGTCACGCTCAGTGAGCACCTGTAAAGCCCCATGAAGACCATAAAGCAGGGGTGTCCAAACTTTGCTCTCCAGAGGTTTTGGAACTACATTTCCGATGATGCTCAGCCAGCATTTTATCTAGCTGAGCATCATGGGAAATGTAGTTCCAAAACCTCTGGAGAGCAAAGTTTGGACACCCCTTCCATAAAGCAAGTATTGTTTGCACTGTGTATGAGCAACATTAATTTGGCACTAGCCTAATTAATGTATATAATTTAAGGATTGCCATGGGAATAATTTCCAGTGAGGGGACAAGTGTTTCACGGAGAGCGGTAGTTATACCCATTACTGGAGAAAACAAAATATTATTATTTTTTTAATTATTTATTTTTATTGAAAGGAAAAGGAACATACATACGTATAAGTTAGAAGCATATCAGTACAAGAGGAGTAATAGACAATTTCACAATGATGTGCTATACATAATCATATACTTGAGGAACAGGAGTAAGACAGATAAATAAAATAGTACATTATTAAATCAGACCGTGCATAGATTATAAACAAATAATTGACTATGATCTCCTCCTTTCTTTCCATTTTTTCCTCTTTCCCCACCTAAAATTGTAATTTTTATTACAAAATAATCCTGCTTTTCTTTTTTTTTTACCAAATTCACGGCTAGTTGTGCGTTAGGGTAAAAAAAGCAGCGTTAAGAGGTCCTAACGCTGCTTTTTTACGCCCGCTGGTATTACGAGTCTTGAAGGTTTAGGGTCACCGCACACTTCTTTGGCCTTACCACAAAACGAATTACGTAAACTTCGCAAAGTCTTTTTTCTATGGGACTTCCATAGCGCTGATATTACAAGTCTGTCCTGGGAGGCCAAAAAGTGAGCGGTACACCCTAACCCGTCAAGAGTCCTAACGCATTTAAAAGTCAGTAGTTAAGAGTTTTATGGTACAACGCCGTAGCATAAAACTCATAACTAAAGTGCTAAAAAGTACACTAACACCCATAAACTACCTATTAACCCCTAAACCGAGGCCCTCCCACATCGCAAATACTAAAATAAAAATTTTAACCTATAATCTGCCGCTCCGGACACCGCCACCACCTAGATTATATTTATTAACCCCTAATCTGCTGCCCCCAACATCGCCGGCACCTACATTATATTTATTAACCCCTAATCTGCCGCCCCCAATGTCGCCGCCACCTACCTACACTTATTAACCCCTAATCTGCCGCCCCCAACGTCGCCGCCACTATAATAAACATATTAACCCCTAAACCGCCACACTCCCGACTCGCAAACATTAGTTAAATAGTATTAACCCCTAATCTGCCGACCCCAACGTCGCCACCACTATATTAACCCCTTAATGACCGGACCATTTTTCAATTTTCTTACCCTTAATGACAATGGCTATTTTTACATTTCTGCAGTGTTTGCGTTTAGCTGTAATTTTCCTCTTACTCGTTTACTGTACCCACACATATTATATACCGTTTTTCTCGTCATTAAATGGACTTTATAAAGATACCATTATTTTCATCATATCTTATAATTTACTAAAAAAAAAATGATAAAATATGAGGAAAAAATGGAAAAAAACACACTTTTTCTAACTTTGACCCCCAAAATCTGTTACACATCTACAATCACCAAAAAACACCCATGCTAAATAGCTTATAAATTTTGTCCTGAGAAATACCCAATGTTTACATGTTCTTTGCTTTTTTTGCAATTTATGGGGCAATAAATACAAGTAGCACTTTGCTATTTCCAAACCACTTTTTTTCAAAATTAGCGCTAGTTACTTTGGAACCCTGATATCTGTCAGGAATACCTGAATATCCCTTGACATGTATATATTTTGTTTTAGAAGACATCCCAAAGTATTGATCTAGGCCCATTTTGGTATATTTCATGCCACCATTTCACCGCCAAATGCGATAAAAAAAAAAAAAGTTCACTTTTTCACAAATTTTGTCACAAACTTTAGGTTTCCCACTGAAATTATTTACAAACAGCTTCTGCAATTATGGCACAAATGGTTGTAAATGCTTCTCTGGGATCCCCTTTTTCAGAAATAACAGACTTATATGGCTTTGTGGTTGCTTTTTGGTAATTAGAAGGCCGCTGCGCACCACACATGTTTTATGCCCAGGAGTGAAGGGGTTAATTAGGGAGCTTGTAGGGAGCTTGTAGGGTTAATTTTAGCTTTAGTGTAGTGTAGTAGACAACCCAAAGTATTGATCTAGGCCCATTTTGGTATATTTTATGCCACCATTTCACCGCCAAATGCGAGCAAATAAAAAAAAAAACTTTACATTTTTCACAATTTTAGGTTTCTCACTGAAATTATTTACAAACAGCTTGTGCTATTATGGCAGAAATTGTTGTAAAAGCTTCTCTGGGATCCCCTTTGTTCAGAAATAGCAGACTTATATGGCTTTGGCGTTGCTTTTTGGTAATTAGAAGGCCGCTAAATGCTGCTGCGCACCACACGTGAATTTTGCCCAGCAGTGAACGGGTTAAATTAGGTAGCTTGTAGGGAGCTTGCAGGGTTAATTTTAGAGATCAGCCTCCCACCTGACACATCCCACCCCCTGATCCCTCCCAAACAGCTCTCTTCCCTCCCCCACCCCACAATTGTTACCGCCATCTTAAGTACTGGCAGAAAGTCTGCCAGTACTAAATAAAAGTTGTTTTTTTTTTTAATAAAAATTATAAAATATTTTAGTTGTGATGGACCCCTGCCTTAGCACCAACCTCCCTGATCCCCCCTCCAGCTCTCTAACCCTCTTCCCTACCTAATTACCGCCATCTTGGGTACTGGCAGCTGTCTGCCAGTACCCAGTTTGGCCCCACAAACCAAACTATTTTAATTTTATTTATAACTTTTATTTGTATGTTTAATTATTTCTGTAGTGTAGCAGCCCCCCCCCACAATACCCCCACCCCCTCCCCCTCCCAGATCCTTTTAAATGTAAAAAAAAAAAAAAAAAACTTTTTTTCCCCTTCCTTCTTCATTGGTGTCAGTGTGGCTAATGCGCGCATGTGCACGTGCACGCGCACCCATGTGCACACGCGCGCGCCCACGTGCACACGCGCGCGCCTCATGCACACGCGCGCGCATCGTGCACGCACGCACACACGCTTCCTCCTCCCACCGGACAAAGGCACCATTGGCACCATCACTACCGGTGCAGAGAGGGCCACAGAGTGGGCTTGTAAAGGGGTATTGCAGGATGCCTCCATATCGAGGCATCACTGCAATACCCTCAGAGCTGCTGGAAGCGATTGTGATCACTTCCAGCACTCTGTTAGACAACTGACGTACCAGGTACGTCTATTGTCATTAACAGTTAGTTTTTAACTAAATTATTCCTATTTAAAACTAAATACTTACCTGTAAAATAAACCTTAAGATAGCTACAGTATATCTAATAGTTACATTGTAGCTAGCTTAGGATTTATTTTTATTTTACAGGCAAGTTTGTATTTATTTTAACTAGGTAGAATAGTTATTAAATAGTTATTAACTATTTAATAACCACCTAGTTAAAATAAAGACAAATTTACCTGTAAAATAAAAGCTAACCTAAGTTACACTTAAAAACACTAACTTACAGAAAATAATTAACAAATTACAGAAATTTTGACTAATTACACCTAATCTAATAGCCCTATTAAAATAAAAAATAACCCTAGCCTAAACTAAACTACCAATAGCCCTTAAAAGGGCCTTTTGCATTGCCCCAAAGTAATCAGCTCTTTTACCTGTAAAAAAAAATACAAACAACCCCCCCAACAGTAAAACCCACCACCCACACAACCAACAACTCAAATAAAATACTAGCTAAAAAAACCTAAGCTCCCCATTGCCCTGAAAAGGGCATTTGGATGGGCATTGCCATTAAAAGGGCAGTTAGCTCTTTTGCCGCCCAAACCCTAATCTAAAAAATAAAAGCCACCCAATACACCCTTTAAAAAAACCTAACACTAACGCCCTGAAGATTGATTTACCGGGAGACGTCTTCATCCAAGCCGGGGGAAGTGGTCCTCCAGACGGGAAGAAGTCTTCATCCAAGCCGGGCAGAAGTGGTCCTCCAGACGGGCAGAAGTCTTCATCCAGACGGCATCTTCTTTCTTCATCCAGACGGCATCTTCTATCTTTATCCATCCGGCACTGAACGGGTCCATCTTCAAGACATCCGATGCGGAGCATCCTCTTCATCCAACGACTAAAACAGAATGAAGGTACCTATAAGTGACGTCATCCAAGATAGAATTCTATCAGCCAATCGGAATTAAGGTAGAAAAAATCCTATTGGCTGATGCAATCAGCCAATAGGATTGAAGTTCAATCCTATTGACTGATCCAATCAGCCAATAGGATTGAGCTTGCATTCTATTGGCTAATTGGAACTGCCAATAGAATGCAAGCTCAATCCTATTGGCTGATTGGATCAGCCAATAGGATTGAAGTTCAATCCTATTGGCTGATTGCATCAGCCAGTAGGATTTTTTCTATCTTAATTCCGATTGGCTGATAGAATTCTATCAGCCAATCAGAATCTATGGGACACCATCTTGGATGACGTCACTTAAAGCTACCTTTATTCGTCTTTAGTCGATAAAAAGTCGATAAAAAGGATGCTCTGCATCAGATGTCTTGTAGATGGACCCGCTCCGCGCCAGATGGATGAAGATAGAAGATGCCGTCTGGATGAAGACTTCTGCCCGTCTGGAGGACAACTTCTACCCGGCTTGGATGAAGACTTCTGCCCGTCTGGAGGACCACTTCGCCCGGCTTGGATGAAGAAGTTTCCCGGTAAGTCGAATTTCAGGGGGTTAGTGTTAGGTTTTTTTTAAGGGTGTATTGGGTGGGTTTTATTTTTTAGATTAGGGTTTGGGCGGCAAAAGAGCTAACTGCCCTTTTAAGGGCAATGCCCATCCAAATGCCCTTTTCAGGACAATGGGGACCTTATTTTTTTTTTAGCTAGTATTTTATTTGGGGGGTTGGTTGTGTGGGTGGTGGGTGTTACTGTTGGGGGGTTGTTTGCATTTTTTTTACAGGTTAAAGAGCTGTTTACTTGGGGGAAATGCCCCGCAAAAGGCCCTTTTAAGGGCTATTGATAGTTTAGTTTAGGCTAGGGTTTTTTTTTTATTTTGGGGGGGGGGTTTGTATTTTAATAGGGCTATTACATTAGGTGTAATTAGTTAAAAAAAATTGTAATTTGGTTATTTTTTTCTGTAATTTAGTGTTTTTTGTACTTTAGCTAATTTAATTTAATTTAGGTAATTGTATTTAATTTAGTTAATTTATTTAATTATAGTGCAGTGTTACGTGTTAGTGTAACTTAGGTTAGGTTTTATTTTACAGGTCAATCTTTATTTATTTTAACTAGGTAGTTATTAAATAGTTAAAAACTATTTAATAATTATTCTACCTAGTTAAAAGAAATACAAACTTGCCTGTAAAATAAAAATAAATCCTAAGCTAGCTACAATGTAACTATTAGTTATATTGTAGCTATCTTAGGGTTTATTTTACAGGTAAGTATTTAGTTTTAAATAGGAATAATTTAGTTAATGATAGTAATATTTATTTAGATTTATTTAAATTATATTTGTTAGGGGGTGTTAGGTTTAGGGTTAGACTTAGGTTTAGGGGTTAATAACTTTAATATAGTGGCGGAGACGTTGGGGGCGGCAGATTAGGGGTTAATAAATGTAGGTAGGTGGCAGCGATGTTAGGGCCGACAGATTAGGGGTTATTAATATTTAACTAATGTTTGCGAGGCGGGAGTGCGGCGGTTTAGGGGTTAATATGTTTATTATAGTGGCGGCGACGTTGGGGGCGGCAGATTAGGGGTTAATAAGTGTAGGTAGGTGGCGGAAACATTGGGGGCGGCAGAATAGGGGTTAATAAATATAATGTAGGTGTCGGCAATGTTGGGGGCAGCAGATTAGGGGTTCATAAGTATAATGTAGGTGGCGGAGGTGTCAAAAGCGGCAGATTAGGGGTTAATAATATAATGTAGGTGTCAGCGATGTCAGGGGCGGCAGATTAGGGGTTAATAAGTGTAAGATTAGGGGTGTTTAGACTCTGGGTTCATGTTAGGGTAAATGTTATTTCCCCATAGGAATCAATGGGGCTGCGTTAAGGAGTTTTACGCTGCTTTTTTGCAGGTGTTAGACTTTTTTTCAGCCGGCTCTCCCCGTTGATTCCTATGGGGAAATCGTGCACGAGCACATTACACCAGCTCACCGCTGACTTAAGCAGAGCTGGTATTGGAGTGCAGTAATGAGCAAAATTTTGCTCAACGCTCACTTCTTGTCTTTTAACGACGGGTTTCTGAAAACTCGTAAATTTGTAATACCAGTGCTGCAGGTAAGTAAGCGGTGAGGGAAAACTGATCTTTAGCACCGCATAGCCTCTAACGCAAAACTCGTAATCTAGGTGTCAGTAAGCAATAACACAGCACATTGTTTTCTTTAGGCACCCAAAAACAAAGTTAACCGTCTCTTTAATAATCACTGATATTACATTTACAGTAATTAAGGTTGGTATATAATTATTATCTTATAAATAAAAATATATTTTTTTTAATTTGTGTTCTTTTATCTGTGCACCAGTGTCTTATTTGTTTCATTTGGTAATACATTTACAAAGACCTTGAAACTATATTTAGTTAGTTAACTTCTAACCGTTTCTCTACTGCCAGGAAAATGTAGGAACTGCTTGATTATCACAACATCAAAGGCTATACATGTGAGCATAACATTGTTATTTATGTCTTATATGAAACAGTCAAAATAGTTTCAAATAATATACAGGTATATGGTGTGGGACGCAAACTGCCTCACCAACTCAAAACTGTACCAGCTAAAACGGATACTGCTGACTAATTCTCTTAATCCAAAGTATCAGAGTTTGCATGATGTGAAACAACAGAAAATCATTCTAATACCAGGTTTTATGGTATAGCATTATATATGCTATAAATAAGTTATAATGTTCAAATGCATAGGAATAGGTCTCAGGGTTAGGAATCTATTTTGAAAACAAACAGATTATAAGAAGAAAAAAAACACTATCTTCTAAAATGCCTGCACCCACGTAAATGACCACTAAACAAAGTAGAATAACACAATCAATACATGCATAATAAAAAGGCAATATGAAAACACTTATTTTAAATTTCAAATGAGTAGTAGATTTATTTTTGACGAATGTTTGTTACTTTTTTTCCTTTCCACTGTATCATGTGACATCCAGCAGCCAATAACAAAATGCATATACCTATACTCTGTTAATTTTTGCACATATTGGGATCTGTTTCCTCGGAAAGTATGCAAATAAAAAGACACATTTAGATGATGGAAGTAAATTGGAAAGTTGTTTTAAATTGTCTGTTCTTTCTGAATCATGAAAGTTTAATTCTCATTTAAGTGTCCCTTTAAACAATACAAAAATAAATACAAAAATTAAAACATACAAATATTGTACACTGCTAAAGTTAATAACATTAAAAGTGAAATGGCACTCCAAAATGTAACAGGTAAGTCAAAATAATCTTAAATTATTCAATCTATTTTATTTATTTTTTACTGTTCTGAATAAAACAATGTTTTCTTGCTGTCCTCATTAACCAATGAGGATAGTGTGTTAAAAAAAAGTAATGCAGTATTACAGGGAGTGCAGAATTATTAGGCAAATGAGTATTTTGACCACATCATCCTCTTTATGCATGTTGTCTTACTCCAAGCTGTATAGGCTCGAAAGCCTACTACCAATTAAGCATATTAGGTGATGTGCATCTCTGTAATGAGAAGGGGTGTGGTCTAATGACATCAACACCCTATATCAGGTGTGCATAATTATTAGGCAACTTCCTTTCCTTTGGCAAAATGGGTCAAAAGAAGGACTTGACAGGCTCAGAAAAGTCAAAAATAGTGAGATATCTTGCAGAGGGATGCAGCACTCTTAAAATTGCAAAGTTTCTGAAGCGTGATCATCGAACAATCAAGCGTTTCATTCAAAATAGTCAACAGGGTCGCAAGAAGCGTGTGGAAAAACCAAGGTGCAAAATAACTGCCCATGAACTGAGAAAAGTCAAGCGTGCAGCTGCCAAGATGCCACTTACCACCAGTTTGGCCATATTTCAGAGCTGCAACATCACTGGAGTGCCCAAAAGCACAAGGTGTGCAATACTCAGAGACATGGCCAAGGTAAGAAAGGCTGAAAGACGACCACCACTGAACAAGACACACAAGCTGAAACGTCAAGACTGGGCCAAGAAATATCTCAAGACTGATTTTTCTAAGGTTTTATGGACTGATGAAATGAGAGTGAGTCTTGATGGGCCAGATGGATGGGCCCGTGGCTGGATTGGTAAAGGGCAGAGAGCTCCAGTCCGACTCAGACGCCAGCAAGGTGGAGGTGGAGTACTGGTATCATCAAAGATGAGCTTGTGGGGCCTTTTCGGGTTGAGGATGGAGTCAAGCTCAACTCCCAGTCCTACTGCCAGTTTCTGGAAGACACCTTCTTCAAGCAGTGGTACAGGAAGAAGTCTGCATCCTTCAAGAAAAACATGATTTTCATGCAGGACAATGCTCCACCACACGCGTCCAAGTACTTCACAGCGTGGCTGGCAAGAAAGGGTATAAAAGAAGAAAATCTAATGACATGGTCTCCTTATTCACCTGATCTGAACCCCATTGAGAACCTGTGGTCCATCATCAAATGTGAGATTTACAAGGAGGGAAAACAGTACACCTCTCTGAACAGTGTCTGGTAGGCTGTGGTTGCTGCTGCACGCAATGTTGATGGTGAACAGATCAAAACACTGACAGAATCCATGGATGGCAGGCTTTTGAGTGTTCTTGCAAAGAAAGGTGGCTATATTGGTCACTGATTTGTTTTTCTTTTGTTTTTGAATGTCAGAAATGTATATTTGTGAATGTTGAGATGTTATATTGGTTTCACTGGTAAAAATAAATAATTGAAATGGGTATATATTTGTTTTTTGTTAAGTTGCCTAATAATTATGCACAGTAATAGTCACCTGCACACACAGATATCCCCCTAAAATAGCTATAACTAAAAACAAACTAAAAACTACTTCCAAAACTATTCAGCTTTGATATTAATGAGTTTTTTGGGTTCATTGAGAACATGGTTGTTGTTCAATAATAAAATTAATCCTCAAAAATACAACTTGCCTAATAATTCTGCACTCCCTGTAGTTTCAACTTGAAATTAAACACCTTTTCCTCTTCAAAAATATCTTTATTTATAAAATCCACTTGCTCCTGATTAAGTTGTGGAACACTAAGATCTTTCCAGAAAGCTTCCTTCTGTATCATATCTGTAGATGATTGGGAATATATTTGTTGAAAATATTTAGTAAACATTGTATTATTATTTTTTTGTGATATTCTGGATTTACTCCAGGATCTGTCTGAAGATGGTTTTGGGGTTACAATAAAATCACCTCCTATTATTAGGTTGTTATCTGTGAAAACCAATAATCTTTGTTGTATTTTGTCCCAAAAAATTTCATCTCTAATATTTGGGCCATATACATTACAGATTACATACACTTTATGATTGTGTTCCAGCTTTATTTTTTTAATAGCCTCTTTATCTAATTCTATATTTAAAATTTTGTAGTCTAACGCCTTGTGGATTAAAATGGCAATGCCTCTGTTCTTACCTACTTAAGGAGTGGAGATTACGCAGGTCCAGACCAGCTTCCGAATGAATACTATAAGATTTTGCTAGAATCTATAGTGCCTACTTTAACATTCTTATTTAATGAATATTTACAGAATAGCTAAATCATTTACATAATCTTATAATTCTTTAATATTAAAATCAAATAAGGAGCCGTTAAAACTGACACCTAGATTTAGAGTTTTGCGGCCAAAGGGGTGCGTTAGCTACGCATGCTTTTTTCTGGCCGCACCTTTTAAATACCGCTGGTATTTAGAGTTCACAGAATGGCTGCGTTAGGCTCCAAAAAAACGAGCGTAGAGCATATTTACCGCAACTTCAACTCTCGATACCAGCGGTGCTTATGGACGCGGCCAGCTTAAAAAACGTGCTCGTGCATGATTCCCCCATAGAAAACAATGGGGCTGTTTGAGCTGAAAAAAAACCTAACACCTGCAAAAAAGCCGCGTTCTGCTCCTAACGCAGCCCCATTGTTTTCTATGGGGAAACACTTCCTACGTCTGCACCTAACACTCTAACATGTACCCCGAGTCTAAACACCCCTGACCTTACACTTATTAACCCCTAATCTGCCACCCCCGCTATCGCTGACCCCTGCATATTATTTTTAACCCCTAATCGCACCGATAAGCCCCTGAAGATCTTCCTACCTTATCTTCACCTCGCCGGGTATCACACCGATCTGTCCTGGCTCCGATGTCTTGATCCAAGCCCAAGCAGGGGGCTGAAGATGTCCATGATCCGGATGAAGTCTTCATCCAAGCAGGAGCTGAAGAGGTCCATGATCTGGCTGAAGTCTTCATCCAGGCGGGAGCTGAAGAGGTCCATGATCCAGCTAAAGTCTTCTATCAACGGCATCTTCAATTTTCTTTCTTTCGGATCCATGTTCATCCCGCCGACGCGGAACATCCATCTTCACCGACGACTTCCCGATGAATCCAAGATGGCGTCCCTCAAATTCCGATTGGCTGATAGGATTCTATCAGCCAATCGGAATTAAGGTAGGAAAATTCTGATTGGCTGATGGAATCAGCCAATCAGAATCAAGTTCAATCCGATTGGCTGATTCAATCAGCCAATCAGATTGAGCTCGCATTCTATTGGCTGTTCCGATCAGCCAATAGAATGCAAGCTCAATCTGATTGGCTGATCGGATCAGCCAATCGGATTGAACTTGATTCTGATTGGCTGATTCCATCAGCCAATCAGAATTTTCCTACCTTAATTCCGATTGGCTGATAGAATCCTATCAGCCAATCGGAATTTGAGGGACGCCATCTTGGATGACGTCCCTTAAAGGAATCGTCATTCGTCGGGAAGTCGTCGGTGAAGATGGATGTTCCGCGTCGGCGGGATGAACATGGATCCGGAAGAAAGAATATTGAAGATGCCGTTGATAGAAGACTTCAGCCGGATCATGGACCTCTTCAGCTCCCGCTTGGATGAAGACTTCAGCCGGATCATGGACCTCTTCAGCTCCCGCTTGGATGAAGACTTCAGCCGGATCATGGACATCTTCAGTCCCCCGCTTGGGCTTGGATCAAGACATCGGAGCCAGGACAGATCGGTGTGATACCCGGCGAGGTGAAGATAAGGTAGGAAGATCTTCAGGGGCTTAGTGTTAGGTTTATTTAAGGGGGGTTTGGGTTAGATTAGGGGTATGTGGGTGGTGGGTTTTAATGTTGGGGGGGTATTGTATGTTTTTTTTTACAGGCAAAAGAGCTGAATTCTTTGGGGCATGCCCCACAAAAGGTCCTTTTAAGGGCTGGTAAGGTAAAAGAGCTTTGAACTTTTGTAATTTAGAATAGGGTAGGGCATTTTTTTATTTTGGGATTCTTTGTTATTTTATTAGGGGGCTTAGAGTAGGTGTAATTAGTTTAAAATTGTTGTAATTTCTTTCTAATGTTTGTAAATATTTTTTTATTTTTTGTAACTTAGTTCTTTTTTATTTTTTGTACTTTAGTTAGTTTATTTAATTGTATTTATTTGTAGGAATTGTATTTAATTTATTTATTGATAGTGTAGTGTTAGGTTTAATTGTAACTTAGGTTAGGATTTATTTTACATGTAATTTTGTAATTATTTTAACTAGGTAGCTATTAAATAGTTCTTAACTATTTAATAGCTATTGTACCTGGTTAAAATAAATACAAAGTTACCTGTAAAATAAATATAAATCCTAAAATAGCTATAATATAATTATAATTTATATTGTAGCTATATTAGGGTTTATTTTACAGGTAAGTATTTAGCTTTAAATAGGAATAATTTATTTAATAAGAGTTAATTTATTTTGTTAGATTTAAATTATATTTAATTTAGGGGGGTGTTAGTGTTAGGGTTAGACTTAGCTTTAGGGGTTAATCCATTTATTACAGTAGCGGCGAGATTCGGTCAGCAGATTAGGGGTTAATAATTGAAGTTAGGTGTCGGCGATGTTAGGGAGGGCAGATTATGGGTTAATACTATTTATTATAGGGTTATTGAGGCGGGAGTGAGGCAGATTAGGGGTTAATAACTTTATTATAGTAGCGGTGCGGTCCGCTCGGCAGATTAGGGGTTAATAAGTGTAGGCAGGTGGAGGCGACGTTGAGGGGGGCAGATTAGGGGTTAATAAATATAATATAGGGGTCGGCGGTGTTAGGGGCAGCAGATTAGGGGTACATAAGGATAACGTAGGTGGCGGCGCTTTGCGGTCGGCAGATTAGGGGTTAATAAGTGTAGGCAGGTGGAGGCGACGTTGAGGGGGCAGATTAGGGGTTAATAAATATAATATAGGGGTCGGTGGTGTTAGGGGCAGCAGATTAGGGGTACATAAGTATAACGTAGGTGGCGGTCGGCAGATTAGGGGTTAAAAAAAATTTAATCGAGTGGCGGCGATGTGGGGGGACCTCGGTTTAGGGGTACATAGGTAGTTTATGGGTGTTAGTGTACTTTAGAGCACAGTAGTTAAGAGCTTTATAAACCGGCGTTAGCCCAGAAAGCTCTTAACTACTGACTTTTTTCTGCGGCTGGAGTTTTGTCATTAGATTTCTAACGCTCACTTCAGCCACGACTCTAAATACCGGCGTTAGAAAGATCCCATTGAAAAGATAGGATACGCAATTGACGTAAGGGGATCTGCGGTATGGAAAAGTCGGGGCTGCAAAGTGAGCGTTAGACCCTTTCCTGACTGACTCCAAATACCGGCGGTAGCCCAAAACCAGCGTTAGGAGCCTCTAACGCTGGTTTTGATGGCTACCGCCCAACTCTAAATCTAGGCCTGAATCTTTTCGACCTTTAGCCCTCTTAAACGGAGACTATAAATACTAACCTCTATTTTAGCAAATAGATTTCAGACAGTCTTAAAACATATAATTCATCCAGACCAGACGGGCTTCATAAAGGGCAGAACTTCATTCTGTAACATAATTTTAAGATTGGATATCAGAGCGCCAAACAACGTAGGCAGGGTCTATGGGCAGATAGTCAAATACCAAAAGGTAACAATAGGTTGAAATAATATGATTTAATACATAAGATAAAAAAGTTGGTACATTTAAAATTATACAACAAGTAGTCATGGATCCATGTTACACTTTAAAATATATATTGAAACAATAGGAACAATTTAAAAATGCTTGTAGAACAATAAATAACAAAAAAAAAAAAAAAAAATCTAACAAATAATGTCTATCGCTTAAAACTTAAATTCTAATATGTGAATGCTAGGAGCGCTTATGCACACTCTATTTATAAAAACAATGGGTTACAATGCACAGGTGGATAGATTCCAGGTTGCTTGAAACCGGTGGATGTGAAATGTAAGTGGCTCCAAATTGGGGTTTTGCCTATGTGTTTATCCAAAATTGTGTAACTCCTAACAGGTGGACAAAAAATGTTACAGGAATGTCTAGAACCTGAATTCAAAATATAAGACCTGAGGTTGTGCCTATGTGTTTATCCAAAAAGGGTGTAAATCCTAACAAGTGAAAAAATGTGAGAAAAATATTGCAGGGGTGTCTGAACCTTATTTTCAAAATAAACAATGAATTCAAAATAAAACGATATACAAGTGGATTTTTGACAAATCAACTAATGCAAACATAAAGCATAAATAGAACCAAAAAAAACAACAGCACAACTTTAACGTGTGTTCAAATGTTTTTCTGCTTGCAAACTGTGATGTGATGTGAACAAATATCTGTTATAAACACTGAATAGTGGCAAAACTTTGTGATTGGATTGAAATTGAACACAGGCTCTAAATTGATACCCTAAAATACAAATCTAAAGGGCTCAGAGTTGCTGAGCTAGATATAAGGGACTTGCTCAAAGAGCCTCAAGATGTTAATTAAAAGAGACCATATAACAACAGTGGGTTAAAAAACAGATGATATAACATAAAATGCTTAAAAGTCCAAATAAATATTCAAATTGGATAACAAGAATCTTGCTATAGTCTGTCTCAATATGGATCCCAACTGCTGATTATGTAGAAATCTTCTTGGGCGGTAGTTAACAAATAATTCCAACTTGCAATGTTGTCCCTTACCTGCCAAAAAAGGAAAGGCAAACAATAGTGCAGATGGCTTTTTAATGTGATCACAATTAAAATACTCCTTACCAGTCAACCGGTTTCGGTCTCCACTGACCTTTCTCAAGACTGGTTTGAGGTAAGGACCTAGACTGTTATATACCTTGCTGATTAACAGGTGAAATTAACACCTGTATAGTAGAACAGGATGTGAAAACAACAATTTTTTTCTTTTTCTCCTGGGTTAGAGAGAACATAGCAAAGCTTTTAGTTACCAAGGCAATTTGCTTGTTTTTTCAGAATCAGCTAAAATAATATGAGCATTGTCAAAAATAAAAGTCCAATTATGTAGATATTTTTATAAAAAAAAATGACCGTTTAAAAAACTTTGTGAAATGTAAAAAAAAAAAAAAAAAAAAAAAAGTGTCAGTTTAAAACACTTGTAAAATGTCCATTTAAAACATCTGTTTCTATATTTATACTTACTTAATAAATGATCAAACTTTATGATGCATATTAGGTTATTATTTACTACTGCATATATTGTATTCTTGTCGAATTATTTATGTATATATTGGCCATGTTGTTATACCTAGCACTCATAGGTTCTAATTTGAGGGCTTAAGCCAGAATGTATGTGCTATTGGCTGATTTAGGGGTGTGTTAAATTCCTGCAATCTGATTGCTTGTCTGTGTTTAATGTGCTTCCTTAGCACTATAAGCAAGCTGTAAAAGCCTTGACAAAACAAACAAACCAAATTTCTTACATCCTTGCTTCCCTCATAAATAATCATTCGCTATGATCATTATTTAACAGAGGGATTCTAGTTTCTATGTATGAAGCGCATAGCTGCTAAATGAGATTTCAAAGAGGGTATAATATATTTTATATATGACAAAAGCTTAACAATTTCAGGCAGAGTGTAGTGTGTTTAATGTACAACTTAAGGTTAAAATTACATACTGGAATGAAAATCGTGTTTCTGACTGACCTATTATGATTATGTGATTTCCTTCAGGTTAACATACTGTTTAAGACAAAAAAGCAGAGACAGAAAACAAAAAAAACAAACAAAAATAAATTAAACAAATCTTGTGCTTTTAACATATATAGTAAACCGAGAGAGATACACATTTACAACTCAAATCTAAGGTTTATATACTCTCTTTTATTGCTACGGTATTTGAAACTGACCCATAGGTCCCTTGGAAATCTGTTTAAGGTAGGGATTGCTTGTATTGTTCTTTATACAATATGCAAATGGTCTAGACTACTTGTTGATTCTATTAGTTTGGGAGCTGATATGGTTCTGACTGCAATACTCATAATGGATAGATGATAAGTATTTCCTCTAAACTAAACTTAAATATCCAAACCTGGTGAAGAGAAAATATATATAAAAATAAAGTATATATATGATTAAAACTATCTTCTGACGTCACTTGCATAATATTATTACTGTTTGTTAGATCCAAAGCAAAACTAGTCTCATAATTGATACTTCTATCTTTCATAAATGAGGTAATTCTAGATTGGTTACAACTTTAGGGTCTCTATTGGCTATACTACACAGGTCTTAGGTGTGGACTACCAATAGGATTGTTATAAAGCAGCTAAATAGAAGATTAAATAGCAGTTCAAATACAGATATAATTGAAGTATAAGTCCTGTTGTAATTCCCACAGATTAATTGGTGTTTATATCCTCTAGAATTATCATATAACTAAAGGACTATATCAATACTTAAAAAGGCAGCTTCTCATAAAGGGAACAGGGTAGGCAAAGTTTCTATGACCTTACGGGCAGGTCTAATCATTATTAAGTTATTATTATTTATATTTATATTTTAAGAGATAGGTGAAAGGATTTTTTATATATATATATATATATATATGGATCCAAATTCAGAAGTCACTTGTAATAAGGGGCTAGTAAGATAAAACAAATCCCTTCCTAGTCATGACTCTTTTTAGTTGAGGTTTAGGAGATGAGACAGGTCCTCTTTGTTATTTAAGCCTCTTGGGTGCAAGCAATCTAGATGGAAAATCCATTTTGATTCCTCCGTTAATAACCTCTTCTCATGGTTGCCCCCTCTCCAGTTTCTTGGCACTTTTTGAATCCCTATATACTTTACAGTATTAATGTCACCTTGGTGCTTCTCAGAAAAATGTTTATATAAAGGACTATCTTTGTTAAGTTTTTCTATGAATCAGAGGTGTTCACGTATCCTGTCCCTTAGTGGTCTTGACGTCTGTCCAACGTATTGGAGACCACAGGGACATTGGAGTAAGTAAATCACATTTTTGTCCTGGCACCGGATCAAGTTTTTTATTTTGTACTTCTTTTTGGTGTTAAAAGAATGGAATTCTGCACTTTTTTCTCCACATTTACATGCTTTACATTTGTGGCATGGAAAAAATCCTGCCACGTTCTTACCAAATGCATCTTTAATTACTGGAGGTTTCTTCCTCTGTATACTGGGAGCCAGCCTTGTTTTCAGATTTTTTGTCCTTCGATATATAAATCTGGGTTTTTTTGATATTTTGTCTCCCAGAATACCATCATCTTTGAGCATGTTCCAGTGTTTACGGAAAATGTTCTCTATAATTCGACTGTTCTCACTGTATTCAATAATTAGAGGAATATTAAGGATCTCTGTATCCTCATTCCACTTAATTTTCTCTTTGTAATGTGTCAGATCTTTCCTTTCTATTTGGTCTACTTCTTGTATTTTTTGATCAAGAAAATCTTCTTCATATCTTCTCTCTATGAATTTCGACTTGATCACTTGTGCCTGTTCTTTCCACTTAGAGGGATTGGAGCAATTCTTCTTCATTCTTAGAAGTTGTCCCTTCGGGATGTTGTTCTTCCACTTTATGTAATGGCAACTCGTCTTGTGGATATAGTTATTGATATCCACTTTTTTGAAGTGTGTTGATGTCTCTATTTTTCCTCCTTTCACCTCTATTGACAAATCCAGATATGTGAGTTTTTTATAACTCCATTTGTACGTGAAATTCAGATTTGAGATGTTCTTGTTCATGATGTTAATGGTATACTCGAGATCCTCCTGTGATCCTTTCCAGACCATAATTATATCGTCTATATATCTGCGTTATTAGTTATTGGCGTTATTAGTTATCACCTTTCCACACATTCTGTAACATAAGAAAGGTATTTTTAACTATTTCTCATATACTTAAACTAAAAGAAAATAGAGACCATTTATTACAAAAGGAAGATAATGCAATTCAAACCTTAGACGCAGAAAAAGCCATTGATTATGTCTCATGGGATCATATTTTTACATCTTTGTCTAAATTTGGATTTAAAGGTTATATACTACAAATAATTAAAAATCTATACAATTCACCCAATGTTGCTCTTATAATTAATGGAGGAATTTCTGAATCTTTAGCTTTAAAAAGAGGGACTAGACAAGGTTGCCCACTTTCATTCCTTTTATTTGATATGGCCATCGAACCATTAGCTATTTTTCTAAAAGATAAAATGGAGGGAATACAAATTGGAGATAAAGTAGTGAAAGTTTCCCTATATGCAGAGGACTTGCTATTATACACCAAAAACACAGCAACTAATTTCCCTAAAATAGTAAGTATTATTAAAGATTTTAGTACATTTTCAGGATATAAGTAAAATTTAGATAAATCTGAAGAACTTTGAATAAATAAGAATAAATATTCCTGTTTCAATTACTCATTTAGAGAAGCTAAGGATCACGTAACATATTTAGGTATTAAAATATCTAAGATTCCAAAACAATGGTATGAACTAAACTATGAGCCTATTATTAATAAAATCTTAACAAATCTATTGAGATGGTCGAACCTGCCTTTAAATATTTTTGGTAATGTCAACTTATTTAAAATAATAGTGTTCCCTAAACTATTATATGTTATGCAAAATGTTCCGGTGGGATTACAAATAAAAGACCTTAGCTTCTTAAACACCTCACTGATAAAATATCTTTGGAGTAGAAAAACACCTAGAATTGCTTTAAAAAAAACTATACTTAGATAAAAAATATGTCAGTTGGGCTCTTCCCAACCTTGAATTATAGCCAGACTGACAATTTTTTTTTTATCAACTTAGATGGCAAATTAAAGATCAAATTGATATACCTAGAGGAGGAGGAAGTAGAGACTGTCTTTTAAAACAGAGAGAAGCGTTTTGGATCCATAAATTAGATGCCATGTACGCCAAAGGACTAAATAGGGAATTGGTATTTTCTGTCTTCCTCTAGGTATATTGACTCTATCCTTGAATATGTAAGTTTCCTTTCTGTTAACTAATATATGTATAATATATGGATAATGTGTAAAAAAAAGTATGGATACGTTAAGACAAATGGATTCCAAAATATGAACATATGCACTTAGCACTTTTAGTGTCTTTTAAATATGTGTATATGTTTTTTATGAACAACAGATGGCAGTATATCGAATGTTAGCTAGCATTGATGTATGAAAGTGTTAAAGATCTTGAAGGTTTTTGATTGGTTGGTCATACCTTTAATAAGAAACAGATGTATAGCTCTGTATGCATGATTAAGGGACTGTGATCTCGAAACGTTGCATACCTGTGCTGTTGTTATGCTTCAATAAAAGATATTTATGAAGTTATATGGTGCTGTGGAAACCTTTGTATTGCTGACAAAAAAAAAAAAAAACATTATGCAATCTTAGATTTAGAGACAGAAATGGCCAAGTGATACATTACAAGAGCTATTACATACCAAACTGAGTGAGATTCCAATTTCGGTTAAAAATATACATATATATATATATATATATATATATATATATATATATATATATATATATATATGTATATAGTCCTCGCCTGGCAGAAATTGTGTGTAAAATTGTCCATTAACATGAAAGTATCATTATATCTTCCTATACTACTTAATCCAGAATTTGATCCTGGGCTTCAGGCCTACCCATATAAAATCTGGAAGGGTAAGGTACTTGAGTTTATGTATCAGATGATAGACTTTAAAAAACAACAAATTAAAACATTTCAACAAATAAAGGATGAATTTCAAATATCTAATATCCATTATTTTGCGTATCTGCAGGCTAGATATTTCTGTGCAAAACTTATTAAATGCATACATTACATTGAGATTAGAGAAATGTTGATGATATTGTTAAAATATATGCCTCTGGAAATGACAAAATTACAAATTTATACACTAGCTTAATAGAAAATAATCGGAATAATTTAGATTAAATTGTATAGACGTGGATTAATACCGGATTAGTAAATTTAAGATTTATTGGTTAGAAAAAGTTTAACCTGCGTTGAGAAAGCATCAATATCCATGGATAGAAAAGAATCAAATTTAAAATGAATCCATAGGACATACCTAACACCTAACATTTTGAACAAGTGGTATAAGGACAAAGATTCAAGATGTGTAAAATGTGGTACTTCTATAGCTAACCTAAATCATTGTATTTTGGAATGCCCAAGAATGGGGCAATTTTGGCACAAATTACAATATTGGCTTGGAGAAATATGTACATTACAGATACATTTCTCTAAAGAGGATATAATATTCCTCTGTGATGGGCAACAATGGGGCTCTAAGACTAGATTAGTAATCTATGCCTATTACTTGGGCATAATTGGATATTTAAAGCTCGGAAAGATACCAGAGCTCCGGTATTAACCTCTCTTGTTGAATCTTTAAGGGAACAATTTGTTTTTGAGCAATATAATTGCTGCCCTTCCAATGAAAAATGTATAGCAAAATTGTTATCAAAATGGGATTGCTTCATTAACCCTCTGTCTCATTCGGAAAAGGAACAAACATTACTACCATTTAAGACAACTAAAATCTATGGACTGTGGGAAAAGGTAAATAGAACATAAACAGGCTTTAAAATCCAACTACAGATCAGAGAGACCGGGGGGGGGGGGGGGGTCGATAGGAGTGTTTTTGTTGTTGTTGTTGTTGTATTTATTTTGGAAACCCCAACATACCTTATTTTCTGTCTAATTTATGTTGTTTTATAAAATTACATGATTGGTATATTTGTATTTTTTGATGAGACATGTCTATTAAAAGATTTGTGGAGATGTCTACAAGAGCTTATTGGATCTGACATAATAATATACTATTAGGTATGATAAAAGTAATTTTGTTTTAATTTAGTTTAGCAAAATGATTTTAAAATTGCAATGTATTAGCAAATATTATCAGATATGGTATATTAAAAGCTGACTGCTTTATGTTACTTTTGTACACTTTACAATATGGTTTATAATTTCTCTGTAATTGTCTTTATTTCAGATGGTCATATCTCTGATCATAATCGTGATTCTTCAATAAAAATTAAATTAAACACCTTTTGATTAACTTTTTTTAGGCAAAAATTATTTTAATATGTTTAAAGGGATATTAACTGCTGAGTACAACTACAGTACAATAACACAGTTATTACTCACTTCCTGTGCCTGCAGCCCTTTGTTGGGTTAGAGTGCATGGTACAGAGCAGGAGCTGTTAGCAGTGGCTGCATTGTTCTGTTTTATTCATGTGACCTTTTTATTATATGCTATGTAACTTTTAAACTGTGTATAAAAACTATTTTAAAAAAAACCAAACTCCTGCTCTCTATTGTGTGTGCTAACTTAATGCACACAATACAGCAACATCACTGATCTGCAAATGTTCACCACTTCTATCACAGGGTATTAAAAAAGGAGAGAAATGAGAACAGAGGCATTAATATGGCACACTTGGGGGATTGACATCTCATAACAAATTGAGTAGGTGATTGAGTGTTGAGGGACTATGAAATTAGTTTAAAACTTAACGTTTATTATTTATTATTCATTAGATAAAAAATATATATAGTTGTACACAGTGATGTGGACCATGCCATTATATGTTAAAAATCCATTCACATACATATAAAAGAAAACGAAAATTAAATTAACTAAAGATTAAAGAAAAAATTAAAGAAAGAAATAATTTATATACAAGCACTGCTAACTCTCTGTATTAGGAGTAACCTCCTATAAGTTGCACAATTAAATATGTAGTATCTGGGTGAGGTTATCGTCCTAACTGGTTCCTCTGTTTCTATGTGGTCCGCAGCATGCTTAGGTGGAGGTATTAGGAAGAAGTACTATTATCGATACTGCTTATGTGCCTTAAATCAATTAAACTGGAAATACTTCTAACACTCTCCCATTCCCAAAGCAAGCTAATTATAACCCGTTAAAGGTGCCCTAAAAGAGGGCCAACAATTATACCAAAGGACGATATTCAGAGGTAAATTTTCTAATAACCTAAACCCATTTTTTTAAACACTATATTCTATAACAAGACAGAGAGCGCAGTGCAAACGGCCTAACGCGCGTTTCGCATACGCTTTATCAAAGGCTCTTTACCATATGAAATGCTTAAAGTTATTAAATCACAGCAATCTCGTGTGAGCAACAAACGTTAAGCTACATTGTGCCGTTTATTAAATTATCTTGCTTTCTCTCCTACAATAACAACAGAAAATAATAACAATTGAACACTGGGAGTTCACATCTACAGATTATTATTGCAATGTTATTAAAGTATTATACGTAAAACCAACATTTATCAGACTACTGTGGGATTTCCTTCTCTATTGTGTATTTGTGTATACGAATGTGATATAACTATCTGTTAAATCTTATGCATTAGAAAGTTAGACTGAATATTTCTTTGTAGTTGTGACAATACATATGATTCAACTTTTGGCCCCTCTAAGGTTTTTTAATATTGTGATTCTACTGTAATAAATAGCTGACATTATCTGTAAATGAAGTCATGGCATTAACACTTTCAGGCTCCATCAACAAATTTGCTTTTCTTGACATTGTAAACATATAATACCCAACTGGCTTATATGCAATAAAATATACATGGATAATCATGAAAAAAATATATATTTATGATAAATACTGTACATTAAATAGACATTGCATGCCATTTCTATTTGTTCCATCATTTATTTTGACAAATCCTGATGAAACAGCCAGTGTTTGCTCTTGGGCCAGAGAAATCTGTCATGAGCACTTATTTTAATTTGTAAATCATGTGCTGCTGATCATATTTTGATATTTACACATGAATGTTATTTTTGACAAACTTATTTTAATAAACCTTCTTTGGAGCTATACATGATTCTGGTGCTGTTAGCTTGGATTCTCTGTGAGTAAGCTAGGATACTCTTATTCCCAGTCTGCTCGAAGACACCACTGGTTTAGTGTCAATTAACAACCAAACCATATACAGTGATATTAGCAGAGGATACACTGTCCACAGATACAGTATCTCACAAAAGTGAGTACACCCCTCACATTTTTGAAAATATTTTATTATACCTTTTCATGTGACAACACTGAAGAAATTACACTTTGCTACAATGTAAAGTAGAGAGAGTACAGCCTGTAAAACAGTGAAAAATTGCTGTCCCCTCAAAATAACTCAACACACAGCCATTAATGTCTAAAATGTTGGCAACAAAAGTGAGTACACCCCTAAGTGAAAATGTCCAAATTGGGCCCAAAGTGTCAATAAATTGTGTGGCCACCATTATTTTCCAGCACTGCCTTAATCCTCTTGGGCATGGAAGGTGATGGACTGGTCAATCATGTCTCCAGACCTAAACCCTATTGAGCATCTGTGGGGCATCCTCAAATGGAAGGTGGGGGAGCGCAAGGTCTCTAACATCCACAAGCTCTGTGATGTCATCATGGAGGAGTGGAAGAGGACTCCAGTGGCAACCTGTGAAGCTCTGGTGAATTCCATGCCCAAGAGGATTAAGGCAGTGCTGGAAAATAATGGTGGCCACACAATTTATTGACACTTTGGGCCCAATTTGGACATTTTCACTTAGGGGTGTACTCACTTTTGTTGCCAACATTTTAGACATTAATGGCTGTGTGTTGAGTTATTTTGAGGGGACAGCAAATTTACACTGTTATACAGGCTGTACACTCACTACTTTACATTGCAGCAAATTGTCATTTCTTCAGTGTTGTCACATGAAAAGGTATAATAAAATATTTACAAAAATCTGAGGGGAGTACTCACTTTTGTGAGATACTGTATGTTCAATCCTTTCTTCGGAATCTAAAACTGCACCTCAAGGAGATAAAAAGCGATACCAAAATAGTGTAATCCAGTTGATTTCGAACAGGTTAAAATTCCTTCAAAACTTTACTCACGTTTACATAGTTTGTTAGTCCTCATTATAGCAATCAAAATTAAGGTAAATAACAGGTGGCATCATATAAAATATATTGCTGTAAGAATAACATATATATTTAGTGCAATTTTTAAAAAAATCTGCAATGTACTAAAAGATTATTATAAGATACATCAAATAAGTAATTTATCACTTCAAATAAAAAAAATAATATAAACAATATAAAAAGTATAAGATATTATTAGTAAGAAACACATATTCCTACATTTAGTCTAACACACGCACACTTCTATTGATATATCATAAATTAATACCTGAAAAAAGACTAGAGGAAGTGACAGATTTCAAACTCTTTATGAAGTCCCTTTGTTGTAAGACTATCCAATTAAAAATCCATCTCATTTCCAGTTTATTCAAGGTATTAATTGTATCACCTCACCAATGTGGGGTTATCTTTACATTACAATCTAAAAAAAAAATCTCTAAAATTACAATAGTGAAAGTGTAATGATGAGGGGCGTTTCTTATTTCCTTTATTGATAATATATTTATGTTCAGATATTCTTACTTTCAATGGGTGTGAAGTGCATCCTATATACTGTAGTCCATAAGAGCACTGTAGTAAATGTATTTAATTTCGGCTAATACACGTAATCAACTGTTTAATATTGTACTTATTGTTTGTACCTGCTTGAAAACATTCAAAATGTTTAGTCTTATTATTTGTCTGTGTACACCCATTGCAAATCCCACATTTATAAAAACAAAACTTTGAAATGTTTGCTACTTAGCCAAGTTTCTTTATTTCTTTCCTCCCTAATAACTATTGGTCAGAATATCCTTCAGATTTGGGGCTTTAACTAAAACAATTTTAGGGGTTTTTTTCTTAGAATTTCCTCTAATGCTGGGTCCCTCTTTAATATATCCCATTTTTTTAATTATTTTCTTTGTTCGAAAACTTTCAGTATTATGGTCTAGAATAATTGTTCCAAATGTCTCCTCCTTCTTCCACTCCTTTTCTCTTCTTTTGTATTTTAATAACTCTACTTCCTCAATAATCTTATCAAGTGTATTATCATCATACTTTTTCTATAAACCTTTGCTTCAACACATTGGCTTGTTCTCTATAGTTGCTACTCCAATGGAAATATTTCTGGATTCTGTGAAAAATTAAATTAATAAATTACAGAGAAATTACAATGGTTATTTTAATTAAACATATTTTTTGTTGTTGTATATTTTAGTACCTGTCATATATTGCTATAGTTACACTTTTTTAATTAGTGTCCATCAACAACTGAGTATAATTTTCCTTTGGGGGTAGTCGGCCTCTTTTTGGGCACCCCGGTTAAATTGCATTGATGGTTAGACTATAAGTGGTCTGGGGTGAGAATGGAGAGGTGACTGATCTATCTGGAATCCAGTACTCCATATTCAGTGATTATTCCTGAATATGCAATTGTAGTTGTGGACTTCAGACCCGTTTTCCTCACAGGTGTTGTTTTGGGACTGTTTGTACAATAATTAGCTGCCTTGAGTGGACCTAAAACTAATGTATTCCAGTGAAGCAACAGGGGACTTCTATGTCCTGCACTAATCACTGTATCTAGCCACTTGCTATGTTCTTTTGCAGTTTTTCAGTTTTAATGAAATCACTTGGAGAAGCAGACTCTTAGTTTATCATAGACACAAATCAAGTGTGTAATAATAAAAAAAAAAACTTTCTATGAAAAGTATCTACTATAGAGATTTTGGGGCATTTTTATGATTGTGTGAGAGGACATGATGCGATATTGCAGATCATGTCCGCTGCACATCAATAAATGCCGACAGCGTATGCGGTCGGCATTTATCATTGCACCACGGGGCATAAAGCTCCATACGGAGCTTGATAAAGATGCCCCTTTATTTCTTAGTTTAACTCTTCAACATATTTTTATATTCCCTATTTAGATTTAAGAGGCTTTATTCACACAAAAGTAATCTAATCTTCCCCCCTTTAGGAGCTATATAAGGCAAATAGGTCACTTTTTACACTTCCTCATGTGTTTGTATATAACTCTAACTTAAATGTACAGCATGGAATAAAAATGAAATTGAATCTACCTAAACATTATGTAAATCTAGTTTATAGATGTTTACTTTCAAAAGTCAATGTGCCTTTTGTGGCATCATGTTTTTACACTATTTCTGAACATTGAATCCCTTGTTGTGGATAGAAGTATCTATTATACAACTGTATTTATCACCATAACTCACATCTGTCTTTATTAAGACCATACTTTGCCTTCTCCCTGGTTCCAGTTTTTCTCAAGATTCTTTGCTGTCTTTTGCCTGCCTAACTATAAGACTGGCAATTGTCCTTTCCTGTAGGTCAAATTCAGTGTGCAGCATCTGTGTATATAGCAATCACTACTCAGCTACTGAGTCCCAACCAGAACTAACATTTATTGCTACTCTGACACTTAGTAGTTGTTTCTTCTTGGGATGACAATCCTAAAGAATATAGCCCTGATTCCCACAATATAATCAACATTTATGGTTAAGATAATGAGATAGGGACCCAAAAAAGAAGATGCAGCTGATTTTACAGATGTGACAGTGACATTTTAGGCATTTTCTCAAAGTCAGTGATGTCTTTGTCATTCTGGATGACTAGCTTAGCCAGACTTTCAAGAGAATCAGGAACACCAACACGGCAAATCCACCCTAAAAAAAGGTTAAAAAAGTTCTAAGTGGAATTTAATTCAAAGATATTCCAGCCAATGAGAACACGACCTGAACGAAGTTTGCTATGTATTGGAGTCTTCCTTCTTAGAATCGCATCATGTTAATAGATTCAAAATAAATGGAGTGCTCAGGCCACTGTTTCACTAGTAGCTAAGTAAATTACTGCCTGACTTTGGTGTAATCAGTATGGTAGTCTATGGTTTTAAAGGAAACAAAAGATTACAGGACACACAAGACACACAACGTCTATATATAGAAAAGATTCCAGAGAACTTTTTTTAGGTGAAGCAACAACAGGTTCTAAAATTTACAAAATTATGCTTAGTGGTGTGCCCCACTAATAAATAAAGTACATTTGTGTTTGTGCAAATAATTTCACCAAAGGATTACAAAAATGAGTTGTTCTGATGTACCAGAAAAGAAGGTAACTGAAGGTTGCAGTTGATGTCCCGCCACAGAAAGATTTCCTCAAAAATAAGAAAGAAAAAACACAGCTGAAGCTGGTTTACTTATATGGAGCAGAGCTTCAACAGTTCTGGGTATTCTGATTTATAAAATAACAAAACATACATGAAAAGGGAATCTTCCACATTATTATACAATGAAAACCCTTTGGCAAAACCATCACTCAGGGTGTACAGCACTCTTGCTTAAAGACATATAAAGTCCATAGTAGACAGACAGCTGAACTAACATTCTATCACATATTTAGCTTTTTGTTTTATTGGTGAGCCAATGAGAAGAGACATACATGTGTAGCAAGTAATTTACAAGCAGTAGTCTATTGCTACTCCTAAAGCTACCTAGGTATGCAAAAAGGATACATACAAAATTAACATTTTATAATAGAAGTCGTTTCAAAAGTGTTTTAAAATAACATGCTCTATCTGAATCATGAAACTTTAAAGAGACATGAAACTAAAAAAAATTTTCTTTTATGATTCAGATAGAACATACAATTTAAAACTTTTCAATTTACTTCTTTTAACTAATTTTTGTCATTCACTTGGTATCTTTTTTTTTCAAAAGTATACCTAGGTAGGTCCAGGAACTAGGAACTTACTGCTGATTGGTGGCTGCACATGTAGGCCTCTTGTGATTGGCTTACTGGTGTATTTTGCTAGATTCCATTAGTGCATTGCTGCTCCTTCAAGAAAGGATACCAAGAGAATAAAACAAAATTGATCATAGAAGTAAATTTAAAAGTTGTTTACAAATGTATGCTCTATTTGAATGATGAAAGAAAAAAATGTTTTTTTTGTCCCTTTAATTTTGACTTTCATGTTTCTTTAAATAGGATTTCTTATTAAAACTTTTTGGTCTCTTGCATATGTTTTAGACTGTCTAACCTCTCCACTACCCTCCCTTGCACCACCTGTTTACACCAGGGAGAGCGTGAAGTATACCTAATAGTGATGAAAGAGAGGACACTGCAATGCTGTGAAATCAGATCACTTTTTATTGAAAAAACTTATACTAAAACAAAGCAATGAGTATACATAAGGCAATACTTAGCTTTGAGTAGTTAATTGCTGGCTAATTGTGAAAGGACAAGTAGATAGATCACTGTAATTACACACAGGAGGAACTTCATCTAATCAGGTAACAAACACTTTGTGGAATTTTTTTCAGCAGAGCCTCACCACAACAGGAACAGGACACAAGTATCTGCTGCCTTCAATTATGTGTTCAGGTTCTAGGGCACAATGATCTAAAGGTCTCTGGGCTGGTGAGATTACTAAAGAATACTCACCATTGGTTCTATTTCCCTGGTGGAATGATCTAAAGACACTTTTTACCTTGAAAACCGTATGTCTTGCTAAGGAGCATATACTTTATTTTCGTATGGGAAGGACATATATACATTACTAAAATGCACAATAAAATGTATAATCGAACCATAAATACGCAAGAAAAAATTGTATTGTTAAGGTGCATCAAAAATCGTAACTAACTTGTTCACCAGAAATCGTATTTTATCAAAAACTTAAAATTTAAAACACAGAAATAAATCGTATTAAATATGCACAGCGTAAATCAATTTTAGTACACGTGTATTATGCCCAGCAGTGAAGGGGTTAATTAGGGAGCATGTAGGGAGCTTGTAGGGTTAATTTTAGCTTTAGTGTAGTGTAGTAGACAACCCAAAGTATTGATCTAGGCCCTTTTTGGTATATTTTATGCCACCATTTCAGTGCCAAATGCGATCAAATAAAAAAAAAAACGTAACTTTTTTACAATTTTAGGTTTCTCAATGAAATTATTTACAAACAGCTTGTGCAATTATGGCACAAATGGTTGTAAAAGCTTCTCTGGGATCCCCTTTGTTCAGAAATAGCAGACATATATGGCTTTGGCGTTGCTTATTGGTAATTAGAAGGCCGCTAAATGCCACTGCGCACCACACGTGTATTATGCCCAGCAGTGAAGGGGTTAATTAGGGAGCTTGTAGGGTTAATTTTAGCTTTAGTGTAATGTAGTAGACAACCCAAATTATTGATCTAGGCCCATTTTGGTATATTTCATGCCACCATTTCACTGCCAAATGCGATCAAATAAAAAAAATTGTTCACTTTTTCACACATTTTTTCACACACTTTAGGTTTCTCACTGAAATTATTTACAAACAGCTTGTGCAATTATGGCCCAAATGGTTGTAAATGCTTCTCTGGGATCCCCTTTGTTGAATAGTCGACATATATGGCTTTGGTGTTGCTTTTTGGTAATTAGAAGGCCGCTAAATGTCTCTGCGCATCACACTTGTATTATGTCTAGCAGTGAAGGGGCTAGTTAGGTAGCTTGTAGGGAGATTGCAGGGTTAATTTTAGCTTTAGTGTAGAGATCATCCTCCCACCTTACACATCACACCCCCTGATCCCTCCCAAACAGCTCTCTTCCCTCCCCCACCCCACTATTGTCCCTGCCATCTTAAGTACTGGAAGAAAGTCTGCCAGTACTAAAATAAAAGTTATTTTTGTTTGTTTTTTGTTTAAAAAAATAAAATAAAAAATTCTGCTGTGTAGGATCCCCATTAGCCCCCAACCTCCCTGATCCTCCCCCAAACAGCTCTCTACCCCCCCCCCCCCCCGCCTTACTGTGCACCATATTGAGTAATGGCAGTTTAAAGTAAAATGTTTTTTGTTTTTTTTTATTTAAAAATTATTCAATATGTTCTGTAGTGTAGCTGCCCCCCCCCTCGACATCCTACACCCCACCCTCTCCCAGATCCCTTAATTTAAAATTCCCACCCTACCCAGTCCTCTCTCCCACCTTACTACTGAGCCATATTGTCCACTGTGTTTCCACCCGCCCGTCCATGCGCGCGCGCACACGCTCTTGTGCACACGCTCTCGTGCACCCGCACGCTCCCCGCACGCGATCCTCCCCCCTCCTTCACCGATGGCTGCCCACCCGCCTCCCTGCATCAACTCCCACCCACCAACGATCACGCCCATCGATGGCCGATGCAGAGAGGGCCGCAGAGTTGCTCTCTCTGCATCGGACTATTAAAAAGTGTTTTTGCAGAATGCCTCAATATCGAGGCATCACTGCAATAGCATGAAAGTGGCTGGAAGTGATCAGGATCGCTTCCACTGCTTTCAAAGACCAACGACGTACGGGTACGTCCTTGGTCGTTAACTGCATTTTTTTGCAGGACGTACCCCATATGTCATTGGTCGTTAATGGGTTAAAGGGGCATTTCAAAAGCACTTAATTTGAATTCCAAATGAGTAGTAAAAAAAATTCTGACAAATGTCAAAGTTAGTTACATTTCTCATCCTAATGCATCATGTGACAGCCATCAGCCAATCACAAAATGCAAATACATATATTCTACACATGGAGCTAGTGCTTCAGAAAGTGGGCATATAAAAAGATTGTGCACAGGGAATTGAATTGGAAAGTTGTTTAAAATTGTGTCCTTTATCTGAATCATGAAAGTTTAATTTTGACTTGACTGTCTCTTTAAGAACATCTCAACAAAATGCATTTTTTCCTATTAAAGCTTAGTGACGAGAGGCATCTTCTGAGGGAAAAATATTCTGGCTGCTATAGCTTAGTTCATTAACAAAAGTGTTAATTAATCTGTAAATAGTGGCAGCCAATCATTTATGTGACAATTACCTTATTAGTTGGGGTGGACTTAAGAGTTTTCCATTAAGCACACACTCACCCACAAAAGGGAGCGGCACAAGGTGGGTGACAAGAGGGCGACACAAGAGGGGGCTAAATACATTATGCATGATAACCACACCCTGTCCATAGGAAATGGAAGGCTGATCTGACGGAACAGGTAAGTCAGGATAATGGCAAGAGATGAACCAGGGAAAACCAGGAGGATATAGTTACACTGAACCCTAGAGAATAAACCCATATGATTGGGTCCAGACTGTGAATAAAAAGCAGCCCTGAAAAAAATAAAGACTAGCCCTATATTCAGTCGTATTGTGCATGTGTGTGTGTGCATATATATATACATTTACAGAATGATATAGAGGTTCCATAATATTTATAGTATCGACATGCAATACATTTTGGGCTAGATTACAAGTGGCACGCTATACAAGTGCACCTACGCTAACTTGTGCTCCTATTACAAGTTGAAAGAAAACGCAATCACGAGAGCACAATCGCATTTTGCACTCATCAGGTTAAAAAAAAATTGCACTAAAAATGTAATTATTATTATATATTTCTATATATACCTCATAATCACCTAGATTACAAGTTTTGCGCTATAGAGGGTAGTTAACGAATGCAACAAAACTTGCGTTATTTCCCACTCCATAGCGCTGCCATTACGACTTTTAGAAAACCGCCTTATGCGTGCCATATGGCTGCGTTGAGCTCCATACCGCACAGAATACAAGCGCTGCTTTGACGTGCTCGTGCACGCTTTCCCCATAAACATCAATGGGGAGAGCGTGTTAGAAAAAAACACATGAAGTGCGGAATGAAAAAGCTCCGTAACACAACCCTACTGATGTCTATGGGGAAAAAAGTTATGTTTAAACCTAACACCCTAACATAAACCCTACGTCTAAAGACCCCTAATCTGATGCCCCCGACATCGCAGACACCTACATACATTTATTAACCCCTAATCTGCCACTCCCGACATCACCACCACCAAAATAAATCTATTAACCCCTAATCTGCCGCTCCCGATATCACCAACACTATACTAAAGTTATTAACCCCTATTTCCCAGCACCCCAACATCGCCCACACTATAATAAAGATATTAACCCCTATTCCACTGCTCCCCAACATTGCTGCCACTAAATAAAGCTATTAACCCCTAAACCCCTGGCCTCCCACATCACTACCACAAAATAAACATATTAACCCCTAAACCGCCAGCCCCCCACATCGCAACAACCTAAATTAAACTATTAACCCCTAATCCTAACCCTAAACCTAACTCTAAACCTAACACCCCCTAACTTTAACATAATTAAAGTAGAGCTAAATTAAAGTTACAATTATTAACTAAATAATACCTATTTAAAACTAAATACATACTTACCTGTGAAATAAAACCTAATAGTTATATTGTAGCTAGCTTAGGTTTTATTTTTATTTCACAGGTAAGTTTGTATTTATTTTAACTTGGTAGACTAGTTAGTAAATAGTTATTAACTATTTACTAACTACCTAGATAAAATAAATACAGACTTACCTGTGAAATAAAACCTAATAGTATACAACCCCCCACCCCCCAAACCCACAAAATAAAAATAAAGTAAAACCTAATCTACCCATTGCCCTGAAAAGGGCATTTGTATGGGCATTGCCCTTAAAAGGGCATTCAGCTCTTTTGCTGCCCATTAAAAATAAAAAATGGCTATTCTAAAAAAAAAACACATCCAAAAACGAAAAAAAACATTACACAAAATAACAAATGAATTATTCAAAATAATAACAATTATTCCTATTCTAATACCCATTTTTTTTTTAAAAACACCCAAAAATAAAAGAAACCTAATCTATAATAAACTACCAATAGTGTCCTAAAGAATTCAGCTCTTTTTCAAAAATACAAAGACCCACTAACATTACGAACTCCCTCCCCCAAAACCCACAAAATAGAAAAAATATCTAAATAAAGGACATTCAGCTCTTTTAGGAAATGCCCAAACCCTAATCTAAAAAAAAAACACCCCAAAAACCTTAAAAAATCCCTAACACTAACCCCTCTTTAGGTATTCACAGTTGCTGAAGTCCCGCTTGAATGATCTTCATCCCGGCGGATCCATCTTCATCCAGGCGGCTCCATCTTCATCCATTGCGGGTCCGGCATCTTCTTCATCCCTGCTGAGGCGGAGCGTTCGATGCGCGAATGGTAGTTTTTTGGGGGTTTTTTTTGTCATTTTAGTGTATTTTATTTTTTGTAATGTTAGGTTTTAGTGTAAGGCAACTTAGGTTTTATTTCACAGATAAGTTTGTATTTATTTTAACTAGGTAGCTAGTAAATAGTTAATAACTATTTACTAACTCGTCTGCCTAGTTAAAATAAATACAAACTTACCTGTGAAGTAAAAATAAAACCTAAGCTAGCTACAATATAACTACTAGTTATATTGTAGGTAGCTTAGGTTTTATTTCACAGGTAAGTATGTATTTAGTTTTAAATATGTATTATTTAATTAATAATTGTAACTTTAATTTAGCTCTATTTTACTATTTTAATTATGTTAAAGTTAGGGGTGTTAGGGTTAGATTTAGTGTTAGGTTTAGGGGTTAATATTTTAATTTAGGTTGTTGTGATGTGGGGGGGCTGGTGGTTTAGGGGTTAATAGGTTTATTTATTGGTAGTGATGTGGGAGGCCAGAGGTTTAGGGGTTAATAGATTTATTTAGTGGCGGCGATGCCAGGGAGCAGCAGAATAGGGGTTAATAGATTTATTATAGTGTGGGCGATGTTGGGGTGCAGGGGAATAGGGGTTAATAACTTTAGTATAGTGGCGACAATGTCAGGGAGCGGCGGAATAGGGGTTAATAAATTTTATTAGTGGCGGCGATGTTGGGAGTGGCAGATTAGGGGTTAATAACTTTAAAATAGTGTTTGCGGGGGGGCGGAGAGAGCTCAGTATCTGATCGGTTGCATATTACTTCAGCTCCGCTGAAACTATCTTTAAAACCTACTTCCACGACCATCAGATTCAGAAATAATCCATCACAGATATCCTACCAATGTGTGAGATTATCAAAGACTACCCTTGAGCTCAGATAAATTTGCTGCAAAAGAGATAAGTGTGATTCCCTGGATAGACCGGCACACAGACTGCGTGTAGACGCCCATCTTCCCATCCATGTGACAACCCGCCAATACAGAGACAAAATTGGAGATTACCTCATAAATTTAGACCGGAGATATCAGCCGATACTGGCTTCGTCAAATTGTTCCGATCTACGCCTGCAACATCTGAGGTGGAGCGGCTTATGCATATCAGAGGTACTTTAGACTGTGCAACTTTAGCCAATCACTCCCACACTACTTAACATGGAGGACAGTATTCGGACCATACAGGCCCTCTTTCTAGACTTTAAGGTGGCACTGCTAAAAGATCTGGACAGCTGGATTATGTCATCAATGGCTAGGAGTGCAGAGACCCTGTCGCCTCTAAATACTGCTGCGGTATTTGTACCCATAGGCAACCAGAAGGAAAGTAGTGAGCAGCACATTCACCATGGCGGACAGACCCGGTCCCTAGGGGATGCGGCCGACCCCCTGGTCCGGATTGCAACTGCTATAGCTCACCACACTTACTGTTCAGTTGACAAGAGCGACGAGACATCAATCGGATCACTACCCTTTAATAGGGGGAAGAATTTGGAAGTGAAGAGCCCTAGTGCTTTAACTGTATATCCACAATTAATCAGGGAAGAGTCTCCGTTACTTTTGAATATATGGAAGAAAATAGCTGGGAAGAGTCCTACCATCGTAACCACACACTTTGTACTGTCTATACGGCAATTAGCCAGGTATAAGGCTGCCAACAATTCCCCAGCTCACAAACTTGGAATTGGCTGACTATAATTAATTTCCCTGCTGCGAATACAAGAATACGTTATAGTTCATAGTGATAGTTTTGGGTTTTATACTTTTTATTCAGGTTTCCTGTGTTTTTCCTACCATTATTTAGTTATCTAAAAGTCCCCTGGTTTGCGCATGTGTGCACATATGCGTGAAGGCATATGCATATATATGTAGATATATAAGACCTTAAGTGGTGATAACATTAATGTTATGACTACTGTATGCTTTCCTATGTATTACCTTTTTGTTGCTCTAATTATATATATGCATATATATATATATATATATATATATGTGTATATATATGGTTTGTAGGCAGCCACTCATGTTTTAGATATGTGATGGTGGACACTAGCTGTATATTAGAAGTTCTCTGTTAATCACTAGTTATGCAATGTAAACGGCATGGGTATAGGGCTCATACTAAAGTGACACAACTTGTTTCTAAATTATTACTAATAATTAGCTGTATTACCGTAATTGCAAGTGACAATAATCAATCACACTTCTGATTTTATAATGACGTCCAGTCATATAGAAAGCTAGCTTATACCGGCATCAAGATATATTAGAGCTGCTTAGTGTAGATGCATCAGTATATTTTATTCTTCTGCATTGTGGTAGAGAACCATATGGCAGAGCTTGCATATACTACTTTATACGTGATAATGTGCAAGGAGAATTTCCCCAAAACTCATCGAGCTCTATTGAGATTGTTAATTACCCTGGTTGAATATCTCACTAACTTCTTTACTCAAGCTTCACAGCGCTTTCCCTCCCCCTGCCCCCTTTTTTTAGATGTAGAGGATAAGCTAATTTGAGATGGGTTCATATATTTAAAATGTTGAGATTATACTAGTGTTTGAAAGTATTATATTGTTATTATGGTCCTTGATACCACAAGTATCCCCACTAGATACTTGGTTCATTATGCCAACCTGGAATTTTCATCAGGCTTAGAGAATTTATATCTTGTATGCTCCCCCCCCCTCTTTACACCAGTGAGCTTACTACGTAAGCAAAGGAAAATATGTCCCATAGCGCACTTACTCCTGTTTTTCATGTATGTCTATGCTTCTCAATGTCCATTACCAACCTATTCTCATAGTGATGTGGTAGATTTCCATATACAAAAAGCAATGAAGACACTCTCAGTGACTAAATTTCTTTCTCTACCAGGAATGCACTTGAGTGTTCAACAGGTTTTTATTATTTAGATCAAAACTAACCACATCATCATTCACGATACAAATATTTATTAATGATCTGTTTGGGAATATAATATTAATGTGACATACTATATATATATTTCAACTTTCCTCATTGTTTCCTCACTTCTGATACTACTATCCCCAACTACTTACACTATTTATATTTATGGTTCAAGAGTAGCCGTTGTTTGAAATGGGGAATAGCCAGATACAGAAAATAAAAATGAGGTTATACACTAAATGTAGGGGTTAATAATCTAATATTTCTATACTTATGTTCAATAGTCATATTTTACCCCTTTGTTGTGAAGTTCAAGATGTATAATGTAGAAAAGTCTTCATTATTATATTGTCCCAATATTAAACATTGTATTATGACTATATTGTAACCTTGATTTTGTTGATAATCCATATAACCTCAATAAAAACACTTTTAATTTTTAAAAAAAAAAATAGTGTTTGCGATGCGGGAGGGCCTCGGTTTAGGGGTTAATAGGTAGTTTATGGGTGTTAGTTTACTTTGTAACACTTTAGTTATGAGTTTTATGTAACAGTTTTGTTGCGTAAAACTCATAACTACTGCTCTCAGATGGCGGTACGGAACTTGTCGTTATAGGGTGTAGCGCAAGCTTTTTAGCCTCACCGCAAAACTCGTAATGGCAGCACTATGGAAATCCCACGCAAAAAACGTAATTTTTTCGAGTGTGGGACTGGGACTGATGTTGCGTTACAGGCTAAAAGGCTTGCTGTACAGCTATACAAGACTCGTAATGGCTGCGTTACTGTTTTAACTCTGAAAAACAATTTTCAGCGTTAAAACACGAACGTAAAACTTGTAATCTACCTGAATGTTGTTATAAAATATTTCTATTTCTATTCCTATATCTATAGAAATAGATATTAAGATATAGGAATATTCAGATATACATATTAATATGTATTTAAAATAAAAATGTTTTCCTGTATGTGAAGAACTTGATAATGTAAAATATATATAAATCCTGTTGGGTTAGTGCGCGAGCGATACGTGTTCAGTTTTCTCTTCTGCGCTCTCCATTGAAGGCTATGTAAGGGGGGGGGATAAGTTTATCATGCTCGCGATAACCAAAGTCATGAAGTTAGTACGTGTCAAGATTTGCTTGTGTGCTAAAGTTTTATTTAAAACCTGTAATACGTGTGCTACCCAAAGCACCCAAATAATTAACTTCTAGCAATGTTTACACTTGAGTGGGAGTGCTAAATAACGTACCACTTCAAATCTAGCCCTTTGTGGGTAAACCACTGAAACATGTAAGGATAATAATAATTAACATAATAAATCTCACCAGTTTATGTGTATAGTTAAAGTCCCTGTTCAAGTTTCATCTGCATACAGATTTAATCAAGCTGCCCTTACAAAGTCTTCGCATACAGTCCATCATCATCTAGAGTCTCTTTTTTCATTTTCAGTCTCAAGCGCATCTGCCTCAATTTAGTTTTCATCAAGTTTCAGTTAAATTTGCTATGTTACCTTGGTATCCTTTGTTAAAGACTAATCCTAGGTGAGCTTAGAAGCGTGCACGTGTGCTAAGCCATCTGGCAGCAGGGTTTGCAACAATGTTTAAAGCAAAGTTATACATAGTTGCAAACTCGTCTGCCGCATAATGTCTGTAGCATTCTATGGCAGCAGTGTTTGAGACTATGGGGGATTTTTATCAAAGCGTCAACTATGTTGCATTCGCGGGAGTCAATACACTCGCCTAACATCGCCAAACATCGCGGCCGCGGATCTGAATACGATCTCCATATTTATGAGAAAAGCCGTCAAAAACATGCGCACCAAGTTTGGGGCTATGAGCATCGGACTGTTGTTAACTAACAGTCATCGATGACCCTGTTATTCAGGTTTTTCCCAACTTTATTTATACCATTTCACTAAACTCATAACTAAACTGCTACAAAGTACACTAACACCGATAAACTACCTATTAACCCCTAAACCTAACAACCCCTTAACTTTATATTAAAATTACAAGATCCCTATCTTAATATAAATTAAAACTTATCTGTAGAATTAAAATAAACTAATTTTAAACTATAAATTAACCTACCCTAACTATTATACTAAAATTAAATTAAACTACCAATTAAGTAAAGTAAATTACATATTAAAAAAATCTAACACTACTAAACTTATTTAAATATTCAATTAAACATTATTACAAAGTACTAAATTACAAACAAAAAAACACTAAGTTACAAAAAAATAACAAACACTAAATTACGAAAAATGACAAACGAAATTATCCCCAAAATATTTTTTTTACAATCTTAAAAGGGCCTTTTGTGGGGCATTGCCCCAAAGATATCAGCTCTTTTACCTGTAAAAAAAATACAAACACCCCCCAACAGTAAAACCCACCACACAACAAACCCCCCCAAAAAAACCAAACCCTAAACTATAAAAAAAAAAAAACACCCCCGAAGATTCACTTACAGTTCTGAAGTCCCGACATTCAGGCGGAGAAGTCTTCATCCAAGCGGCATCTTCTATGTTCATCACTGCGGCGCAGAGCGGGTCCATCCTGAAGCCATCCGACATGGAGATCCTCTTCTTACGGTCACCACCGTAAACTGAAGCTTCAATGCAAGGGACATGATTCAAGATGGCGTTGCTTGCATTCCTATTGGCTGATTTGAGTGTAAAATTCAAATCAGCAAATAGGAGGCGAGCTTCTGAAATCCTATTGGCTGTTTAAATCAGTCAATAGGATGAGAGCTACTGAAATTCTATTTGCTGATTTTAACAGCCAATAGAATTTCAGTAGCTCTCATCCTATTGGCTGAGTTGAACAGCCAATAGAATTTCAGTAGCTCTCATCCTATTGGCTGAGTTGAACAGCCAATAGGATTTCAGTAGCTCTCATCCTATTGGCTGATTTGAACAGCCAATAGGATTTCAGAAGCCCGCCTACTATTGGCTGATTCAAATCAGCCAATAAGAATGCAAGGGACACCATCTTCAATCGCGTCCCTTGCATTGAATCTTCAGTTTACGGCGGCGACCATAAGAAGAGGAGCACTGCGTCGACAATGCAACAATTACAACGTGGAATTCCAGCATATTTTCAGGTTGACGCTTTTATAAATATACCCCTATGCATAACGTTTGTTCTTATTATTTTTATAAGCCTACCAGCAACCATCATTGCAGCAGTATTATTAAAATATTATTTCATGACATATAGAAAACACTTTAATCATCTATTTCTCCAAACTGCATTCTTAAAATATATATATCTTTATTGGTATATTTTGATGTTGTCTGTTAGTTTAGCTTGTTAATCATGATGTGTGAATTTTTTATTTAACAAGCTGAAACTGCTTTTCTGATCTTTTTTGCTTTTGATCTTGATTGATTAAAAATAAATAAAACCTTATATGTTTGGTATCCACATAGAAAGGGCGCTCAGGGCATTGTTTACAATTGTTCAGTTCAACAGCAGTATTTTTAAAAACAATATATAAAGTACAAAATCCATGAAAATTGCAAAAAAAAAATTTCTAGACTGAAAATATTTTGCACATAAAATATAATACAAATATGTTATTGATCAAACGCTCAACACAAGATTAATCCATATACATTTTTTAAATGCCTATAAACACTTCAATCATTCAGTTAAATTATATTTTGTGTAGGTGACCTTTGGACAAGCGCTCAAATTAAGGAAAAAGAATTTCTGTACGTTCTGGTTGTGAGGGGTGATTACATTCTACATTTTATAACACATTTTGCCATCTATTTTATCCAAAAGGGTCAATTTTAGATTACGTTTTTAGAAACATTTAAAGCTTATTTCACAATAGGTTTAATACATTCAGATAAATATGAACATTTTGAAGATAAATATAATACACATTCATACTTACAGATACATTAAAAAATGGTCTCATCACTGGACCCCAGTTGATGTGTTTCCATTTGAGTGCAAGTATTAGCTACTAAAGTATAAAAAAAATGGTAAGGAAAGTATTTCAAACAAATTAGCCCACCAGCTTTAAATCTTTATGAGGAAATCAGTTATCAGCTCTATACTTAATCAAGAGCAATGGCAAATCCGCTTGAAGTCAGCATACAATCATGTGAGCAGCATAAATAACAGACGTATGTTGTCACAAGTCACAGTTGACAAAATGCATAAATTGTTGCAGGAGAACAATACGCGCTTGCATCTTTCATGCCTCAGCCAGGCGTGTTGTGTTAAATTGCTGTTTAAAATCAAGTTAACTTGTTTCAGTCACACAAATCTGGGCATAATCAAGTTGCAAAAGTCCTCCATCTGCTTAATGGTAAACTTCTTTATAACTAATGGGGCAAAAGAGCCGAGACAGCAGTATAAACGGAAGTAAATCACATCTTACACGTGTTTTATGATGCAGATTCTTTATCTGAGCACCCTGCAACAATAATTACATATAACTGAAGCTCATACAAGGGAGCAATTTCACATATGTTTCATATAACCTTTATGAAAGAAAAATCTTAATAAATGACAAATTTCAAACTTTTTTGTGATTTTCACGCAAACATACAAGCATTGTGTTTTTCATGGCAACATGAAAGCATAGAGTTTTCTATCTGAGTGCAGCTCCCTTCCATTCGCGTGAACTATGCACCATACATTCTGTTGTATTCTATCTGTATAAACATGACAATAACCACAAGGCGTTATGCGTAGGGAAGGGAATTTAGGAACATATAAATGCAATCATGCAGCTTATCTTTTTTTTAATCTAGCTGTGTGAATATTATGGCGGAGCTTAAATTTAATTTCAAGGTTAGAAGTCACAGAGTTTCAAAATTAAAATTGAAACGATTCTAATGTTTCAGTCCTGCAGGTATAAAATGAATGTGTATTTGTTATTAATGCATGTTTTGATTAAAAAAATAATTTACAATACGTATTGTGCAAGTAACTAATGACTGTGACCAAGATGATTTATTTATTTATTTATTTTAAAAGCATGCCTGGATTACAAGTTTTCTCCTGCTGTATAGTACTTTAAAGTAAACAATATTCCTGCACATTCTACCGATATATCTGATTTGGTGTCTTTCATTCAAAGCTCTATTAACTCATAATATTTCTTGTGATATTTTAGATATACAGACACTTATAGAGAACATGTGACAACACTCATATCAAGAAGTGTAACAGTGAGAATGTAATGGCTATGAATGATTATGAAATATGATTTAGATAATAATGTTCATGCATATGAATAAAACAATAGTAAAATACAAAACTGTGCACTTAACTCAAAATGTATAGAAAGGATATAGTCCTTAAAAATGTGTATGTTCCTTTAAGAAAGGATATAGTTCTTGAGATGTGTATGTTCCTTTAAGAAAAGATAACGTTCTTGAGATGTGTATGTTCCTTTAAGAAAGGATATAGTTCTTGAGATGTGTATGTTCCTTTAAGAAAGGATATAGTTCTTGAGATGTGTATGTTCCTTAAGAAAGGATATAGTTCTTGAGATGTGTATGTTTCTTTAAGAAAGGATATAGATCTTGAGATGTGTATGTTCCTTTAAGATCTTCAAATTTCCACAAAGATATCCTCAAAGTTAGAGAGTTTAAAAATAGTTAAGTTCTGTGAGAGAAAATCAGTATACAATTGCCCTTTAGGACCATACTCACATACTTAATAGCTAATGACTGAGCTCTCAGTTAAAAATGCTTAAAACTGTCCCACTCCTCAACTGGCAAGATAGGTGACAGGAGACCTTAGGATCCAAGGTTTAAACGTTTATTAAAACATTAAAATCATTATTAGATGACAAATACAAGCACATAAAAAAGTAGAGACAAGTAACAGTGCAGTTATGATCTACAACAAAAGACCGCCGTGGTAACTCAGTGTTCTTAGCTGATTTTGCATCAGATTATTTCCGTTACTATCAAAAGTCCCTCCTCTTGTGCTGTATCCAAATGATGTGCAACTCCGACGTGCATTTCCCCACAAGGGCTTTTTCAAGGAGTAATTTCCATTAAGTTTTTCTTTCTTTATATGGATCCTTCTTTACTGTGATTGGTCTTTGTGATTAACACTTGATAGTCCACATATCTGGTTCATACGGTAAGGGTAAAAAAATCTTCAAAAATGGTGCATACTTAAAACTATGTATTAAAAGTTTTCCCTTCTCAATTTCCAAATCAATATAATACATAATAATAAAATGAACAATCCACATATGATTTAGCAACTTTTTAACAGGACTATTATACCACTTAATTGCAAAATACCTACCGTTTTTTTTTAATAAATCGTAAAAAATATTTTGGTAACAAATATAAAAAATATAAAAAAATAATAAATAATATCCAGAAAATATATATACAATTCAATTTAAAAATTATTAATAAAGCAACCTTTTATATTGTTAGAATCAGATTTTGTCAATAGTTTGCAGTAGAAAAAATTGTGTTTATAGAAATTGTTTCTAGTATTATTTTCTTGTTCCACTTAAGCTTCCATGGAGATTAAAACCTGAAGTGAGACAAGAAAATGACAGTTTTTCTGGCTCCAGCTCCAGCCTAGTGAGGAACTTGACTTTCAAATCAGATGTATCTGTGTCTATATAAACACAGGGTTGCTGTCCCACTGTTATGCTCAATGTCAGTTTTTCCTTCTTGTACATATTTGTACTGTGCAGTATTCATTCTGATCAGTAGATGGCAGCATTAAAGGGACAGTAAAGTCCAAATTAATATTTCATTATTCAGATAGGGCATGTCATTTTAAACAACTTTCTTATTTACTGTTATAATCAAATTTGCTTTGTTCTCTTGGTATTCTTAGTTGAAAGCTAAATTTAGGTAGGCTCAAATGCTAATTTCTAAGCCCTTGAAGGCCGTCTCTTATCTGAATGCACTTGACAGTTTTTCACAGCAAGAGGGCGTTTGTCATGTGTTTTATATAAATAACATTGTGCTCATGCACGTGGAGTTATTTAAGAGTCAGCACTAATTGCCTGTAATGGTAATGCCAGTCTGTCAAACGATCTGAGATAAGGAGGCAGTCTGCAGAAGTTTAGATACAAGGTAATTAAAGAGGTAAAAAATATTTTTCTATCACAGTGTTGATTACGCAAAGCTGAGGAATGGTTAATAAAGGAATTATCTATCTTTTTAAACAATAACAATTTTGGTGTTTACTATCCCTTTAAAATTGTTCCAATTTTTTTCATATTTTATTATGTAATAGTCACTGTAATTTTTTATTTAACAATCTCTATCTATTATGAAAATCAGTGAGAAAGTGAGAAAGAAATAACTTGTGGTCAATCTCTAATTGCTGACACCATTCAAACGTTTACCTATAACATATACATAGGAAGAGCTTCCACCTTTTATAGTCATAGCTAATTCAAATACAACCAGGGTCCATAATGCACCAGTTACAAATAACCTGACAATCTTGTAAGTGGTCTTTTTTAAGTGTTACCATATCAATGTGTTTCCTATAATGCAAGCAGCATTTGGGAGGGAGCACAACCCTATGCACCATTTGATACAACACAATTGCCTTAATGTGGTCTGCTGCTTTAGTACATACAAAAGTATAGCAACTGTTACTATAATTTTAAAATGATAACACACAGCTTACAAACTTGTGTTAACTTTTTGACTGTCAGAGGAGCAGAAGCATGGGCGTCCGCATAGAAGGCTTTTTTTTTTACTATGGGCTACCATGCAAATGTTTAGCTTGAGTAGAATATTCACAACTCTAACATTAAAATGGGACACTGATACATTATTTATGACGACCAACAATTGTTACCTCTTGGATCTTGCACTGTAATAAACAAGAGTACCATCTGCTCAGCTTAATGCAGACTATCGGTAACAGCATACCAAACAAAAGAGTCAACAACACGCATTACATTTGACCCTCATTATATTAATAATGCTGCTTACCAGTTTGGCTTTAAAATTGGTAATTTGTACAAAGACTAATGTTTTCACAATGATAAAATAACAATTTATGCATTTCAGTTTATAGCATCTGCAAAGCACAGCATGATACCACTAAGCTGTTTCTATGTATCCCATCAGCCCCTGTTGCTATAAACTGGTAATTATCCATTACTGATAATAATTGATGAGAATGAGAATATACAGATGACAAAGGCCAACAAACATGGCTTCCTTACAGGGTTTTGTTATTATTGCTCCGTAATTGATATTTCAGCAGCTTTTGCATTTTATGTTTAAAATATTATTCATTAGTAAAAGAAAACCTTTTTTATGAATGCCATATAATTTAAAATGCCAAATGAGATAATAGAACTATATTAATATATCAAGTAAGCTGTGACTAAAGTCTGCTGAGGTTTTTATGTTTATAAGAAAATGTATACACCATACCAGAAATATTCTTGGTTATACATATACAGGGAGTGCAGAATTATTAGGCAAGTTGTATTTTTGAGGATTAATTTTATTATTGAACAACAACCATGTTCTCAATGAACCCAAAAAACTCATTAATATCAAAGCTGAATAGTTTTGGAAGTAGTTTTTAGTTTGTTTTTAGTTATAGCTATTTTAGGGGGATATCTGTGTGTGCAGGTGACTATTACTGTGCATAATTATTAGGCAACTTAACAAAAAACAAATATATACCCATTTCAATTATTTATTTTTACCAGTAAAACCAATATAACATCTCAACATTCACAAATATACATTTCTGACATTCAAAAACAAAACAAAAACAAATCAGTGACCAATATAGCCACCTTTCTTTGCAAGGACACTCAAAAGCCTGCCATCCATGGATTCTGTCAGTGTTTTGATCTGTTCACCATCAACATTGCGTGCAGCAGCAACCACAGCCTCCCAGACACTGTTCAGAGAGGTGTACTGTTTTCCCTCCTTGTAAATCTCACATTTGATGATGGACCACAGGTTCTCAATGGGGTTCAGATCAGGTGAACAAGGAGGCCATGTCATTAGATTTTCTTCTTTTATACCCTTTCTTGCCAGCCACGCTGTGGAGTACTTGGACGCGTGTGATGGAGCATTGTCCTGCATGAAAATCATATTTTTCTTGAAGGATGCAGACTTCTTCCTGTACCACTGCTTGAAGAAGGTGTCTTCCAGAAATTGGCAGTAGGACTGGGAGTTGAGCTTGACTCCATCCTCAACCCAAAAAGGCCCCACAAGCTCATCTTTGATGATACCAGCCCAAACCAGTACTCCACCTCCACCTTGCTGGCGTCTGAGTCGGACTGGAGCTCTCTGCCCTTTACCAATCCAGCCACGGGCCCATCCATCTGGCCCATCAAGACTCACTCTCATTTCATCAGTCCATAAAACCTTAGAAAAATCAGTCTTGAGATATTTCTTTGCCCAGTCTTGACATTTCAGCTTGTGTGTCTTGTTCAGTGGTGGTCGTCTTTCAGCCTTTCTTACCTTGGCCATGTTTCTGAGTATTGCACACCTTGTGCTTTTGGGCACTTCAGTGATGTTGCAGCTCTGAAATATGGTCAAACTGGTGGCAAGTGGCATCTTGGCAGCTGCACGCTTGACTTTTATCAGTTCATGGGCAGTTATTTTGCGCCTTGGTTTTTCCACACGCTTCTTGCGACCCTGTTGACTATTTTGAATGAAACGCTTGATTGTTCGATGATCACGCTTCAGAAGCTTTGCAATTTTAAGAGTGCTGCATCCCTCTGCAAGATATCTCACTATTTTTGACTTTTCTGAGCCTGTCAAGTCCTTCTTTTGACCCATTTGGCCAAAGGAAAGGAAGTTGCCTAATAATTATGCACACCTGATATAGGGTGTTGATGTCATTAGACCACACCCCTTCTCATTACAGAGTTGCACATCACCTAATATGCTTAATTGGTAGTAGGCTTTTGAGCCTATACAGCTTGGAGTAAGACAACATGCATAAAGAGGATGATGTGGTCAAAATACTCATTTGCCTAATAATTCTGCACTCCCTGTACTGTATATAAATACATATGATTATTATTATCATAGTTAAAGGACATGTATACCAAAGAGTGACATTTAAACATGCTGAAAATATTTTTGACTAGGGTTACCACCAAACCAGTATTTTACCAACATGGCCAGTATTTTTTTTAATTTTTTTTTGAAGTTCAAAAGTTTATTGAAAAACCAAAATATTACAAGAAGAAAAAATAAGAATGAGAAAATATACATTGGTTTCAATATATATCACATTTGCATTTTTCAGGTTTTTGAAGAATAATTAATAAGGAAAAAAAAGGGAATGGGGGAGAATCAATGTATAAATACAAGTAAAATAAAGTAAAGTTATTGGGGCATATTTATCAAGCTCCGAATGGAGCTTGATGCCCCGTGTTTCTGGCGAGCCTGCAGCCTCGCCAGAAACAGCAGTTATGAAGTAGTGGTCACAAAGACCGTTGCTCCATAACCTGTCCGTCTGCTCTGAGCAGGCGGACATACATCGCCGGAAATCAACCTGATCAAGAACGATCGGGTTGATTGACACCCCCCTGCTGGTGGCCGATTGGCCGCGAGTCTGCAGGGGGCGGCGTTGCACCAGCAGCTCTTGTGAGCTGCTGGTGCAATGCTGAATATGGCGAGCGTATTGCTCGCCGTATTCAGCGAGGTCTGGCGGACCTGATCTGCAGTGTCGGATCAGGTCCGCCAGACCTTGATAACTAGAGGCCATTGTCCGCATGGTATTAATATATCTCATACACTATGAAAAGATCAGAGAGTATTTGGTCAGACTATAAAACTGAGTTGTACTAAGTTTGGGTCATAATAGAAGTATTGTTTTGAATATATGTTTCCCACATGGAGAGCATTTGAGCATATATATCAATGTTTTTAGTTTTTATATAATAGAATTCTTCTAAGGAAATTGTACGATTACATTCTAAGTACCAGTGATTAAGGGAGGGGATTTTGTCAGATTTCCAATTTCTTGCGATAAGAATTTTGAAACTATTGCTTAGTATGTTAAACAGTTTTTTCGAAGGTGTAGGGAGTTTTTTTGGAACTTTATTAAAAAGCTTTAGGCATGGATCTAAGGGGGTGGGAGTTTCAAGAATTTTGCTCAATGGAAGATAATTTGGTGCCTTGCCACCAAATGTGAGCCATGTAACTTTCTGCGGAACCGCATCTCCAGCATTGGGCAGATTCGAGTTTATAAAAAAAAAATTAAATCTCTCAGGGGTAAGGTACCATCTTTGTAAGATTTTTAGATTGTGTTCAATAAATTTACACAAAACCAAGGTTTTCTTAATATTGGAAAATATATATAGTGCGTCGGCATGGGTAATGTCTGTACCTAGTTCAGAATTCCATCTATCTATATAGTAAGGGAGAGAGCCATGGGGTTGTTGTAAAAGTATGGAGTATGGGAGAAATAGATAGAGCATGTCTAGTTGGGGGAGATTTATTACAAAGGTATTCAAAAGGTGTCATTAATCTTGTCATGTTTTTGTTTTGAGGAAGGGATGAAATACAGGAATAACATTGTCTATAAAATAGACAGTTTTTAAAAACGTGAAAGCCTGTGGAGAAAAGCTTGTCTATGGTAGGAGAGTATTGGTCTTTGCCTAGATGATGAATTTGTAAGGATCTGAGTGATGGGCCGAGAGACTTAGTAGCAATTTGTAGGCCTGGTTTGAACTCAATATTATATATTAAGGGTGTCAAGGGGGAGAATTTTGATGATATGTTTGGATGTTCAATTAATATCCTGTCCCAGACTTTGAAGGTTTCTGTCACAACTTGTGAATTAGATTTTTGAAATGTATCCCTGTCTTTGGGAGACCAATATAGTTGACCTAGATGTGGGGTTTGGGTGGTATCGTGCTCTAGTTGGATCCATATTTTGTTCTGTAGGTTTGAAAACCAGTCAATTATGCATTGAGGATTTGTAGCCTGTCTATATTGTTGGAGGTCAGGACTCCTTTGCCTCCCACACCGATTGGGAGTAACATTATTTTTTTACTGATTCTCGCTCTAGAATTTTGCCAAATAAAGTCTAAAAGATTTGATTGTAGTGAGCTTATGTATGAAATGGGAAGAGAAATAGGTAAAGTTTGAAAGAGATAGAGGAGTCTGGGAAGGATGTTCATTTTAACAAGATTAATTCTGCCTAGCCAAGGGATACACTTTCTATTCCAAGAGGATAAATCTGCAGTTATAGGTACCTATTTATTAATGTGTGAGCGGACATGATCCGATATTGCCGATCATGTCTACTGCACATTAGTAAATGCTGACAGCATACGCTCTCAGCATTTATCATTGCACCAGCAGTTCTTGTGAACTGCTGGTGCAATACCGCCCCCTGCAGATTGGCTGCTAGCAGGGGGTGTCAATCAACCCAATTGTATTTGATCGGGTTGATTTCTGGCAATGTCTGTCCGCTGCCTCAGAGCAGGCGGACAGGTTATGGAGCAGCGGTCTATACACCGTGCTTCATAACTTCTGTTTCCGGTAAGCCAGAAAGCCTCGCTGGAAACACGGGGCATCAAACTCCGTACGGAGCTTGATAAATCAACCCCAAAGTTGTTAGAAGCGGTTTGTTGTAGTTAAAAAGGTCATCTGGTTTTGGGGTTAGGTGGATTCCTAGATATTTGAGTGACTTCTGTTGCCATCTAAACGGGCATATCTATTTAATTGAATTTTCATCTATTTGGGACAAATTAACGTTCATAATTTCAGATTTTTTTTTATTGATTAAGAAGTTAGATACCTGTCTGAATTCGTCTAATTGATTAAGAATCTGGGGGATAGTAGTTAATGCGTTAGTTATGCAGAATAAAACATCATCGTATAGCATTAGTTTATGGTATGTGTTTTGGGTTTGAATTCCTGTGATATTCCAGATTTTTTGAGCTAAAGTCTCTATTGCACAAGTAAATAGGAGGGGGGAAAGAGGGCAACCCTGCCTAGTGCCATTTGTAATGTTGAAAGGAGTTGAGAGAAAGCCATTCACATGAACTCGAGTGGTCGGGGAGGAATACATGGCAAATACTCTGTCGATAAAGTCATGGCCTGTTCCCATTTTTTTTGGAGCACGACTTACATGGCTAGTATTTTCAAGGTTCAGGTCAAAGTAGAAAATGAACAATAAATATAGAAATAAAGATGATATCATTGTCAAACTTCTTCTAAGTGTGTTAGAATCTAATTGCAAACCAATGATTATTTAATATCAGTCCTATCAACTTTAGCTCTGAAATGCTGTTTAATTATGTATGCAAATTTATGCTAATGACCACAGCAGGTATTTTTTCCAGAAAAGGTGGCAACCCTTTTTTATGACTGAAAAATGTTCAGTAAAAACTGTCAAGAAAATATTGGCTACTCTGGAAATAATTTTCTATCGGGTAGATTACGAGTTTTGTCTGTAATGCGGTGCTAAAGAGCATTTTATGCTCACCGCTCACCTACAGACAACGCTGGTATTATGGGTTTTTTAATCTGCCGCTCCCGACATCGCCGATACCTGCATTATATTATTAACCCCTAATCTGCCGCTCCGGACACCGCCGCCACCTACATTATACTTATGAACCCCTAATCTGCCGCCCCGACATTGCCGACACCTGCATTATATTATTAACCCCTAATCTGCCACTCCGGACACCGCCACCACCTACATTATACTTATGAACCCCTAATCTGCTGCCCCCAACATCGCCGAACCCTACATTATAGTTATTAACCCCTAATCTGCCGCCCCCAATGTCGCCGCCACCTACCTACACTTATTAACCCCTAATCTGCCGCCCCTAATGTCGCTGCCACTATATTAAAGTTCTTAACCCCTAAACCTAAGTCTAACCCTAACCCCCCCTAATTTAAATATAATTAAAATAAATCTAAATAAATTAACTACAATTAACTAAATTATTTCTATTTAAAACTAAATACTTACCTATAAAAGTACACTAACACCCATAAACTACCTATTAGCCCCTAAACCGAGGTCCCCCACATCGCAAACACTGAAATAAATTTTTTAACCCCTAATCTGTCGAACCGGACATTGCCGCCACTATAACAAATGTATTAACCCCTAAACCGTCGCACTCCCGCCTCGCAAACATTAGTTAAATTTTATTAACCCCTATTCCTTTAAGTTATGTCATCCAAGATGGCGTCCCTTCAATTCTGATTGGCTGATAGAATTCTATCAGCTAATCGGAATTGAGGTAGAAAAAAATCCTATTGGCTGATCCAATCAGCCAATAGGATTGAGCTGACATTCTATTGGCTGTTTCAATCAGCCAATAGAATGCCAGCTTAATCCTATCGGCTAATTGCATCAGCCAATAGGATTTTTTCTACCTTAATTCCGATTGGCTGATAGAATTCTATCAGCCAATCGGAATTGAAAGGACGCCATCTTGGATGACGTCACTTAAAGGAACCGTCATTTAGTAAGAAGACGTCGAAGAAGAGGATGCTCTGCATCGGATGTCTTGAAGATGGACCCGCTCCGCGCCGGATGAATGAAGATAGAAGATGCCATCTGGATGAAGACTTCTGCCCGTCTGGAGAACCTCTTCTTCCTGGCTTGGATGAAGACTTCTGCCCGTCTGAAGGACCACTTTGCCCGGCTTCGTTGAGGACCTTCGGCCCGGTAGGGTGAAGAATTCTCAAGGTAGGGTGAACTTCAAGGGGTTAGTGTTAGGTTTTATTAAGGGGGAATTAGGTGGGTTTTAGAGTAGGTTGGTTGTGTGGGTGGTGGTTTTTAATGTTGGGGGGTATTGTTCTTTTTTTTACAGGTAAAAGAGCTGATTACTTTGGGGCAATGCCCCGCAAAAGGCCCTTTTAAGGGCTATTTGTAATTTAGTATAGGGTAGGGCTTTTTATTATTTTGGGGGCTTTTTTATTTTATTAGGGGGATTAGATTAGGTGTAATTCGTTTAAAAAACTTGTAATTATTTTATTATTTTCTGTAATTTAGTGTTTGTTTTTTTTCGTACTTTAGATAATTGTATTTAATTTTATTTAATTGTAGTTAATTTATTTAATTTATTTAATTATAGTGTAGTGTTAGGTGTAATTGTAACTTAGGTTAGGTTTTATTTTACAGGTAAATTTGTCTTTATTTTAAGTAAGTAGCTATTAAATAGTTAATAACTATTTAATAACTATTGTACCTAGTTAAAATTTACAAAGCTAATTTGATCATAGAAATAAGTTATTTCAAATTGTATGCTGTATCTGAACCGTGAAAGAAAATACTTGGGTTTCATGTTCATTTAACTGAGTAAACTGGTGGTAGCAACAAGTGTCTCCATCTGTTCCTTATTACCACCAATCTGCACAGTTTACAACAGCAAAGAAACTTACAATTTTTAAACAAACACAAACACTTTCTGGTTGATAACTTAACAATAAAACCAATATTAAAACATACTAATTACACTTAAAAATACTAGCAAGAAATGCTTGTGCAATGCCGCCCCCTGCACATTTGTGGCCAATCGGCTGCTAATAGGGGGTGTCATTCATCCCGATCGTATCTGATCGGGATGATTGCAGTCCGCCACCTCTGAGCACCAGTAGTGCTTTTGCTGCTCCTGAGTTAAGGAGCAGTGGTCTTAAGACCGCTGATTCTTAAATCCTGTTTCCGGCGAACTGGAAGGCTCGCACGGAAAAAGCAGCATCCGCTGTTTAATAAATGTACCCCTTAATAGTGCTACAAATGTACAGGAACTCTAGTCACATACCTGAAAAAAGAAGAGAGAGAATAGGGTTAGCTTGATGTAGTGTGCATTCCTTCAGCAGACGTCAATAGACGTTTATAAGCAACACCTGGGTGAGTATATAGAAGTATTTATTTATGAATAGATAGAATATATTCTGCTATGTGAGGAACATTGGAATGTGAAATATTCATATTTTCATGTCGGATAAGCACACTTGAAAAAATAGGGTGTAAGTTTTTTTTCCCCACTTTTCGCCCTCCATTGACTTTGGGGGAATACTTTAACACAATCGCGATATTGTAACTTCAGTTTTTTTGCGCACAACAGGTAGAGTGAACACTTTTTACTTGTAAAAAAAAAGCCAAAGACGAGATAGTGTGTGCGCGGGAGCAATAAATATCGCTTCACGCTTAAATCTAGCCCTTATTGTTGCATCCTGTGACAGCAGCAGTGCACTTTTACAGGTCTAGCTTTTTGACAACAGTACCTTTCACTTCAGTTTAGCTCATGTAATAGAGAGCAGAAGTGTTACTTTTTTTTTTAGTTTTTTGCACAGTTTAAAAGTTACATAACAAATATAAGCTCCAAGATGGCCCAGAGCAGGGATGCAGAGCTTCACTAACTGCTAGCTGCAGGCACAGGAGGAAAAACAAGAGCATGGTGAGCAGTAACTACTGTAGTTGTACTCAGCAGTATAATGTCCCTTAAAGGGCCAATGACAGGAGCACAGCTTTGGAGAGGAACTGGGCTATGATGGGTGGTGGGATGGATGGTTTCAAGAGGAAGATGCAGCCTGGGGGTGAACCTACCCAGGCATATGGCAATAAGCCTCATAGGCATTCAACATATTGAATTCCCAGTCAAAAGGTTTTGCTTAAGGGATAAAGGGAAGTGGATATGTATTGTTAGACCCATTTAGATCTCATCCTCATCATATGTTTTAACTTATACGAAAGTGAAGTTCTAGTTCCTTTTTTCCAATTTTTCAAATGTTATTACAGTTTTTCCCCTGATTAACCAACATTTTCTTGAAAGACTTGTAGCTGGACACCCCTCAACACCATTAGAGATGTTTTAGCCAATTATAATTCAAAATCCACTTTTATACAAATGTAAAAATGTTTCTCACAATGTCCCTTTCCTATTGGCAATGTATATCCAGTATTTCTCTCTGCTTACTGTCCTAAAAAAGAACATACAAGAAAATAAAGCGTCACACCGTGACTGCTGCTTGGTACCAGTTGCCATATTATCTATGTGCTTTCTTTCTGAGTCATCATTGTCTCCCATCTGTGTCATTTCCCAGATGCCATCCAAGACTGGGAGGCCCAGAGTGAGGGAACTTATGGGCAGAGTAGCAGATGTTCAGTAGGGGGAGTCATTATAGGAATTGGCAAATTCATAGGTGTTAAGTGGATGGGGGGCATCTTGTAGGTGGAGATGTGGCTGTTCTGGTTGTATCTAAGAGATAACTGGTTGCACTTTGAAAACTGTGACATTTATAAACCAAGATAGATAGTGGGATTAAGCTCCCAATCTGTGACAATTCCTCAATATGCTGGAAAGCTGGAAGCTTTTAAATTATATTTACTTAACATTTGATTGGTTATTACCCCATGAGCAACATTTCCTTTTTTCCCAACCACAATAGTATGGATTTGCCTCAGGCGTAACCAGTGATGAGTCTAGGGAAATGCTAGCAGTGCTAGGCCCCTCAGTTCATTACTTTTGCACCCTGAACCACAATGGTATCAGCTAGACTGAATGTAATTGTAGTGCCTTTAATACATGGCCAGTGCTCTATGGAAAGCAATAAAAAGGTTGTATAATAAAAATAAACATAGAAGTATGTCGTACAGTATGATGTTCCCCACCAGTACCTCCTACACTTTTAATATTTATATTCCTGGTTAACTTTTCAGTTATATAGTCTAGAACCAACCTTGGCAGTGACATGTCCCATTTTAATAATTCAGAGCAACACAGGATGTTTCTGTGAGGAACATATACAATCTCCTCAAAGCAAAATTATGGATTGATAATACCTCTCTATAGCAAAATGAATCATATATTTTCTTTCAGTTTATTACTACTGAGCAACAGCTATCTTTACCACAGAGCAATGCACTTCACTCTGCTACTACATCACAACACCTAAACTTTTATTAGCACAGGGTAACACATTATATTTTCTTCTAGGTAAACATAACTTTTCTCTATGGCAGAACAGTGTGTCCCTCACTAAAAAAACAACCCATTAATAGCATACTGAAGAAATAAAAATATGACAAGCACTGGGCCTCTCAGAAATTATTCTCTCTCATTTTCCATTACACTGTGTGTTGTTAATTATCCGTTATTTGATTTTTTTCAGGAGCATCTGGTGCCACAATAAAAGATGGTGTTGTTTTTAACAAACACTGATTAGTACATACTTCATTGTAACATCAGTCTGAAGGGCTGGAGGAGTGGAATACTCAAAAGATATCTCTATTAATTAATATTCACATCAATAAACTGTTGAAATTCGGGTTCTTCAAGGGCACAATTCTGCACTTCATGCTGGAGAATGATTGCAACTATTTAAGATTATACTGAAATTCAAATCCTTAAAATCTTAATGAACATTTAAATTTGACAAAAATAAAAAGTTGTTCCCATTTTATCTAGGTTCTGAGGAGAGCAAACCTTTGTTTGGAAAAATAAAGTTAAAGGACATTAAACTGCTGGGCACAACTACAATAGCACGAATACCCCAAGCTATTGTTTTTCGAGATCAAAGCCTTTCTTCTTTTATAACCTGTTTTGCTCTGTATCTTTATACTGGAGACCACCATCTTGGAGCTTAGATATTTTCGCAACCATTTCATAGAATAGTAAAGTTGCCAGCTCTTCGACAGCTATATTCTGTGCTTTAGATGCGGCCACGTTAAAGTGCGACAAACTTAATTTTTTACTTTTTATTTAAAAAAATGGTCTATTAATCTGTGAACGGATCAGGAGCAAGATCGTAAACACAACGGGCCAGATTACAAGTGGAGAGTTAAATATCACTTGTGAGCAAGCGATATCAGCGCTCCACTTTGTAACACCAGCGCATAATAATGTGCGCTGGTATTACAAGTAAAACGCAATGTGAACCTAAGCTCATGTTTGCATTGCTATGAAGCATTGTGTTCATGAGAGGGGGGTAAGTAGGGCAGCGATGGGCAGCATTTTTAAATTAATATGTATAGGATTTTATACATATATATTTATGTGTTAATGTGTATATAGATATACACATATTAACACATAAATATATATGTATATAAGCAAATACATACATATTTACATTGCCGTCTAAGGGAACACACAGTTCCCGTAGACAGCAATGTAAAGGCACTTTTCAGTGCTGTTTTTTTCTATCACCCACACTACCACCCACATTGTTTTATTAAAATCTACAATGCCCTCTATTTTTTGGAACACTAATTGCTACCGCAAGCTAGATAATTTAGCGCTCCACTTGTAATCTAGCCCATAGTATCACAAAAAGCCAAGAAATGTCGCTCCCAACAAAAAGTTAACACTCCATAACACTTTTTATGCTTAAAGGGACACTGAACGGGGGGGAGGAGCCAACCTTCACTAAGACAAGACGCACTTTTACAGAGCTCCTGATATATTTATTATTTTCAAGTGATCTACTGTCTATTTTCTCCACTTTTCACTTTGCCTAAGGGGTGTATGTGGAAGATCTATCACTACTTTCGGAAAGCAGCACAGCACTTATCGCCCTATCTTTCGAGTCTCGGGCTCTCTGATTCTCTCTGGCCTACAATGTGCGACGACACTGCAGCTTCCATCTTGAGTCAGATGCATGTATTAATAGACCGATATGGCGGGACTCTTAGTAACACATTGACTGAATTTTGTAAGCCTCACGCCAGTCATGCTAACTACCTACCCACCTTGACTACTCATGTGAGGAACTCAGAAGACACAGAAAGCAGCTTAGAACAGAGGCAGCCGCCATCTTCCCTTTCAAGTCCGACACCCATTTGCCTACAAAGCATGGTTGAGAGGACCGGGGAGCTCACTCAGCTGGATACCGGCGGTGGATCGCAGTCCGAGGATGATCTGGGCGATTCCCTAACAGCTGCGCACCTTGAAGCCTCTAGAGAAACGCCGCAGACAAATGCGCTACGGAGCAGCTGCAGCTGGACACAAAGGCAGGGACCGCGCAAATTCCTGCTGACATCTTGGATCCCGCTGGAGAGGTACGGACCGCACAACACATTTCTCACAGGGACAGATAGACTCAGAGCCCACGCGCTGTGTGCACATTGGGAGTCTCAGCACAGAATGAGCACTGTAAGTTGGTGTGCATTAATGGGCCTCACACCACAAGTACAATATGCTCCCGGTAACCTGAGAAGTGGCATCGGCTAATTTGGAGCTCCTTATGACTATGCTAGCAGCTTTTGATTTACAGCATATATGAAAACTATTTCCAGTCTGAACATCCTCCCGCACACTTACTAATGGGACTGCTTATTGTGCTGCTACATTTCTTTAGCCATAACAATTACTTTTAGTACAACTGCCATAGACTTGTTTTGTCCTTTAATATTGCTATGCTCTGACTTTCATGTGTGTGGCCCCTATATTTGAGTTGAGAGCTCATTGTTTCCAGGGACAATATTTCACACTATATGAGTAGGCCTGTGGCTGACTACGGCACCAAGGCATTATTACTTCAGTAAAGGGGAAGTGAGCTCAGTCTATCAGGTCATACCGCTGCAGAGCATATAGATGTTTGTACATGTTGTTTATATTATTGCTCGTGCAGCCTCTCATTCACAGCTCTTCCAGATAGCTTTTCTCCATAGGGCCACACTCCCACCTAGGTTGTAGAGCTTAAAGGAGCAATTCACAACTCCAATTCTGTCTGGTATACACACGTGCTGAGCACTAATTATAGCACACTCATAACATAATGTAGACCGCACCCATTCACATCAATCCAAAGAGCTCACTTCTTCTACCTTGCTTCCTGTTTTAAACTAACCTCCGCAGTGTACAGGCTATACACTTGTTTGCAATTCAATGTTCTCACTTCAATGATCCCAATGCTTGCAATTGCTTACCCTTAACATTACCGTTCTCTGAATTCTAACTTGTTTATATTAGCCACTATCTTGGAGTCTTTTCTTATTACAGTGGAGCCAACATGTAGAGAGTTTTTGTATACTGTATTTCCTGCAGTTCTTGATGCATTAGTACCATGTTTAATTGCAATATCCTACACTTCTAGCTCCAATGGGCTTTAGAATACTGTAAGCCTCTACAAAACAGATCACCTATCCCGTGCACATCTTATTTTGGCGCAATATTAATGTTTACATAAGGTTCTAAGGTTATGGCACAGTTCCTAGTTATATGTTTACCCTAATACACTTGGTTCAGAGGTGCTAAGCACCTGCCTGACAGTTAATGTCTATATGTACCCATAAATATCCCTGGTAGCATTCAAATTTATATTTCTCAACTACCTAACAGTACCTCTAGTTTGCAAGTCAGCTGTATGGCAGTAATGTTGAAGACTTTCCTCAGTAAAAGAATATGTTACACATAGGAATGGTTTAAGTTCTAAACGCAGTTTCTCATAAACTTTGACTGCTATATATCTACTTAAAAATACTCCTCCAACCCCTGCTGACTGGTCTTGTATGGTGCCACTGCCGGCGGCCGAGGCGGTGAGCCATGAGCAACATAATTATTCATATTTCAATATAAGGGGTTAGTTTCAACCCTCACAAATCAATAACTGGTTTGGGTTACCTATGTATATATGCTCTCTTTTATTCCCGTAACATAACCTCTGAAGTTACATAAATAGTAGTCAAGATATTGGACTAAAGCTTAAGTCTTCTGTGAGCCTGCTAGAACTATGATGTGATCTGCAGCTCTGCCACATAGCCGCAGTAGATAGGTTCCTGGTGCAGGCTGGACCTGCTCTGTTACTATTAACACCATATTCATGGTATTCCATATAAATCGCATAAACCTTATTCAACTTACCACCTCCTCTCCCCCCCCCTAAGGTTCCCCCTAATGTTGGAGGGCTATCTATATGGCTTATCTTGCCTATGCCATACTTTAATTATTTTTACCTGCATATTCCACCATAATGTCTACACAACAAATCTATATATTTACTCATATTGGTGCTTACAATGCCAACCGTTAACTACCTTACACTAACAGGTCCAAAAGCACCCATTCAACTAGCTAATTTTAGTCCACAATATTTCCCTTATTTACCTTAATAATCTATACAATTTATGAGTAGTCCTGTGGATTCATTAATAGTCCCAGTTAATACCCTCCTAGTTCTATGGTGTATGAGTCCTCGGGACCTCAAGAACAAAACTGTTGTTAATCTTAAAAAAATTTGAGGTTTATTAATGAGATCCAAAAGTGATCTCCTTAGGTACAATTTCCTTCTTTTGCTTTATTACAACCTGTTTCTTTTGTTGGTTCAAAAGTGATTTGATGTGTCATATAGAAGGTTCCCGAAAGATCAGTATTCTATCTGTATAATGCTTGCAGGCTATGTAACTTGCCGGCTATTATATATTATACGTCTTTTTATGCCTATTTTACTACTCCTGTAACATTGAAAGCTTTACTTCATGTGACATAAGAATTGGTTATTATGATCTATGTATGCCTTTAACTAAACCTCAATAAAAAATTATGTTAAAAAAAAAAAAAAAAAAAAAAAAAAAGGGACACTGAACCCAAATTTTTTCTTTCGTGATTCAGATAGAGCATGCAATTTTAAGCAACTTTCCATCAATCAGCAAGAACAACCCAGGTTGTTCACCAAAAATGGTCCGGTATCTAAACTTACTTTCTTGCTTTTCAAATAAAGATACCAAGAGAATGAGGAAAATTAGAAAATAGGAGTAAATTAGAAAGTTGCTTAAAATTGCTTCTGCAATCACAAAAGAAAAAATTTGGGTTCAGTGTCCCTTTAACTTTTAACCTGGTCCTTAGTGTTTTGTTTGATGCTCCCCAATAGCCATCTATAGCAAAATTCAATTAAAGAATCCATCAGGGAAAATGACTACAACATCTTTGGAATTTCATCAACATCAGACCTGACTGGCTGAAATGACAATATTCAATGGCCCATAAGGGACATAAAACACAATTTTTTTAATTTTATGATTCATATACAGCATACATTTTTACACAGCTTTACAATTTACTTATATTATCAATTGTGCTTCATTCTCTTGGTATCCTTTATTGAAGGAGCAACAATACACATGCTTCTATTATACCAAGATGATAAATTGCAATCAAAGTGAAAATAAATAGTATTATTTTAGACTTATATTTAAAAAAAAATTCACCTAATGGAACCCGAAGATTAGAACCATGACCCTAATAATGATTAATACATGAATCACAGAGCATTTTTCAGGTTGGTACTATTTGGGTATACTGTCATTCAGCTATGCTCCTGAACAGCATGTTGACACCCTGGACGTCACTGACTGCTTCCCTTCTATGGTTGATAAAAAGTTTGAAAGTTGAGGTACGGAGGCCTATTTATCAAATGTCTGTCGGACCTGATCCGACAGTGCGGATCAGGTCCGACAGACATTGCTGAATGCAGAGAGCAATATGCTCTCCGTATTCAGCATTGCACCAACAGCTCTTGTGAGCTGCTGGTGCAACGCCGTCATCTGCAGACTCGTGGCCAATGGGCCGCCAGCAGGGAGGGGTCAATCAACCCGATCGTACTCGATCAGGTTGAATTGTGGCGATTCCTGTCCGCCTGCTCAGAGCAGACGGACAGGGTTATGGAGCAGCAGTCTTTAGACCGCTGCTTCATAACTGCTGTTTCTGGTGAGTCTGAAGACTCGCCAGAAAAACACGGGCCCTCAAGCTCCGTTCGGAGCTTGATAAATGGGCCTCATGGAATCAGGAATAGGTGTAATGAGAAAAGAGATCAGGTATAACTTTGTCAGATTTATATATTGAACATCTAAGTATTAAAGGACCAATAAATGCAGCAGAACTGCATTATCAACAAATATATAATAGAAAGACAATGCAATAACATTTAGGGGCCGATTTATCAAGCTCTGTATGGAGCTTAAGGCCCCTGTTTTCGCGCAAGCCTTCAGGCTCGCCGGAAACAGAAGTTATGAATCAGTGGTCTAAAGACTGCTGCTCCATAAACTGCCTGCTCTGAGGCCGCGGACAGAAATCAACCCGATCGAATACGAATGGCCGCGAATTTGCAGGGGGCGGCATTGCACCAACATTTCACAAGAAATGCTGGTGCAATGATAAATGCCTACAGTGTATGCTGTAGATATGTGCAGCTTCGAAAAATGTGGTTCTGTTCGGTTCGGATTGATTCGGAACGATTCGAATTTCGGTTCGGATTGATTCGAATTCGGAAGAAATCGAATGAATTTGTTTCGGATTCATTCGGATTCTTTCGGATTCGTGGGAAATTCGGTTTGGTTTGGTTCGATTCGGTTCGAATCGTTTCGGAATTTCGGTCAGTGTTAAGTGGGATGTGCTGTGTATTACACTAGTATACTGTACAATACTAGTGTAATACTCGGCCATCCGAATCCATCCGAATCTACCGAATAAATTCGAATCGATTCGGATTTATTCGGTAGATTCGGCACTACCGACAAATTCGTCCGAATTTCGATTCGGACCGAATCGAATCGCATATGTCTATGCTGTTGGCATTTATCGATGTGCAGCGGACCTGTTACGCTACATTGTATCATGTCCGCTCGCACTATGATAAATCTACTCCTTAATCTGAATTTCAGATGAATAGTAGATTTGCTGTGCTTGTTGTTATACAGTTTATTTTTTATTTTTTTTATTGATAAGCATTAATTGCAATTAAAAGCAAAGCAACTACTTTGTCAATTATCTCTACTTTAAAGTCATATTATAAAACACTTCCTGGATTGCCTCAAGCAGTGCCTTCCTGAAAATTAAATTAGTTTTATTTAATCACACACCTCCTGTTGTCTGTTATAGTTTGCTTCTATCTCATAAAATGGATTGCTTTCATTTTTTTGGTCACCAGTGTATGAAAGATTCCAGTAGCGTGGGAAGGTTTGGACAAGCAAAATCAGTCAAAAAGAGACATCAGAAATAAACATTAACTCATTCAAAAAGTGTTACCTTAAAAGTTAAGGAACATTGAAGTCACTTTTCTTTGCTGCACTTAAGATAATTTAATATGCAATTCAGTTTGATTCTTTGTTTTTCATTAATGTTCCTATACTGAAAATTTAACATTTTTGTATGTGTGCTTGTGGGGTGTGTGATTAACAGCCAGAAAGCGTCAAGAACAAAATATACAGTTTAAACAACCTTTTTCATGAACAAATGTTACATGATTTTATAGGGCTTTATACAGGCGTACCTCGGAGATATTGCGGTTTCAGTTCCAGACCACCGCAATAAAGCGAATATAGCAATAAAATGAGTCACATTTTTTTTGTTTCCCAGTGCATATAAAGGCTTTATTTACACTGTACTGTTGTCACGCCTCTCCATCTTGGCAGTGGCTCTGCCTCTCCTACCACGGCTGTTGCCATGGTTGCGGCGGTTGTTGTGGTGATGACGTAATCGCCGCACACCGCTTCTGGCCTTTGATGCCGCTCTCCTGTTTGCTGTTCTTGGCACAAACCTGCGCCTATGTAAGTACCTCTCACTTTTTACCTTATCGTTACTGAACTTTGCCTGTTTCAAAACGATTCTATTGCTTAACCCCTGAACTGCTGTTTGCCTTATCTTTACTGAACTCTGCCTGTTTCAAGACTACTCAGTGAGGCCTATTTATCATAGGTCTTGCGGACCTGATCCGACAGTGCGGATCAGGTCCGCAAGACCTCGCTGAATGCGGAGAGCAATACGCTCTCCGTATTCAGCATTGCACCAGCAGCTCTTGTGAGCTGCTGGTGCAATGCCACCCCCTGCTGACTCGCGGCCAATCGTCCGCCAGCAGGGAGGTGTCAATCAAAATGATCATATTCGATCGGGTTGAATTGTGGCGATTCCTGTCCACCTCATCAGAGCAGGCGGACAGGGTTATGTAGCTTGATAAATGGGCCCCAATTGCTTAACCCCTGAACTGCTGATTGCCTTATTTTTGCTGACCTCTGCATGTTCCTAACCATTCTACTGGTTTACCCCTGAACTGCTGAACTGCTGATTGCCTTATTGCTGCTGACCTCTGCGGTTTCTGACCATTCTACTGGTTTACCCCTGAACTGCTGAACTGCTGGATTGCCTTATTGTTGCTGACCACTGCCTGTTCCTGACCATTCTACTAGTTTACCCCTGAACTGCTGAAGTGCTGGATTGCATTTTTGTTGCCGGACTTTGCTTGTCTCTGACCATTTTCTGCCTTACCCTTATTGCCGTGAAGGACTACCCTGTCTACCGTGAGTACTGCTTACCTTATTTCTTAAACTCACTTTGTTCTTGGATATTTCCTTATCCTTCCACTTGACACCAGGATAAAAAGACTACTGGCCAAGTTTTATCTGATAGGGAAATATCCCATGAGCCTTGCAACTGTAGTCTATTAAGTGTGCAATAGCAATATGTCTAAAAAAACTATCTACGTACAATAAATAAAAAATACTTTATTTAAAAAAAAAAAAAAATGCTAACCATCATCTGAGCTTTCAGTGAGTCATAATCTTTTTCCTGGTAGTGTGTATATATGTGTATTCATGTGTATTTATGTGTTTATATGTGTATTTATGTGTTTATATGTGTATTTATGTGTATATATGTGTATTCATGTGTATTTATGTGTTTATATGTGTATTCATGTGTATGTATGTGTTTATATGTGTATTTATGTGTTTATATGTGTATTTATGTGTATATAGTATATGTATTCATGTGTATTTATGTGTTTATATGTGTATTCATGTGTATTTATGTGTTTATATGTGTATTTATGTGTTTATATGTGTATTCATGTGTATTTATGTGTTTATATGTGTATTTATGTTGGAAAAATATAGACTTGTTCAACACAGGGTTGCCACAAACCTTAAATTTGTAAAAAAAATATCATTATCTCTGATGTGCAATAAAACAAGGTATGACTGTATATGAATAACTGTTAAAGGAATAATCTAGTCAAAATTAAACTTTCATGATTCAGATAGAGCATACCATTTTAAACAACTTTCTAATTTACTCCTATTATCAATTTTTCTTAGTATCTTTATTTGAATGTAAGCATAGGAGCCGACCCATTTTTGGTTCAGCACCTGGGTAGCGCTTGATGATTGGTGGCTACATTTAGACACCAATCAGAAAGCGCTACCCAGGTGCTGGACCAAAAATGGGCTGGCTCCTATGCTTACTTTCTTGCTTTATCAAATAAAGATAATAAGAAAATGAAGAAAATTTGATAATAGGAGTAAATTTGAAAGTTGCTTAAAATTGCAAGCTCTGAATCATGAAAAGTTTAATTTTGACTAGATTATTCCTTTAAGTTAAATGTTCATTTAAGAAGACATATTAAAAATAACCATGAGCCTGTTGGATTTACTTACACTGACAAATATACAACTATACCGTAAAGCAAGAGATATAAAAATGCTCCCTTGGCTAGTGCTGTAACATAGTCTGGGGACTTTCCTCTTTCTCCTTCATGTCCCTGTTGGTATTTCCCACAACCAAGAATCTACTATTTTCTGTTTGTTCTTAGTACAGATCAGATGACTGTCATCTGCTTCTTTTATGTAAACTAATGTGTGGTGAACTCTCAGAAAGGATGTTACAAAGGCCCATTGTTTACTTTGTCAAAAGTTCAAAATTATTTTTCCAGCAACACACAATTGGGTGATGGGAACTTATCATTTTTCAGTGACTATACAGTTTGTTTTAGAATATAGTATTTCTGATACACAAACAGTGTAGTTCACAAGTCTTTTAACAGAATTTTAAGAAGCAATTGTTATTTATATACATAATGTTATCTCAAAAGGGAACGTTTTTATATCACATGTATCAAATTATTAATGAAGTCTTCAATGTTGTGTTTTTTTTTTCCAAAATAAAATACTTTTATTTGGTAGATTCTATTCTAAGCATTTAGAGCATACGCTGTCGGCATTTATCATTGCACTAGCAGTTTTTGCGGCCGCTAGCAGGGGGTGTCAATCAACCCGATCGTATTCAATCAGGTTGATTTCTATCCCCGCCTCAGAGCAGGTAGACAAGTTATGGAACAGTATCATACGGGGCATCAAGGTCCGTACGGAGCTTGATAAATTGACTCCCATGTCTCTTTGAATTAGCCATGCAAAACTCTATAAGGGTCAATAGTTTTGCAGAGTTTTTAATGGCTTTTTATGGATACAAATAAACAAACAGCCAGTGGTCAGAAGGGCCCCATGCAGAGATTGATTCATTATTTCTGATTACTGCCTTGGGTTTGATTGCAGGTTCCTTGGTATTCAAAATATTTTTCATTAAAAACATGAGTATTTCAATTCTTATTATTCAGTGCTAATTTTTTCCGTCAGTGACAATAGCATAAAAGCTTCCAGATAACCGATGATCTTATGGACTGATATACACTCAACTAAGACATGTTTCCTCTTATTTTCATGTCTATACTTTTTCTTTATAGCAATCTTTGTTTTAAATTCAGCTCATACCTTCACTTTATAGCTTGCAGTCTGATTTCTAACCAGCACAATTTCTCAAAAAAATAAATTTAAAATCTGGTCATTTGAATAGAGAGATATTGTTTTTCTTTAAACCTGAAGTCCGGTGCATAAAGTGATTTAGTAATTACTATTTATAATTGTACATGAGCAAAATAAAATCTAAAGGGTAATTAGACAATATTTTTTTTTAAATAAGGAGGTTCTTATGGAAAGTTTTGTGTCTAAGCATTAAATTTAGTTGCAAACGGTTTTTATAACAATTCAAAGAGGGTCTCTAGTGGCTGAACTAATTACATAAGCCATCATGACTAGTGGGTTATGAATGGACATTATATAGGGGTATATTTATCATAGTGTGAGCGGACATGATACAATGTAGCGTGTCATGTCTGCTGCACATCGATAAATGCCGACAGCATACGCTGTCAACATTTATCATTGCACCCGCAGTTCTTGTGAACTGCCGGTGCAATGCCGCCCCCTGCAAATTTGTGGCAAATCAGCTGCTAGCAGAGGGTGTCAATCAACCCGATCGTATTCGATCAGGTTGATTTCTGTCCGCAGCCTCAGAGCAGATGGACAAGTTATGGAACAGCGGTCTTTAGACGGCTGCTTCATAACTTCTGTTTCTAGTGCGCCTGAAGGCTCGCCGGAAACAAGGGGCATCAAGCGCCATACAGAGCTTGATAAATTGGCCCCAAAGGCTCTATTAGAGTCTAATGATATGCATCATTCCCTGTGTACGTTCATCACCACAACTGCATACCAAGGCCTAGATCTCAACTGATGCAAAATAAAAGTACAGTGCTTTAATCTTTAATAAAGTTACAGTAACCCAATGTTGAGTCCCAGAATTATAGTGACAGCTTGTAGGCTTTTCTGAATGAAAGAATAGCCGTTCCCTCCTACAGCATGATGGGCAGGAGGGAACCAATTTAAAGCAACAACTGGCTATGTTCCCATGACCACACATGTGCAGTCAATAAATGTTGTAAAGTTTAATTGAAATACATTGGAAATATTACAAAGATTAAATAAATAAGTAGAATCATTTTAAAACTTGCCTGGCAATAAAGGTGCCCATACACAGCTCTATACAGTGCAGTTCGGGCCAAAAAAAATAAATAAAACATTACTTTATTATTTTTAAGCAGAAGTAGCCTCAGAAACGTGTTTTAAGAACTATATGGCATCACTGTTTGGGAAAATGTTACGCATATTGTTCTGGAGCATGGAGATATGCCCTTGAGGAAAGGTGCAAAGAGAAAGAGGTATATTGGATAAAGGAAGTAAATGTGTTTATTTAAAGGGACATTGAGGTTAAAATTTAAAAGCACATAGATGAATTGCATCTTTGAATAGAAACATATTTGCAATAGACATGTTTTCCCAAAAATGCTTCTATAAAAAGTTATCATTGTTATAGTGCTAACATTTTTCTCTTCATGCGTGTGTGAAGCATTGCTAGATATTTTCAGTGCACCAGCATTTTAAATACTGCAGCTGCTGAGAGCACCAGTGGGGCTTGAAGCATGTCAGCAATTAACAAATTGACGGCCAGATTACGAATTTTGCGTTATAAGCTACTTACAAGTTATTTCCACTGCTTAGCTTTAATAGCACTGCTATTACAGGTTTGAAAAAGCCCGGCGTTAGCAGGCAATATGGCAGTGTTGAGCTCCATACCGCACACAAATACCAGCGCTGCTTTGAGCTGGTTTTACGTGCTCGTGCACGATTTCCCCTTAGACATCAATGGGGAGAGCCGGCTAAAAAAAGCCTAACACCTGCAAAAAAGGAGCGTAAAGCTCTGTAACGCAGCCCCATTGATTCCTATGGGGAAAGAAAATGAATTTTTACACCTAACACCCTAACATAAACCCCGAGTCTAAACACCCCTAATCTGCCGCCCCCGACATCTCTGACACCTACATTACACGTATTAACCCCTAATCTGCCGCCCCTGACATTGCTGCCACCTACATACACTTATTAATCCCTAATCTGCCGCCCCCAATGTCGCCACCACATATTAACCCCTAAACCTAAGTCTAACCCTAAACCTAACACCCCTAACTTTAATATAATTAAAATAAATCTAAATAAAACCTACTATTAATAACTAATTCCTATTTAAAACTATATACTTACCTGTAAAATAAAACCTAAGATAGCTGCAATATAACTTATAGTTATATAAGTTATATTGCAGCTATCTTAGGTTTTATTTTAGGTTTTATTTTTACTTTACAGGTAAGTTTGTATTTATTTAACTCGGTAGACTAGTTAGTAAATAGTTATTAACTATTTACTAGCTACCTAGTTAACATGGTAGTTACCTGTAAAATAAAACCTAACCTGTCTTACACTAACACCTATCATTACACTAAAATTAAATAAATTACATTAATTAAATAGAATTAACTAAATTACAAAAAAAAATAAACACTAAATTACACAAAATAAAAAATAAATTATCAAATATTAAAACTAATTACACCTAATCTAATAGCCCTATCAAAATAAACTTGAAGATGGACCCGCTCTGCGTCGGAAGGATGAAGATAGAAGATGCCGTCTGGATGAAGACTTCTTGAAGGTTTTATTAAGGGTTTATTGGGTGGGTTTTATTTTTAGATTAGGGTTTTGGGCAATGAAAGAGAGCTAAGAGATGATTTCTTTGGGACAATGCCCCCCAAAATAGTTATAGGCTGTGCGGGGCATTGTCCCAAAGAAATCATCTCTTAGCTCTCTTTCATTGCCCAAAACCCTAATCTAAAAATAAAACCCACCCAATAAACCCTTAATGAAACCTTCAAGAAGTCTTCATCCAGACGGCATCTTCTATTTTCATCCTTCCGACGCAGAGCGGGTCCATTTTCAAGACATCCGGCGCGGAGCATCCTCTTCCTTCGCTGTCTACTGAAAAATGAAGGTTCCTTTAAATGAAGTCATCCAAGATGGTGTCCCTTGAATTCTGATTGGCTGATAGAATTCTATCAGCCAATCGGAATTAAAGGGTAAAAAATCCTATTGACTGATGCAATCATTCAATAGGATTGAGCTTCAATCCTATTGGCTGATCCAATCAGCCAATAGGATTGAGCTTGCATTATTTTGGCTGTTCCAATCAGCCAATAGAATGCGAGCTCAATCCTATTGGCTGATTGCATCAGTCAATAGGATTTTTTACCCTTTCATTCCGATTGGCTGATAGAATTCTATCAGCCAATCGGAATTCAAGGAACGCCATCTTGGATGATGTCATTTAAAGGAACCTTCATTCTTCAGTAGACAGAGAAAGAAGAGGATGCTCCGCGCCGGATGTCTTGAAGATGGACCCTCTCTGCGTCGGAAGGATGAAGATAGAAGATACCGTTTGGATGAAGACTTCTGCCCGCCTGGAGGACGACTTCTTGCCGCTTGGATGAAGACTTCTCCCGGCTTCATTGAGGACTTCTTGCCGCTTGGATGAAGAATTCTCCCGGCTTCGTTGAGGATGGATGTCCAGAAAAAAACTCTAAGTGGATCTTCGGGGGTTAGTGTTAGGTTTTTTTAATGGTTTATTGGGTGGGTTTTATTTTTAGATTAGGGACTTTGGGCAATGTAAAAGAGCTAAATGCCCTTTTAAGGGCAATGCCCATCCAAATGCCCTTTTCAGGGCAATGGGAAGGTTAGGTTTTTTTAGGTAGGTTTTTTTTGGGGGGGGGGGTTGGTTGAGTGGGTGGTGGGTTTTACTGTTGGGGGGGTTGCTTGTATTTTTTTTTACAGGTAAAAGATTTCTTTGGGGCAATGCCCCGCAAAAGGCCCTTTTAAGGGCTATTGGCAGTTTAGTTAAGGCTAGGGTTTTTTTTATTTTGGGGGGCTTTTTTATTTTGATAGGGCTATTAGATTAGGAGTAATTAGTTTAAATATTTGATCATTTCTTTTTTATTTTGTGTAATTTAGTGTTGTTTTTTGTAATTTTGTTAATTGTATTTAATAATGTAATTTATTTAATTGTAGTGTAATGTTAGGTGTTAGTGTAACTTAGGTTAGGTTTTATTTTACAGGAAAATTCGTATTTATTTAAACTAGGTAGCTAGTAAATAGTTAATAACTATTTACTAACTATTCTACCTAGTTAAAATAAATACATACTTAACTGTGAAATAAAAATAAAACATAAGATAGCTACAATATAACTATTAGTTATATTGTAGCTAGTTTAGGGTTTATTTTACAGGTAAGTATTTAGTCTTAAATATGTATTATTTATGTAATAATAGTAGGTTTTATTTAGATTTATTTTAATTATATTAAAGTTAGGTGTGTTAGGGTTAGACTTAGGGTTAGGGGTTAATATATTTATTTAGTGTTAGTGATGTGGGAGGCCAGAGGTTTAGGGGTTAATAACTTTAGTATAGTGACGGCAACATTGGGGGCAGCAGATTAGGGGTTAATAATATTTAACTAGTGATTACGATGTGGGAGTGCGGCGGTTTAGGGGTTAATATGTTTATTATAGTGGTGGCGATGTCTGGAGCGCCAGATTAGGGGTTAATACTTTTATTTTAGTGTTTGTGATGCGGGAGGGCCTTGGTTTAGGGGTTAATAGGTAGTTTATGGGTGTTAGTGTACTTTGTAACACTTTAGTTATGAGTTTTATGTTACAGCTCTGTAATGTAAAACCCATAACTACTGACTTTCAGTTTACGGTACGGATCTTGTAGTTATAGGCTGTACCGCTCACTTTTTGACCGGACAGACAAACTTGTATTACCGGCGCTATGGAAGTCCCATTGAAAAAGGACTTTTTTAAAAATGCGGTAGTTACGTTGCGTGACGGCCAAAAAAGTTTGCGGTACAGCTGTACCTACAAGACTCGTAATACCAGCGGTAGTGAAAAAGAGCCATAACGCTGCTTTTTCACTTATAACGCAAAACTCATAATCTAGCCGTGAGTCATTACCAGATCATATAACCACCTTTAGGCTCTCTGAGAAAGTGCTGTGTTTGAAATGCTTATGCAGGGAGCATACATAAATACACTTTTGAAACAGGTCTAACATTTACTAGAAGAATTTTTTCTAATACATGTGTATTGCGCAAATGCTTCTAATCAAAAATGAATGTTCATTTCAATTTTGGCTGGATTGTCCCTATAAAATCTCAAATTCCAGCGTATTTATCTAAACATTTCTGCTCTACAGTTCTCACTTTTTTTCTCGCAAATGAAAAGGTGGCTAAGCTTTTATCAAAAAAATCTAAATACTTAACACCCTAACAGAAAAAGACATGCATATGAAAATATAGGCAATTGTAAGATGCTATACGCAGTGAAGTTTCCCTTTCTAGCGAGCTCCATTCATTTCAATAGGGGACATTTTGCCTCTCGCAGGGATTGCCACTTTTTAAGATAATTCCACCAGGGCAGCCCCTTCGAGAGTTAGGGTGAAAAATCCCATCTGATCTTGCAAGGTTTAGATCATCCGGTCCTTGGTCTGTTGTATTTCTTATAAGCACCTGAACAATTGTTATAAGTACCAAATACAAATACAAAGCGTAATTGGTTTTTCATAAAATGGGCTGACATTTTCTCTAAATTCACAGTGTAATTTTCTAAACATTTCAGTCCTACAGTTCTCACTGTTTTATCTCACATTTTAAAAGGTGGCAAGCTTTTATCAAAATACTCAAAATATTTAATAGCCTAATAGAAATAAAACATGCATACGCAAATATAGGCGATAGTAAGATGCTATAAACATAAAGCTTTGTAATGTGATTTATATTGGCTGCAGGATTTCATTTTTAAAGTGCGCCCACTGCTCACTGCCAACTTCACCCTACACAAAGAAGTTTACCCTTCCAGTGAGCTTCATTAATTTCAATAGGAGACATCTCAGTACTTGCAGGGACTGCCCCTTTTTAAGATAATTCCATCAGGCGTCTGCGAGGGTTGGCGAGAAAAAACATGTCTGGTCTGGTGAGGAATAGATAATCTGCCCCTGAGTTTCATTTAATGATTCTGAAATTCATAGATGGCTCAGAAGCAGAATATGCCACTACATTGCTATTGCAGTTTTATGGTAAGAAAAAGTATTAATGGTAACAACCAGTAGTGGGAAGAACATAAATAGAACTTTCTTGTCTTCTTGAAGTAGATTCACAGCCCTATGATCAAAATCACTGATTAACACTACATCAATTTGTTAATTCCCTGCCCCTGGGATATAATACTGCTACACTTCTAAACTGAGCCGAGAAAAAAAAAATATTACATAATCTCAACTGTTGCAGTGATTAGGTATTTAGACACCAGTTCAGTTATTGGTACACAGTAATAAAAACATGTCTTGTATAGCAGATAGTTTAAAACATTTTAAAGTGGTGTTAAGATAAAATGCATCCAATTGTTTTTATTTTCCCTTTACCCTGGAAAAAATATCTGAAAAACAACAGAACACCTGATTGCTGTAAAGCAACAATAAGGTGTTTTAGAAAATCTTCTATGTGCTTTACCAGCTATGTGGCAAAAATACACTTGTTTAAATATTCAATTAGATTTTATTTATTTATTTTTAAAGAAACCAAATATTAATGAGATAAGCCTGCCATCTACTGGTCAGTAGAAATAATGTTCTGGTGACAGCTGTTCAAATGTGTGTTTATGAAATGTGTGGAATAATATGAAGTTTAGCAAAAAAAATGACTTTGTGAATCCAAGTACTAATATAATGTGAATAAAACACATTTTGATTTTTTTTTCTTTAATTCAATATGATTTCCCGAAATTAGATTATTTGTCTTTTAAGAAACATTAATAAAACATATGAAAGAAATCATAAATACATTGTGGTATTAAATCTGTTAATGGAACATTCTAGTGCAAACATTGCTGATAGCTCTTTAGTTTTGGCATAGTTTGCTAAGTAACAAAAATCTGCTTAGCCATTTTTTTATCTCCAGAATCAGAGCATCATTGGGAGGTCACATGAGATTCTGATATTGGAACCTTCTGATTGGTGCATAAGCACCGTGCCAGGTCTTGCTTGTCATTCAAATATGGAAAGTATGCATCATTCAGCATCATTTCATTTATATTTTCTACAGATTCGTTAGTGGGTGTTCCTGCAATTAAAGGGACATGAAACCCCCAAACATTCTTTCATGATTCAGACAGAGCATACAATTTTAAACAACTTTCCAATTTACTTCTATTATTTAATTTTCTTCCTTCTCTTGTTATCCTTTGCTGAAATGTTTATCTAGGTAAGCTCAGGAGCAGCAAAGAATCTAGGTTCTAGCTGCTGATTGGTGGCTGCATATATATACTGATTGTCATTGGCTCACCCATGTGTTCACTTAGAAACCAGTAGAACATTGCTGCTCCTTCACCAAATGATACCAAGAGAATGAAGCAAATTAATAATAGAAGTAAACTGGAAAGTTGTTTAAAATTGTATGACCTATCTAAATCGTGAAATATATTTTTTGGGTATCGTGTCCCTTTAACAGCTACGGTTAATACCTAAGCTGCATCAATTTTAGAAACACATTCAATGTAAATATTTGTAAACATAAAATATTTACGTCTTTTTTGCTATCGAGAAGTATTCTTAATGAGTAGAATAGATGGTGCTTCAGAGACCTCACAAACATTAAAGGGAAATCAAACACTAAATACATGCTAGATAGAATGATGCATTCAAAGAAACGATTAGTCCATGACTAACATGTAGATGTATTTTTTAAAGTTTCATTAGTTGTTTAAAAAGTGACAAAATAAGTGTAAATTTTTAGTGTCTATAAAACACTGGGAGCTGACATGTTGTAACTTGTGTTACCTTCTCTGCTGTGGCCAATTAGGGTCAGTTATAAATAGGTCACTAGATTGTGCAGCCAATGGTTGTGCTGGATTTAACAGTGTTCTGCACTTCCATTTCTAACAGGAACTGAAAAGCTCACAATTTCAGAATGGAATTACAGGCAAAGAGGACAAAATAAATAATTAAAGTATATTGCAGAGTTGTTTTATTATATACAATTTATCATTTTATATTACCATCTTAAAGTGTTTAATGTCCCTTTAAAGGGCTGTTGTAATGTTATTTCACCTACACTAACACCAAGGGGCCGAATTATCAAGCTAAAGACCGCTGCTCCACAGCTTGTCCACCTGCTCTGAGGCGGCGCACAGAAATCAACCCGATCGAATACGATTGACACCCCCCTGCTAGCGGACGATTGGCCGTGAATCTGCAGGGTGCGGTATCGCACAAGCATGTCCACTCGCACTTACATAAATATGCCCCCAAGTGTGCTGAATTCATAGATTTTATTGCCCTTATGAATTATCTTGTTTTGTGATTGTGTCTCACTATTGCAAAACTGGTGAGGTTGCCTCTGATTTTTTCCCTTTGATAAAGCTTCCTTTTTTGCATATGTAGGAGTGTTTTATCAAGTGTGTTTTTCTATTTGTATTTGATAACTCTGTAATGTTTTCAAGCTGTTTTTGTGACAGTGTTATGGATCACTGAAAAGCTATCTCTTTGTGCAGAGAAGTAAATGATCTGCTGCTGCATTGATCAATGGAAAGCAAGGCCAGATTGGCCTACCAGGACACCAGGAGATTTACTGCTGGGCTGTATCAGCTGGGGGAATGGCCAGATACGATTTAAGGGGGTGGTGAGATGATGCAGATGTATCGTCTCTCTTTTCTCCTCTGAGCTTTACATATTAAGTAAGTTTTATTTCTTAGACTATGTTGTACCATTTAGTAGCCCTCCTTTTAATGGTGTCTAGTGTCCAGGAAAACATGGCCGAGGTGGCAACTTTAAGGGACAGTCTAGTATAAATTAAACTTTCATTATTCAGATAGGACTTTTAATTTTAATCAACTTTCCAATTTACTTTTATCAAAAAATGTGCTTTTTTCTCTTGGTATTCTTAGTTTAAACTAAACATAGGTAGGCTCATGTGCTAATTTCTAAGCCTTTGAGGGCTGCCTCTTATCACAGGCTTTTTAAATCTCTTTTCAACACAAAGAGACAGAAAGTACACATGGGCCATATAGATAACACTGTGTTCAGGCACAGGGGGTTATTTAAGATCTAGCACAAAACAATGCTAAATTTAAGACAATAGATTATAAACAGTCACAGTCATGTGATCAGGGGGCTGGAAGAAGGTTCCTAGATACAAGGTAATCACAGAGGTAAAAAGTACATTAATATAACTGTGTTGGTTATGCAAAACTGGGGAATGAGTAATAAAGGGATTATCTATCTTTTAAAACAATAACAATTCTATGGTAGACTGTCCCTTTAGTGCCTAGTAAAGTCACACTGTGAGACTACTGTTTTGAGAGTCTTCTCAAGATCACACTATAGATAATGATTTTCACACTGTGAAAGGGAGTCATGGATGAAATTGAGTTGTAAGGTAGCTATAAAACAACAATGTCATTTGTATATTGCAAATAACTTATTTCTGAAAAACAAATATTGGCGAAATGAGTATGTCAGTAACCCCATTGAGAAAAATTCATATTATTCAGGGCTGGTTTTTATTTCCAGCCCAGCCCTGATGGAAAGTTACTCAAATATGTATATATGTATAGATGTGTGTACATATGTATTTAAAGGGACACTAAACCCAAAATTTTCTTTCATGATTCAAGTAGCGAATACAATTTTAAACAACATTCCAATTTACTTCTATTATCTAATTTGCTTTATTCTTTAGATAACCTTTGTTGATGAAATAGCAATGCACATAGGTGAGCCAATCACATGAGGCATCTATGTTCAGCCACCAATCAGCAGCTACCGAGCCTATCTAGATATGCTTTTCAGCAAAGTATATCAAGAGAATGAAGCAAATTAGATAAAAGAAGTAAATTAGAAAGTTGTTTAAAATTGCATTTTCTTTCTAAACCATGAAAGAAAAAAATTGGGTTTCATGTCCCTTTCAGTATTTATGTGTTGTACTGTATATTTTATATTTATTGTACATATTTCACATTTCAATGTTCTTTACATACAGAACATGTCCTTTTTATTTTATACATATTTCTATAAAAAACAATGGCCTAGATTTGGAGTTTGGCGGTAGCCGTGAAAACCAGAGTTAGAGGCTCCTAACGCTGGTTTTAGGCTACCGCCGGTATTTGGAGTCAGTCAGGAAAGGGTCTAACGCTCACTTTTCAGCCGCGACTTTTCCATACCGCAGATCCTCTTACGTCAATTGCGTATCCTATCTTTTCAATGGGATCTTCCTAACTCCGGTATTTAGAGTTGTGTCTGAAGTGAGCGTTAGAATTCTAACGACAAAACTCCAGCCGCAGAAAAAGTCAGTAGTTAAGAGCTTTCTGGGCTAACGCAGGTTAATAAAGCTCTTAACTACTGTGCTCTAAAGTACACTAACACCCATAAACTACCTATGTACCCCTAAACCGAGGTCTCCCCACATCGCCGCCACTCGATTAAAATTTTTTAACCCCTAATCTGCCGACCACCACCTACGTTATCCTTATGTACCCCTAATCTGCTGCCCCTAACACCGCCGACCCCTGTATTATATTTATTAACCCCTAACCTACCCCCCACAACGTCGCCGCCAGCTACCTACAATAATTAACCCCTAATCTGCCGACTGCAAAGCGCCGCTACTTACGTTATCCTTATGTACCCCTAATCTGCTGCCCCTAACACCGCCGACCCCTATATTATATTTATTAACCCCAAATCTGCCCCCCACAACGTCGCCTCCACCTGCCTACACTTATTAACCCCTAATCTGCCGAGCGGACCGCACCGCTATTATTATAAAGTTATTAACCCCTAATCCGCCTCACTAACCCTATAATAAATAGTATTAACCCCTAATCTGCCCTCCCTAACATCGCCGACACCTAACTTCAAACATTAACCCCTAATCTGCCGACTGGAGCTCACCTCTATTCTAATAAATTTATTAACCCCTAAAGCTAAGTTTAACCCTAACACTAACACCCCCCTAAGTTAAATATAATTTAAATCTAACGAAATTAATTAACTCTTATTAAATAAATTATTCCTATTTAAAGATAAATACTTACCTGTAAAATAAATCCTAATATAGCTACAATATAAATTATATTTATATTATAGCTATTTTAGGATTTATATTTATTTTACAGGTAACTTTGTATTTATTTTAACCAGGTACAATAGCTAAAATAGTTAAAATAATTACAAAATTACCTGTAAAATAAATCCTAACCTAAGTTACAATTAAACCTAACACTACACTATCAATAAATAAATTAAATACAATACCTACAAAAAACTACAATGAAATAAACTAACTAAAGTACAAAAAATAAAAAAGAACTAAGTTACAAAAAATAAAAAAATATTTACAAACATCAGAAAAATATTACAACAATTTTAAACTAATTACACCTACTCTAAGCCCCCTAATAAAATAACAAAGACCCCCAAAATAAAAAAATGCCCTACCCTATTCTAAATTACTAAAGTTCAAAGCTCTTTTACCTTACCAGCCCTGAACAGGGCCCTTTGCGGGGCATGCCCCAAAGAATTCAGCTCTTTTGCCTGTAAAAAAAACACATACAATACCCCCCCCAACATTACAACCCACCACCCACATACCCCTAATCTAACCCAAACCCCCCTTAAATAAACCTAACACTAAGCCCCTGAAGATCTTCCTACCTTATCTTCACCATACCAGGTTCACCGATCGATCCAGAAGAGCTCCTCCGATGTCGTGATCCAAGCCCAAGCGGGGGGCTGAAGAGGTCCATGATCCGGCTGAAGTCTTCATCCAAGCGGGAGCTGAAGAGGTCCATGATCCGGCTGAAGTCTTCTATCAACGGCATCTTCAATCTTCTTTCTTCCGGATCCATCTTGCAGACCTCCGACGCGGAACATCCTGCTTGCCCGACGGACTACCGATGAATGAAGGCTCCTTTAAGGGACGTCATCCAAGATGGCGTCCCTCGAATTCCGATTGGCTGATAGGATTCTATCAGCCAATCGGAATTAAGGTAGGAAAATTCTGATTGGCTGATGGAATCAGCCAATCAGAATCAAGTTCAATCCGATTGGCCGATCGGAATTCGAGCCAATCGGATCATGGACCGGATCATGGACCTCTTCAGCCCCCCGCTTGGGCTTGGATCACGACATCGGAGGAGCTCTTCTGGATCGATCGGTGAACCTGGTATGGTGAAGATAAGGTAGGAAGATCTTCAGGGGCTCAGTGTTAGGTTTATTTAAGGGGGGTTTGGGTTAGATTAGGGGTATGTGGGTGGTGGGTTGTAATGTTGGGGGGGGGTATTGTATGTGTTTTTTTTACAGGCAAAAGAGATGAATTCTTTAGGGCATGCCCCGCAAAGGGCCCTGTTCAGGGCTGGTAAGGTAAAAGAGCTTTGAACTTTTGTAATTTAGAATAGGGTAGGGCATTTTTTTTATTTTGGAGGTCTTTGTTATTTTATTAGGGGGCTTAGAGTAGGTGTAATTAGTTTAAAATTGTTGTAATTTTTTTCTAATGTTTGTAAATATTTTTTTATTTTTTGTAACTTAGTTCTTTTTTATTTTTTGTACTTTAGTTAGTTTATTTCATTGTATTTATTTGTAGGAATTGTATTTAATTTATTTATTGATAGTGTAGTGTTAGGTTTAATTGTAGATAATTGTAGGCATTTTATTTAATTAATTTATTGATAGTGTAGTGTTAGGTTTAATTGTAACTTAGGTTAGGATTTATTTTACAGGTAATTTTGTAATTATTTTAACTATTTTAGCTATTAAATAGTTCTTAACTATTTAATAGCTATTGTACCTGGTTAAAATAAATACAAAGTTACCTGTAAAATAAATATAAATCCTAAAATAGCTATAATATAATTATAATTTATATTGTAGCTATATTAGGATTTATTTTTAAGGTAAGTATTTAGCTTTAAATAGGAATAATTTATTTAATAAGAGTTAATTTATTTCGTTAGATTTAAATTATATTTAACTTAGGGGGGTGTTAGTGTTAGGGTTAGACTTAGCTTTAGGGGTTAATACATTTATTAGAATAGCGGTGAGCTCCTGTCGGCAGATTAGGGGTTAATACTTGAAGTTAGGTGTCGGCAATGTTAGGGAGAGCAGATTAGGGGTTAATACTATTTATTATAGGGTTATTGAGGCGGGAGTGAGGCGGATTAGGGGTTAATACATTTATTATAGTAGCGCTCAGGTCCGGTCGGTAGATTAGGGGTTAATAAGTGTAGTTAGGTGGAGGCGACGTTGGGGGCGGCAGATTAGGGGTTAATAAATATAATATAGGGGTTGGCGATGTTAGGGCAGCAGATTAGGGGTACATAGGGATAATGTAGGTGGCGGGGGTGTACGGAGCGGCAGATTAGGGGTTAAAAATAATATGCAGGGGTCAGCGATAGCGTGGGGCAGCAGATTAGGGGTTAATAAGTGTAAGGTTAGGGGTGTTTAGACTCGGGGTACATGTTAGAGTGTTAGGTGCAGACGTAGGAAGTGTTTCCCCATAGCAAACAATGGGGCTGCGTTAGGAGCTGATCGTGGCTTTTTTGCAGGTGTTAGCTTTTTTTTCAGCTCAAACAGCCCCATTGTTTTCTATGGGGGAATCGTGCACGAGCACGTTTTTGAAGCTGGCCGCGTCCGTAAGCAACTCTGGTATCGAGAGTTGAAGTTGCGTTAAATATGCTGTACGCTCCTTTTTTGGAGCCTAACGCAGCCATTCTGTGGACTCTCAATACCAGAGTTATTTTAAAGGTGCGGCCAGAAAAAAAGCCGGCGTTAGCTATGCGGGTCGTTACCGACAAAACTCTAAATCTAGCCGAATATTTCTATAGATAAAGAAATCAATGAAAGTTATTTAAAATTATTTTATATACTGCAATATATATATATATATATATATATCTATATATATATATATATATATATATATATATATATATATATATATTCTATGGATTATTTAGACTATTTTGCAGTATGTGTAATAATTTTAAATAATATTTTAATTTTTTTTTAAATGATTTTAGATTTAATATTTCAAGAACGCACCTTAAAGGGACACTAAACCCAAAATTTTTTCTTTCGTGATTCAGATAGAGCAGGCAATTTTAAGCAACTTTCTAATTTACTCCTATTATAAATTTTTCTTTGTTCTCTTCCTATCTTTATGTAAAAATCAGGAATTTGATGCATAGGAGCCGGTGTCTTAAATTAATATGTCTACCATTGGAATTTCACTACCGCGCCCAACCTCCTACAAACAGCTGTTTAAGGCAGAATAGCTGACAACTTACTTTAGAACACCGGTGTTCTAAAGTAAGTTGTCTACCGCGTAGGAATTACCGCCCGATCGCTCTCTGTCCTCTCCATAACACAGATTTTATTTTGCAATCATTTTGAAATAGTTTTTACTTGCTGTATTTAGTTCCTTTTTCGCCGTTCTATACCTTTATAGCAATATCTCAAATTAGTAAACGCTGTACCGTGCTGTACTTTTGTGTGATCATTTCCTAAAGCCTCCATTAGACATTGGTGGAAGCAAGAAGATAATTCATAACGAGGTAAAAACGACTGAGGATTATATTGGAGGCTTTAGGAAATGATCATTCAGAAAACACAAAAATACAGCACAGTACAGCGTTGACTAATTTGCGATATTGCTATAAAGGTATAGAACGGCAAAAAAAGAAATAAATACAACAAGTAAAAACTATTTCAAAAGTATTGCAAAATAAAATCTATGTTATGGAGAGAAGGACAGAACGATCAGGCGCCAATTCCTACGCGGTACACAACTTACTTTACAACACCGATGTTCTCAAGTAAGTTGTCAGCTATTCCGCCTTAAACAGCTGTTTGTAGGAGGTTGGGCCTCTAGCGTATGAGCAGTGAGTGCCACAAACCTCCAGCAGCTGATTAAAGTCACCGGAAATGACGCGGTAGTCACATTCCTACGCGGTAGACAACTAACTTTAGAACACTGGCCCATTTTTGGTTGAGAACCTGGGTTATGCTTGCTTATTGGTGGGTAAATGTCAGCCTCCAATAAGCAAGTGCTATCCATGATGCTGAACCTAAATTGGGCTGGCTGTTAAGATTTACATTCCTGCTTTTAAAATAAAGATAGCAAGAGAACAAAGAAAAATTGATAATAGGAGTAAATTAGAAAGTTGCTTAAAATTGCATGTTCTATCTGAATCACGAAAGAAAAAAATTTGGGTTTAGAGTTCCTTTAAGGTGCGTTCTTGAAATATTAAATAAAAAATAATTTGAAAAGAAATGTAAAATATTATTTAAAATTATTAAACATACTGCAAAATAGTCTAAATAATGCTCTATCTGAATCGTGAAAGAAAAAAATTGAGTTCAGTGTCCCTTTAATACTACTAAATTTTAACCCAGCCGCATTAGTCCTAAATTGCGAACCCCAATGCGAGTTACATATATTTTACTTTCCTATGTTCGTCACATAGAAAATAATGTAAATTTTATTATTAAATATATATTTCTATATATACTGTTCATTTAAAATACATATCTACACCTATATATATATAAGAATAGATATGCAGGAATATATATATATATATATATATATACTGTATATATATATATATATATTTCATGTAATTGGCAAGAGTCCATGAGCTAGTGATGTATGGGATATACAATCCTACTAGGAGGGGCAAAGTTTCCCAAACCTCAAATGCCTATAAATACACCCCTCACCACACCAACAATTCAGTTTTACAAACTTTGCCTCCTATGGAGGTGGTGAAGTAAGTTTGTGCTAAGATTTCTACGTTGACTTGCACTTCTCAGCATTTTGAAGCCCGATTCCTCTCAGAGTACAGCGAATGTCAGAGGGACATGGGGAGTATCACCTATTGAATGCAATGATTTTCCTAACGGGGGTCTTTTTCATAGGTTCTCTGTTATCGGTCGTAGAGATTCATCTCCTACCTCCCTTTTCAAATCGACGATATACTCTCATATACCATTACCTCTACTGATAACTGTTTCAGTACTGGTTTGGCTATCTGCTATGTGTGGATGGGTGTCTTTGGGTAAGTATGTTTTTATTACTTAAGACACCTCAGCTATGGTTTTGGCACTTTATGCATTTATTTAAAGTTCTAAATATATGTATTGTACTTATATTTGCCATGAGTCAGGTTCATGTATTTTCTTTTGCAGACTGTCAGTTTCATATTTGGGGAAAGTTTTTCTTACCTGGGGTTTAGTCTTTTTTTCAATTGACTACTTTGTTTCAAATTGCGGGCTGACTTAGGCTCGCGGGTGCGCCAAATGCTACACTTTATTGCGTCATTCTTGGAGCAAAAATTTTTTTGCGCAAAAGGCACGTCCATTGATGCAAGTTCGTCATTTCCGGCGTTGAAATTGACGCAGAGGTTTCACACAGGGTTGCGTCATTAGTGACGCGAGTGTGTCATTTCCAGACATGGTTGGCGCCAAAAAGATTTTCAGTTACGTTGTGCGTCATACTTGGCGACAAACTTTTTTCATTATTTATTTACAGAGAGCTATGCTATTTGCATTTTTTCCCATTCCTGAAACTGTCATATAAGGAAATTGATAATTTTGCTTTATATGTTGTTTTTTTCTTTTACATTCTGCAAGATGTCTCAATCTGATCCTGTCTCAGAAGTATCTGTTGGAACTTTGCTGCCTGACATCGGTTCTACCAAAGCTAAGTGCATTTGTTGTAAAATTGTGGAGATTATATCTCCTAATGTCATTTGTATTAGTTGCCATGATAAACTTTTACATGCAGATAGTGTGTCCATCAGTAATAGTACATTGCCGGTTGCAGTTCCTACAACTTCTAATGTACATGATATACCTATGAATTTTAAAGAATTTGTTACTGATTCTATTCAGAAGGCTTTGTCTGCATTTCCGCCTTCTAATAAGCATAAGAGGTCTTTTAAAACTTCTCATAAAGTTGATGAAATTTCAAATGACCGACAACATAATGAATTATCCACCTCTGATGAGGATCTATCTGATTCAGAAGATCCTTCCTCATATATTGACAATGACAAATATACTTATTTATTTAAAATGGAGTATATGCGTTCTTTGTTAAAAGAAGTGTTAATTACTTTGGATATTGAGGAAGCTAGTCCTCTTAATATTAAAACCAGTAAAGGTTTAAATTCTGTTTTGAAACCTCCTGTGGTTACTCCAGAGGTTTTTCCTATTCCTGATACTATTTCTTATATGATTTCTAAGGAATGGAATAAGCTGGGTACTCCTTTTAATCCTTCTGCAAGGTTTAAAAAATTGTATCCTTTACCAGCAATTTCAATAGAGTTTTGGGAAAAGATCCCCAAAGTTGATGGGGCTATTTCTACTCTTGCTAAACGAACCACTATTCCTATGGAAGATAGTACTTCCTTTAAAGATCCTTTAGATAGGAAGCTTGAATCTTATCTAAGGAAAGCCTATTTATATTCAGGTCATCTTCTTAGGCCTGCAATTTCTTTGGCTGATGTTGCAGCTGCTTCAACTTTTTGGTTGGAGAATTTAGCACAACAATAATTGGATTCTGACTTATATATCATTGTTTGTTTACTACAACATGCTAATCATTTTATTTGTGATGCAATTTTTGATATTATCAAAATTGATGTTAGATCCATGTCTTTAGCTATTTTAGCTAGAAGAGCTTTGTGGCTTAAATCTTGGAATGCTGATATGACATCTAAGTCTAGATTACTATCGCTTTCTTTCCAAGGTAATAATTTATTTGGTTCTCAGTTGGATTCTATTATTTCAACTGTTACTGGGGGGAAGGGAGTTTTTTTGCCTCAGGATAAAAAAAACCTAAGGGTAAATCTAAGGTTTCTAATCGTTTTCGTTCCTTTCGTCAAAATAAGGAACAAAAATCGAATCCTTCCCCCAAGGAAACTGTTTCCAATTGGAAGCCTTCCTCTAATTGGAATAAATCCAAGCCTTTTAAGAAACCAAAGTCAGCCCCTAAGTCCGCATGAAGGTGCGTCCCTCATTCCAGCTCAGCTGGTAGGGAGCAGATTAAGGTTTTTCAAGGATGTTTGGGCAAATTCTGTCCAAAAGCAATGAATTCAAAGCATTGTCTCTCAGGGGTACCAAAAAGGATTCAGAGTAAAGCCTCCTGTGAGAAGATTTTTTCTCTCATGCATCCCAGTAAATCCAGTAAAAGCTCAGGCTTTCCTGAAGTGTGTTTCAGACCTGGAGGTTTCAGGGGTAATCATGCCGGTTCCTTTTCAGGAACAAGGTCTGGGGTTTTATTCAAATCTATTCATTGTCCCAAAGAAAGAAAATTCATTCAGATCAGTTCTGGATCTGAAAATTTTGAATCATTATGTAAGAGTACCAACTTTCAAGATGGTGACTATAAGGACTATTCTGCCTTTTGTTCAGAAAGGACATTATTATATGTCTACAATAGACTTGCAGGATGCTTACTTTCATATTCCTATTCATCCATAACATTATCAGTTCCTGAGATTCTCTTTTCTAGACAAGCATTACCAATTTGTTGTTCTTCCATTTGGCCTAGCAACAGCTCCAAGAATCTTTTCAAAGGTTCTGGGTGCCCTACTCTCTGTAATCAGAGAACAGGGTATTGCGGTGTTTCCTTATTTGGATGATATCTTGGTACTAGCTCAGTCTTTAAGTTCTGCAGAATCTCACATGAATCAACTAGTGTTGTTTCTTCAAAAACACGGTTGGAGGATCAATTTACCAAAAAGTTTCTTGATTCCTCAGACAAGGGTCACCTTTTTAGGTTTCCAGATAGATTCAGTGTCCATGACTCTGTCTCTAACAGACAAGAGACATTTGAAATTGGTTGCAGCATGTCGGCACCTTCAGTCTCAATCATTCCCTTCAGTGGCTATGTGCATGGAAGTTTTAGGCCTCATGACTGCAGCATCGGACGCGATTCCTTTTGCTCGTTTTCACATGAGACCTCTCCAGCTTTGTATGCTGAATCAATGGTGCCGGGATTATACAAAGATATCACAATTAATATCCTTAAATCCCAATGTTCGACACTCTCTGACTTGGTGGTTAAATCACCAGCGTTTAGTTCAAGGGGCCTCTTTTGTTCGGCCAACCTGGACTGTGACAACAGATGCGAATCTTTCAGGTTGGGGAGCTGTCTGGGGATCTCTGACAGCACAAGGGGTTTGGAAATCTCAAGAGGCGAGATTACCAATCAATATTTTAGAACTCTGTGCAATTCTAAGAGCTCTTCAGTTTTGGCCTCTGTTGAAAAGAGAACCGTTCATTTGTTTTCAGACAGACAATATTACAACTGTGGCATATGTAAATCATCAGGGTGGGACTCACAGTCCCCAAGCAATGAAAGAAGTATCTCGGATACTTGTTTGGGCGGAGTCCAGCTCCTGTCTAATTTCTGCGGTTCATATCCCAGGTGTAGACAATTGGGATGCGGATTATCTCAGCCATCAGACTTTACATCCAGGGGAGTGGTCTCTCCATCCGGATGTGTTTTCTCAGATTGTTCAGATGTGGGGTCTTCCAGAAATAGATCTGATGGTTTCTCATCTAAACAAGAAACTTCCCAGATACCTGTCCAGGGATTCTCAGGCTCCTCCATTTGAGCCTATGCACTCTTTGGACATAAAACTACTTTCTTGGAAAGTGTTGTTCCTTTTAGCCATCTCTTCTGCTAGAAGAGTTTGTGAGCTTTCTGCTCTTTCTTGTGAATCTCCTTTTCTGATTTTTCATCAGGATAAGGCGGTTTTGCGGACTTCATTTAAGTTCTTACCTAAGGTTGTGAATTCTAACAACATTAGTAGAGAAATTGTTGTCCCTTCCTTGTGTCCTAATCCTAAGAATTCTTTGGAAAAATCCTTACATTCTTTGGATGTGGTGAGAGCTTTGAAATATTATGTTGAAGCTACTAAAGATTTCAGAAAGACTTCTAGTCGATTTGTTATATTCTCTGGTTCTAGGAAAGGTCAGAAGGCTTCTGCTATCTCCTTGGCTTCTTGGTTAAAGCTTTTGATTCTTCAAGTTTATTTAGAGTCGGATCAGGCCCCGCCTCAGAGAATTACAGCTCATTCTACTAGATCAGTCTCCACTTCGTTGCCTTTTAAGAATGAAGCTTCAGTTGATCAGATTTGCAAAGCAGCAACTTGGTCCTCTTTGCATACATTTACTAAATTCTACCGTTTTTATGTTTTTGCATCTTCAGAAGCAGTTTTTGGTAGAAAAGTTCTTCAGGCAGCTGTAGAAGTTTGATTCTTCTGCTGATGTTTTAAGTTTTTCTTTTTTTCATGAGAATCACTTATATTTTGGGTTGTGGATTAATTTTCAGTATATGGCTGTTTATTTTTATCCCTCCCTTTCTAGTGACTCTTGCGTGGAGTTCCACATCTTGGGTATTTGATATCCCATACGTCATTAGTTCATGGACTCTTGCCAATTACATGAAAGAAAACATAATTTATGTAAGAACTTACCTGATAAATTAATTACTTTCATATTGGCAAGAGTCCATGAGGTCCACCCTTTTTTATGGTGGTTATGATTTTTTTGTATAAAGCACAATTATTTCCAGATTCCTTTGTTGATGTTTTTTACTCCTTTCTTTATCACCCCACTACTTGGCTATTCGTTAAACTGAATTGTGGGTGTGGTGAGGGGTGTATTTATAGCATTTTGAGGTTTGGGAAACTTTGCCCCGCCTGGTAGGACTGTATATCCCATACGTCACTAGCTCATGGACTCTTGCCAATATGAAAGAAATGAATTTATTATCAGGTAAGTTCTTACATAAATTATGTTATTTATATTTACAATAAAAGGGGCATTTTTTGTATGTGAAGAACATTTAAATGTAAAATATTAATAATTAATGTTGGGTTTAGCGTACTTGAATAAACGTGATCAGGTTAGAGCACGAGTATTTATTTATTTTTACAGTTTTTGTGCTCCATTGAAGTCTTAGGGGGAATACGTTATTTGAAGTTTCACTTTTTGTACACTTTGGGTTTACTCTTGCGCACAATCTTTTTACTTTTAATTCATAATATGAGCGCAACCCAAATCGCACATAAAGCCTCAAGTGATGTAAGGTACTGTATGAGTTTGGTTTAGCAAATTTGTATGAATATTATGTCCAAACAAGTGTATAGCAAGCAGCATTCTTTCCATGGCCTATTTTGCTAATACAATGCTCTGTTTGTGTCGTGTGTCATATTGAGCTTTCTATGCCCTTGTCTGAGAAGCTGTTAGCTGATGGATTGGGCAAGGAGGTCTTATGATTGAAAATGCTGTTGTGATATTACAAGACAATTTACTATTATGATTTGAGATGTAGGTCAATAAACTGCTGTCTGGCTTCACGGCCACAGGAGTAATGGACTAAGACATGTTTCCAATGTAGGGTGAAAAGAGGCATTTTACTGAAGAGCAATTTTTATTATTCTATGCATATAAAACACCCCATTAAGGTCAATAAATAAGTATCAATTGCATCCATGTATGTACACAGAAATAGGCGTCATGTTGTTATTTCCTATTTTTCCAAGGCAGTAAAAAGGAAATTTCAATCTGAACCTAGTCACTAAAGACATTTGTGTCTATGAGAAATGACTATTGTATCTGTGTGATGTCTTATACAGGAAAAATTACCTCCATTGCAATACAAGCTGAAAATATGATGTGTATATTGGCTCATCAGAATATTCAAGTATAAATTGGCTTCCAATCTTTTTTAACATCCAAATTTTTTTTTTTTTTTATCTTTTTGCTACTTCACCAGAAAGCTTGTTTATTACATAGGACTAGAGTTCTACTAAATAATTGAGTCTGTTTAGTAGATAATGGCAATGTAATTTTTGAACATTAGTAAAAAAAAATATGAAAATATTTATATTGTAAAAGGAAGGAAATAAGAAAATACACACATATAGATACACACACCAAAATATACATGCTGACACACATAGTACATACCAATATGCACACACAAACACATAGACATACACACATGCGTGCAGACGCATGCACGCACACACACGCATGTGCACAAAACTAAACCAACCCACTACTCGCAACAGTGAGAGCTACTCTAAAATATAAACACAGCTTTAATTGCTATCACGATGTGCATTTGTCACAATTGGTCTAATTGCAACAAATGGTAAATAGGAAAACATTTTCTCCCATTACAGCCTATTTATTCCAAGCCATTCACACTCTTCTACACTTTTTGTCTATAACAATATACTTCTATACTTGTTAATACCATGTTACACAATTTTCATATACTTACTTTTTTACACAAAATTTCCTATTTCAAATGAATCCTTTTTAACAATTCACAGTGACCACACATGTGACTTTCCTGTATTTCTATATCAACTTCTGTGTCACTGTGTACAGAATATACACCAGGACAAGCATCATATGCACAGTCGGCCTGACATGAAAGCTGAGCCGGCCTCTATATGAAAGAACAACACAGATCAGCTGAAGCTATAGTAACGAGGAAAACATTTTCCTTTGCTTTTAGCTGATACAATAAGAGGAGATGCATTTAGCGCCTTACTTTAGTCGCAATATGCTTTTATCCTTATTCAGTTTTGTAATTGAATATTATTTGGAGAACTTCTTTAACTTTTATTTGCCCAAATACACTTGGATAATTGTACTGTAAACACGCTAGCAAAGTTGGCAGTGTCTCGTTGCTATTGGCAACCAGTTTCTACTTCCGCCTGAAAGCGCTGCTAAACAAACATTCCAACATAGCATTTGGCTTTGTCAACATAACAGACTATTTTGACAGTATAAAAATAAGTTTCGTAATATAATCAAATAGAAAAAAATATATGCTTTTATAGTGTTTTGTGATGTTTAGATGCTATATTTTAATTGCATGTTTGCTTATTCAAGTAAATATTGTGGCCTAAATTACAAGTAGAGCATAAAAATGGTGCGTAAATGATGCGTAAAAACAAATAAGAAATAGTGTAGTTCTTCACAAAGTCTTAAACAATAGTTTTATATATATATATATATATATATATATATATATATATTCAGTATATATACAGTACAGGTAGCCCTCAGTTTGCGCCAGGGTTAGGTTCCAAAAGGAATGGTTGTAAATCGAAACCGTTGTAAATTGAAACCCAGTTTATAATGTAAGTCAATGGGAAGTGAGGGAGATAGGTTCCAGGCCCCTCTCAAAATTGTCATAAGTAACACCTAATACATTATTTTAAAAGCTTTGAAATGAAGACTTTAAATGCTAGACAGCATTATAAACCTAATAAATAAATCACACAACACAGAATATATAATTAAAGTAAGTTAAATGAACAAAAACATTTGCTAAACAGCATTATAAATCTAATAAAATAATCACACAACACAGACTTCACTTGCATTTTTCTGCAAACAGTTCTTTCTATGCATTCCAATCTGGACTGAGATATAGACAGGAAGATCTTGCTCCTTTGAAATCTGCTCGATAGCTCAGGTCTGGTTAAACTGATTAATTTCAGCTTGCTTGGCTTTGCTGCAACACAAGCGGACAGCTCCACTTACTGACTATTTTAATAAATGCACTGCTTCTCAATGCTTTTCAATAGCAGTCACATGACTGGAAAAAAGGTTGTTATTCTGAAACGTTGTAAATTGAACCATTGTAAAACGAGGGCCACCTGTATATATATATATATATATATATATATATACAGTAAATATGAACCGGATCCAACGGACGGTCTCCGTTGTGCAACAAGATCCAAGAACAGCCGGCACACAGGAACTTTTGCCAGCAATCCGATTTAATATGAAAAAGAGAAACCAGACGTTTCGGCTCTGCTCATGGTAGAGCCGAAACGTCTGGTTTCTCTTGCCTCCGTTGTGCAACAAGATCCCAGAACAGCCGGCACACAGGAATTTTTGCCAGCAATCCGATTTAATATGAAAAAGAGAAACCAGACGTTTCGGCTCTGCTCGTGGTAGAGCCGAAACGTCTGGTTTCTCTTTTTCATATTAAATCGGATTGCTGACAAAAATTCCTGTGTGCCGGCTGTTCTTGGATCTTGTTGCACAACGGAGACCGTCCGTTGGATCTGGTTCCTATTTACTGTATGTATATTTGGGCTGAGCACCAGGTGGCTGTGAAGATAAAGTGTGTGCCGTATCCTCCTGCTGATTTGTATATATATATATATATATATATATATATACACTGCTCCCTTTTTTGTAAATATTTTATTATATCTTTTCATGTGACAACACTGGAGAAATGACACTTTGCTACAATGTAAAGTACTGAGCGTACAGCCTGTATAACAGTGTAAATTTGCTTTCCCTTCAAAGTAACTCAACACATAGCCATTAATGTCTAAACCGTTGGTAACAAAAGTGAGTACACCCCTAAGTGGAAACGTCAAAATTGAGCCCAAAGTGTTAATATTTTGTGTGGCCACCATTATTATCCAGCACTGCCTTAACCTTCTTGGGCATGGAGTTCACCAGAGCTTCACAGGTTGCCACTGTAGTCCTCTTCCACTCCTCCATGGCGACATCATGGAGCTGGTGGATGTTAGAGACCTTGCACTTCCCCACCTTCCATTTGAGGATGCCCCACAGATGCTCAATAGGGTTTAGGTCTGTAGGCATGCTTGGCCAGTCCATCACCTTTACCCTCAGTTTCTTTAGCAAGGCAGTGGTCATCTTGGTGGTGTGTTTGGGGTCATGTTAGAATACTGCCCTGCGGCCCAGTCTCTGAAGGGAGGGGATCATTCTCTGCTCCAGTATGTCACAGTACATGTTGGCATTCATAATTCCCTCAATGAACAGTAGCTCCCCAGTGCCAGCAACACTCATGCAGGCCCAGACCATGACACTCCCACCACCATGCTTGACTGTAGGCAAGACACACTGTTCTCTGTACTCCTCACCTGGTTCCCGCCACACATACTTGACACCATCTGAATCAAATAAGTTTATCTTGGTCTCATCGGACCACAGGACATGGTTTCAGTAATCCATGTTCTTAGTCTTCAGCAAACTGTTTGCAGGCTTTCTTGTGCATCATCTTTAGAAGAGGCTTCCTTCTGGGACGACATCCATGCAGACTAATTTGATGCAGTGTGCAGTGTATGGTCTGAGCACTGACAGGCTGATCCCCCACCCCTTCAACCTCTGCAGCAATGCTGGCAGCACTCATACGTATATTTTCCAAAGACAACCTTTGGATATGATGCTGAGCATGTGCACTCAACTTCTTTGGTCGACCATGGCGAGGCCTGTTCTGAGTGGAACCTGTCCTGTAAAACCGCTGTTTTATCTTGCCCACTGTGCTGCAGCTCAGTTTCAGGGTCCTTGCAATCTTCTTATAGCATAGGCCATCTTTATGTAGAGCAACAATTATTATTTTCTGATCCTCAGAGAGTTCTTTGCCATGAGGTGCCATGTTGAACTTCCAGTGACCAGTATGAGAGAGTGTGAGAGCGATAACACCAAATTTAACACACCTGCTCCCCATTCACAACTGAGACCTTGCAACACTAACGAGTCACATGACCCCGGGGAGGGAAAATGGCTAAATGGGCCCAATTTGGATATTTCCACTTAGGGGTGTACTCACTTTTGTTGCCAATGGTTTAGACTTTAATGGTTATGTGTTGAGTTATTTTGAGGGGACAGTAAATTTATACAGGCTATACACTCACTTACATTGTACTCACTTTTGTGGGATACTGTATATATATATATATATATATATATATATATATATATACACACACAATGAAAACTACAAGTACAAAAAAAATACACTAAAATTACAAAAAATAAAAAAAAACTACCATTACAAAAAATAACAAACGAAATTATCAAAAAATATTTTTTTTTTAAAAAAACTAACTAAAAAACCTTATCTACCCATTGCTCTGAAAGGGGCATTTGTTTGGGCATTACCCTTAGAAGGGCATTCAGCTCTTTTTGGCCCATTAAAAAAATAAAAATAAAGGAGCTGAATGCCCTTTTAAGGACAATGCCCATGCAAATGCCCTTTTCAGGACAATGGGTAGATTAGGGTTTTTTTTAGTTAGGTTTTTTTTTATTTTGTGGGTTTGGGGGGGTTGGGGTTTGTTATGTTAGGGGGTTTTTGTTGTAATTTTTTTTTAGCAAAAGAGCTGTTAACTTTAGGGCAATGACCTAGAAAAGGCCCTTTTAAGGGCCACTGGTAGTTTATTATAGATTAGGGTTTTTTTTTATTTTGGGGTGTTTTTATTTTTTCTAAACGGGATATTAGAATAGGAATAATTTTTATTATTTTGGATAATTTCGTTTGCTATTTTTTTAATAGGATTTTTTTTTATTTTGTTTTTTTTTCTTGTTTTTGTTTAAGATTGGGCATTTTTTATTTTTAATGGGCCTAAAAAGAGCTGAATGCCCTTTTCAGGGCAATGGGTAGATTAGGTTTATTTTTATTTTGTGGGTTTGGGGGGTAGGGGTTTGTAATGTTAGGGGGTGTTTGGTTTTATTTTTTTGCAAAATAGCTGTAAACTTTAGAGCAATGCCCTACAAAAGGTCCTTTTAAGGGCCCTTGGTAGTTTTAATAATAATAATAATAATATTATAGATTAGGGTTTTTTATTTTGGGGTTGTTGTTTTTTTTTAAAGCAGGTTATTAGAATAGGAATCATTTTTTTTGGATAATTTAGTTTTTAATTTTTTGTAATGGTAGTTTTTTTTCCTTTTTTGTAATTTTAGTGTTTATTATTTTTAGTAATGTTAGGTTTTATTAGTGTAATCTTAGTTTTTATTTTTATTTCACAGGTAAGTTTGTTTTTATTTTAACTAGGTAGTTAGTAAATAGTGATATTGTAGCTAGCTAAGGTTTTATTTTTATTTCACAGGTAAGTTTGTGTTTATTTTTAAATAGGTAGTTGTAAGTTTAATTTAGGTCTATTTTAATTGTGTTAAAGTTAAGGTTGTTAGGTTTAGGGGCTAATATAGTTTAATTTAGGTTGTTATGGTGTGGGGGGAGGCGGTTTAGGGGTTAATAGGTTTAGTTAGTGTTGGCCTTGTGGGTGTACGGTGGTTTAGGGGTTAATAGGTTTAGTTAGTGTTTTAGTTAGCGTTGGTGATGTGGGTGTATGGCAGTTTAGGGGTTAATAGGTATAGTCAGTGTTGGTGATGTTGGGGAACTGTGGTTTAGGGGTTAATAGGTTTAGTTAGTGTTGGCGATGTCTAGGTACGGTGGTTTAGGGGTTAATAGGTTTATTTAGTGTATTAGTTAGTCTTGGCAATGTCGGGAACTGCGGTTTAGGGGTTAATAGCTTTATTTAGTATCGGCGATGTGGGTGGCAGTGGCGGTTTTAGATCATTTTGTTTCAGCAATCGCCGGCATATTAGTTATGTTAAATAATTTTTTCGTATCCTTTCGCTTTTTAGGATCCATTCTTTATTCATATGCATTATTATATTCTAAAACAAACATCCGAAAAAACGATTTAACTTAACATAACTAATTTGCCAAAACTATTTGTTTTTTTAAACTTAGCTAAACTAATTTGCCTAAACAAAATAATGTATTTAACTAATGAAAACTAAACAATTTTTTTAGCATTGCACATGTCTAATGGTCATATAGCCCTGCAATACTACAAATTTTGTGCTCACTTTGCAAAACCAATTACCCAACAAGACCAATCTATACTGTAATTGCATTTGTAAAGTCCATCGCCGGACAATAGGATGTTGGCAGCGCAAGGCCAAAGATTTCACCTGGATGCAGCATAAGCTGCATCCCGGTGGATTCAGCAATGGCAAACGGAGCATTACAAAAGCAAAAACGAATCGCCCGCATCAAGTATTAATTTTTTTTTTTTAAAAATGCCCGCATCAACTATTAAAAAAAACGAAAACTAACCGCCTGCATCAAGTATTAAAAAAAAACTAACCGCCCGCATCAAGTATTTAAAAATAAATAAATAACCGACCGCATCAAGTATTAAAAAATAATAATAATTCCCAGCACTAAGTTTTAATATTTTTTTTTATTAACCCTTAAACCGCCATCCACTACCAACGCAGTCAACTAATTTAATTATTAACTCCTACACCGCCAACCCTACAATGCAAATAAATAACTTAAATATTAAACCCTCTAACCTAACAACCTCTAAATTAACCTCTTATTTACTTAAAATAAAAATAAAATACATTAGTTAAAAAAATATATATAAGTTTACAAAAAAATAACTAAGATTACAAAAAAATAAAAAAGGCTAACATTACAGAAAATAAAAAAAAAAAATTATCAAAGTTTAAAAAATTAAACCTAATCCCTATGAAAATAAAAAAGCCCCCCCAAAATGAAAACACCCCCTAATCTAAGAATAACCTAACAGTAGCACTTAAAGGGACTTTTTGCAGAAGCACTTAAAGGGGCTCCAAGATAAACAGCACTTTTACAGAAGAAAAAAGTCTAAGTCCCCCCTAACAGTAAACCCCCCACCCACCAAACCCCCCAAAATAAAAAAATCTAACACAAAAAAAACTAAACTACTTATTGCCCTGAAAAGGGCATTTGTATGGGCATTGCCCTTAAAAGGGCATTTAGCTCTTTTACAACGTGCCCAAAAAAAAATAATTTAAAAAATTAAAAAAAAAAACATTAAAAAGAAACCTAGCACTAAAGCCCCAAATAGATACTCACGGGTCCTCAAGTCCGGTGGAGAAGATCAGCGCTGCAGAATCTGTTGGCGCTCTACAAATACCGGATAATAATAATAATAATAATCTTGTTCCAGGCAGGTCCACCTTTTTCATCCACAGTGAAGGTGGCGCCGATTGGAGATGTGGAGCGGTGTTTCCAGATGTGGCAATGCTCGGAGGCGGCAAAGGTTCTTGACGGCGATGGTCCTTAGCAGCAGTTCCCGGCGGCGGTGCTTCTCGGTGGCGTGGAGGTTCTTCTTCATGTGATCGTCCATCACACATTGATGATTAAATCCAAGGTACCCCATATTTATTGGGGTACCTTGCATTCCTATTGGCTGACATTTTCACATCGGCCAATAGGATGATAGCAAGTGAAATCTTATTGGCTGGTGAAGAGCAAATAGGATTTCACTTGCTCTCATCCGATTGGCTGTTCACCAGCCAATAAGATTTCACTTGCTCTCATCCTTTTGGCCGCTAAACTTTTTTAAATTTAGATATTTCTTAAAATAAATTAGGTTTTTAATTACTTTAAAATAATAATTTAATAAGGGTTACTTTATGGGGGTGTTAGGATAGGTAGGATAGTTAATAGGAAAAATAGTTTGCATTCTGGGTGTGGGTTGGCAGGTTATAGGTTAATTGTTTAAATTAGAATTTTGCGTTGTGGGTTACTTGCGGTTTAATATTTAATATGGTAATTAGTTTATTCATGTTTTATTTAAATGGCGGATTATTAGTTAATTTATACATTTTAAATTGCAATTTGTGTATTTGGAGGTTTAATGGTTAATACGTGTATTAGGTAAATTGCGACGTGGGGGGTTCTCGGATTGGGGTTATTCAATTTAATTGTACTTGCAATGTTTTGGGGATAGCGGACATAGTGGTAAAGAAGTGTTAGGTTTACTATTGGGATGCGGCTCAGACTATACATTATTTATACAGTCACAATGCATAGTGACTGTATAAATAAATTAGACACTGACACTACAATAATAAGAATTTATAATACATATATAATGTACATACTGACACTTTAAATAATTTAGCCGTATGTATCGAAAGGAAATGTATGTATAAGTGTCAGTTTGTACATTATTGATATAAATGCTTATTTTTTTAGTGTTAGTGTCTACATTATTGATACAGTAACTCTGTATTGTTACGTTATAAATTATATGGGGGCGTAGTTACGGAAATTGTCAATCGCAACTTCCAAAAATATTTAACGGGTATAGGAATTCAAACACTGTACGTTTGTGGAAATCCACGCCTCTCGCTTGTGGCAAATCGCGTGTGTCGCTCGCGACTAACAACGCCCCTTCCTTGCGCCGTTTAGACATTTAAAATATTAAGCTTTAACATTATCTGACGCAGTTAGAAAAAAGCAGTCTGTGAGGAGAGTTCCTGTAGAGAGATATCAGTTAGTTTAATGGCGGAACATCGTCTTTTGTTTAACTTTTTAGCATTATTAGTTATTTCAACCAAAAAGCTTTTTTAAAAGCTAAAGATAAGCCTGTTGTTTTTTATTTTTAACAGCTTTTTTCAAAGCAATAGTTGTGTTAAAAAAAAATAAAAAAAACGATTGGACATTTCACCTCATAAGCTTTTAATAAAGCTAAATAACAGATGCTAATTAATGTTATAAAGCTTTTTTAAAAGCTAAAGCAGTTTAAACAAAAATAGTCTGTTAGTCAGTTAGATACAACATATTATAATAATTTATATATATTAATATAAAGTATACTCTTTATTTAAAAGGTATACTATTTTTTTATAAAAAAAAATTGGGTTAAAGTTAAATATTTATATAAAAGAAAAGTTACAAAATAGGTTGTTTCTACATCTGTAGTTTAAAAAAGAATTAGACTGCCCTCTGGACTAGTACATAATAAACAAGAATGACACGGACACTTGCCCAACAACTATTTAGCTGCCTCATGACAAGTCACACAAGTAAGAATGATGCGAGATATATGAGTCGTGGGGGGTACCTTCCTACAGAAACGATTGCATAACATGATACAAACCATTTGCATATTAATTGAGTTTGCAGTTCCTATAATGGGAATCTTGCTCTTGAGGTGTTCTGAACATTAGATGGGTATAATTCATGACCCAGATGTTTATAATTCATGATAATTCAAGGACAATGCCCATTCCACCCTATATATATATAAGCTCCTTATAACACTATTCCACATCTAAGGGTAAAGGGTAATTAATTTCTGCAACATGTATGAAGAGTCAACAGAAAATGACCCAGAACATAAGAAAAAGTATATTAGCTCATCCCACTTTCAAGTCGTTCAGACCACTGACTATCAATGGAAATGTAAACAGACCAACATCCTTGACCTATTCAGAAGAGGGCCCTGGTACATAGGTAACTCAGTAGTAAGCAATAATAATAAAAATGCTTCTCTGTATAATCATTTTGAGGATCAATCAATAGATAGATAGATGTATAGATAGATAGATAGATAGATAGATAGATAGATAAAATGTTTCCCCTTCATTAGGATTGTACACTTTCTGGACAAGTTGCTATGCGCCATCCCAGCACTTGGGCCCTGGTGCCATTGCACCTGCTGCACCAATAGCATTGCCACCCCTGTTGCCACCAATCAGCAGCTAGCTCCAAGCAGTGCACTGCAACTTCTGAGCCAACCTAGGATAGCTTTTAACAAAGGATACCTAGAGAGTGAAGCAAATTAGATAACATATGTAAACTGGAAAGTTGTTTAGAAGTGCATGCCCTATCTGGATCATGAAAGTTTAATCTTAACTTTACTGTCCCTTTAAGACCATATTTGTGCTCCACTCAGGAATACCAGCACAAGCAAATGTGCGCTGGTATTACAAGCTAGTCGCAATGCGTTTGGTTTTCCTGGAAGCGAGCTCTCATGAGCTCTCTAGTCTCTAATGGTAGCCTCATTCTGATACCACGAGACACTGCAAAGAACCTAGCACAGCACAGGGGGTAAGTCATGGAGTGTTGGGCAGCAAATTAAATTAAAATAAATATATGTTTACAAAACTATCAGCTATATGTAGAAATATTTAATTATGGATAAATAGAACGTATTCCTTTACGTAAAGAATAATGGAAAATGAAATATTCATAATTTCATGTCGGGTTTGCACTAATGAGATTATTTTATGGTGTTTGAGCGCAAGGGCGGAACTATCAGGGATGCAGGGGGGTCCAACTGTTTCAGGGAAAAAAATCCAACTTCTTTTATTTTTTCTTCATGGGATGCTGATCTGCTGCAGGCACATTTCCATGGCTACATCATGATCCCCAGCAGTCCCACCTTGCAAGCCTGCCACCTGGATGAGGAGTGCGTGCACTGGGCATGGCTGGCTCTCGGCTGGTGCAGGGCACTCAGCCTCGCACTATGGCCTGGCTCTGTGCAACTCTGATCTTCCAGCACAGGCCTTGTGCTGGAAGATCAAAGTCGCACACAGCCAGGCTATAGCACAATGCTGCGTGAAGATCATCCATGCCTGTCACACAGGGGGGCGCACCCATCCCCAGAATTCAGAAGTCACAGGCGTCGCACAGCAGCAAACATGAAGAACGTTCAGCAGTCAGTTGCAGCAGCTAGGCAAGTAGTGAGTTGCTTGTGAGTACATTTTACTTGCTGAGCTGGTGGCTGCTGATGCTACCTCTGCTGCCGTGTCTGCCCCACCCCCGTCGCAGTACACATCATAAAATTATTATTATTTATTTTAAATTCTAAAAACCTGGTGCAGACGCAGTACAGTGAGTGCAGACTTTTACAGAGAGGCAGGTCCCTTTTCAAGCTCGCTGCTGGCAATATGGGCAGCTACCCGGGGGGCCAGATGGAGAAACAGGGCTGTCTGGGGGTCCTGTGTGAGTGGGATCATGATGCATGTAGCTGCATGCCGGGCAACCAGAGTGTCAATTCAGAGAGTCACTCACATTGTCAGTGTGGAGGCAGCCATCTAGTACTCCTGCATGGATGCATGGATGCATGGATGCCCAGTGAATAGCACTAAGGTAAGACTAAGTTCAGCTCTAGTCTCTAGAATAGTTACAGAAGACTGATATGATATATATATATATATATATATATATATATATATATATATAGAATATAAACCAAAATAAATAAATATATATACAGATATCTATCTATCTATTTATATATACATACACATATATCTATATCTATACACTTAGATAGATATCTGTATATATATATATATATATATATATATATAACAATCTATCTATCTATTTATATATACATACACATATATCTATATCTATACACTTTGTTATATATATATATATATATATATATATATATATATATATATATATATATATATATATATATATATATATTTCCAACAAATACTGCACTCTCAGGGTTTGAATGAAAAAAGTCAGCTTTAATGGATGACATTTCAGGGAACTCAAGTCCCTTTCCTCAGATTAAAAAACATCCCTAAGGAAAGGGACTTGAGTTCTCTGAAACTTTATCCATTAAAGCTGACTTTTTCATTCAAACCCTGAGAGTGCAGTATTTGTTGGAACTATTCTATTGGCCATATTTGCACCCAGATAGCTGCACCTGGAGGGAGAATTTGTTCTAGCTGGAATATATATATATATATATAACAATGGTTGCTGACTCTGTGGAAGTGAGAGTGCAGATACCCTCCACTTTGTTTTAAATATAAATATATATATATGCATACAATTTTAAACAACTATACTTATATTATCAAATTTGCTTCTTTCTCTTTGTATCCTTTGTTTAAGGAGCAGCAATGCACTACTGTGAGCTCGATGAACACATTCAAATCAAATTAGATCATAGATGTAAATTAGAAATTTGTTTAAAATTGCATGCTCTATCTAAAACATGACATTATTATGTTAAAAAAAAGATATGTCAAATATATCAAATTCACATTTTTTGGGGGGTGGGGGCCCTTCTTAGATTCTTGCACCTGGGCCCTGTTGTTTCTAGTTACGCCCCTGTTTCCACAAGAGAGTGTTTTTTTTTTTTCTACTGATTATGGGGGAATGGGTGAACACGATCGCGATTTTTGAATTTCAACTTTTTGTTCATGTCGGGTTACCTCTAGATAAAAAACTTTTTACTTTCAACTTGTAATACCAGCGCAACCAGACTAGTACAAAAATTAAGATCCTAGCAGGGTTTTCGCTATAGCAAAAATGCAACATACTGCTCCATTTGTAATCCAGCCTTCTATCTTTACACAAAGTGATCTCTGTACACAAAATCAGCTCTCTATCCACTAATCTTTATAGACATATTCCTGTATAAAAAACCCCACAAGAACAGGATTCTCTCATACTCATTAGTAGCATAGTCCTCATTACCACTGTAACTCTATGTATCTGCAGGGAAGCAGATGTAGATAACCACTGTAGTGAAATTATCTATTCATATTAGCTCTTCATACTGTTAATAGTTTCCATAAAGGCTGCTGCATCAAAGGAGTCTGACTGCAGCCACAGACGGTTGTGCTAAATGCTGCATATCATTATGACAGGCAGCACAGCACACTCAGAACAGTGCAATTGAGCTTCTATTTTGCTCACTGGACTGGTATTCCTGGTATGAGGACAAGCACAATAGAAGTTATGTGCACTGTTCTGAGTGTGCTAAATGCTTCCTGTCATAATGATATGCAGCATTTATCAGTACAGTGATTAAAAGCAACTAAATCAAAGAAAACAATCTTGCCTGAATTTCATGGATAAAGGTCTACCCAGTTGTGGCTGCAGTGAAGTCTCCGACCTCATACATACCTCACTATTTTTGAACAATTGTGGATATCATCCCAGCACATGAGGAACCTATCACCTAGATTTAGAGTTCTGCGTTAGCCGTCCAAACCAGCGTTAGGGGGTCCTAACGCTGGTTTTTACTGCCCGCTGGTATTTAGAGTCAGTCAGGAAAGGGTCTAACGCTCACTTTCCAGCCGCAACTTTTCCATACCGCAGATCCCCCTACGCCAATTGCATATCCTATCTTTTCAATGGGATCGTTCTAGCGCCGGTATTTAGAGTCGTGTCTGAAGTGAGCGTTAGAAATCTAACGACAAGACTCCAGCCGCAGAGAAAAGCCAGGAATTAAGAGCTTTCTGGGCTAACGCCGGTTCATAAAGCTCTTAACTACTGTGCTCTAAAGTACACTAAAACCCATAAACTACCTATGTACCCCTAAACCGAGGCCCCCCCCACATCGCCGCCACTCTATTACATTTTTTTAACCCCTAATCTGCCGACCACACCGCCGCCACCTACATTATCCCTATGTACCCCTAATCTGCTGCCCCTAACACCGCCGACCCCTATATTATATTTATTAACCCCTAATCTGCTGCCCCCAACGTCGCCGCCACCTACCTACAATTATTAACCCCTAATCTGTCGACCGGACCTCACCGCTACTATAATAAAGTTATTAACCCCTAAAGCTAAGTCTAACCCTAACCCTAACACCCCCCTAAATTAAATATAATTTAAATGTAACTAAATAAAATAAATCTTATTAAATAAATTATTCCTATTTAAAGCTAAATACTTACCTGTAAAATAAACCCTAATATAGCTACAATATAAATAATAATATATTGTAGCTATTTTAGGATTTATATTTATTTTACAGGCAACTTTGTATTTATTTTAACAAGGTACAATAGCTATTAAATAGTTAATAACTATTTAATAGCTACCTAGTTAAAATAATTACAAAATTACCTGTAAAATAAATCCTAACCTAAGTTACAATTAAACCTAACACTACACTGTCAATAAATAAATTTAAAAAACTATCTACAATTATCTATAATTATATCAACTAAACTAAATTACAAAAAAACCACTAAATTACAAAAAAACCCCACTAAATTACAAAAAACAAAAAAAGATTACAAGAATTTTAAACTAATTACACCTACTCTAAGCCCCCTAAAAAACATAACAAAGCCCCCCAAAGTAAAAAAAATGCCCTACCCTATTTTAAATAAAAATTGTAAAGCTTTGTTATTTTTTTAGGGGGCTTAGAGTAGGTGTAATTATTTTAAAATTCTTGTAATCTTTTTTTATTTTTTGCAATTTAGTGTTGTTGTTTTTTTGTAATTTAGTTTAGTTGATATAATTGTAGATAATTGTAGATAGTTTATTAAATTTATTTATTGATAGTGTAGTGTTAGGTTTGATTGTAACTTAGGTTAGGATTTATTTTACAGGTCATTTTGTAATTATTTTAACTAGGTAACTATTAAATAGTTCTTAACTATTTAATAGCTATTGTACCTGGTTAAAATAAATACAAAGTTGCCTGTAAAATAAATATTAATCCTAAAATAGCTACAATATAATTATTATTTATATTGTAGCTATATTAGGGTTTATTTTACAGGTAAGCATTTAGCTTTAAATAGGATTAATTTATTTAATAAGATTTATTTTATTTCGTTAGAATCAAATTATATTTAATTTAGGGGGGTGTTAGAGTTAGGGTTAGACTTAGCTTTAGGGGTTAATAACTTTATTATAGTAGCGGTGAAGTCCGGTCGGCAGATTAGGGGTTAATAATTGTAGATAGGTGGCAGCGACGTTGGAGGTGGCAGATTAGGGGTTAATAAATAAAATATAGGGGTCGGCGGTGTTAGGGGCAGCAGATTAGGGGTACATAGGGATAACGTAGGTTGCGGCGGTGTACGGAGCAGCAGATTAGGGGTTAATAAGTGTAAGGTTAGGGGTGTTTAGACTCGGGGTTCACGTTAGGGTGTTAGGTGCAGACTTAGGAAATGTTTCCCCATAGGAAACAATGGGGCTGCGTTAGGAGCTGAACGCTGCTTTTTTGCAGGTGTTAGGTTTTTTTTTCAGCTCAAACTGCCCCATTGTTTCCTATGGGGATATTGTGCACGAGCACGTTTTGAAGCTGGCCGCGTCCGTAAGCACCGCTGGTATTTAGAGTTGAAGTGGCGGTAAATTATGCTATATGCTCCCTTTTTGGAGCCTTACGCAGCCCTTCAGAGAACTCTAAATACCAGCGTTGTTTAAAAGGTGCGGGGGGGAAAATACACGCGTAGCTAACGCACCCCTTTGGCCACAAAACTCTAAATCTAGCCGTATGCAAAGCTATAGCTTGCCCTGTCTACCTTACAAATCTCTATCGGCTAGATTTAGAGTTCTGCGGCCAAAGGGGTGCGTTAGCTACGCATGCTTTTTTTCCCCTGCACCTTTTAAATACCGCTGGTATTTAGAGTTCACAGAAGGGCTGCGTTAGGCTCCAAAAAAGGGAGCGTAGAGCATATTTACCGCCACTGCAACTCTAAATACCAGCGTTGCTTACGGACGCGGCCAGCTTTCAAAACGTGCTCGTGCACGGGCTGTTTGAGCTGAAAAAAAAACTAACACCTGCAAAAAAGCAGCGTTAAGCTCCTAACGCAGCCCCATTGTTTCCTATGGGGAAACAGTTTCTATGTCTGCACCTAACACCCTAACATGTACCCCGAGTCTAAACACCCCTAACCTTACACTTATTAACCCCTAATCTGCCGCCCCTGCTATCGATGACCCCTGCATATTATTATTAACCCCTAATCTGCCGCTCCGTACACCGCCGCAACCTACGTTATCCCTATGTACCCCTAATCTGCTGCCCCTAACACCGCCGACCCCTATATTATATTTATTACCCCCTAATCTGCCGCCCCCGCTATCGCTGACACCTGCATATTATTATTAACCCCTAATCTGCCGCTCCGTACACCGCCGCAACCTACGTTATCCCTATGTACCCCTAATCTGCTGCCCCTGACACCACCGACCCCTATGTTAAATTTATTAACCCCTAATCTGCCGCCCCCAACGTCGCCTCCACCTACCTACAATAATTAACCCCTAATCTGCCGACCGGATCTCACTGCTACTCTAATAAATGTATTAACCCCTAAAGCTAAGTCTAATCCTAACACCCCCCTAAGTTAAATATAATTTAAATCTAACAAAATAAATTAACTCTTATTAAATAAATTATTCCTATTTAAAGCTAAATACTTACCTGTAAAATAAACCCTAATATAGCTACAATATAAATTATAATTATATTGTAGCTATTTTAGGATTAATATTTATTTTACAGGCAACTTTGTAATTATTTTAACCAGGTACAATAGCTATTAAATAGTTAATAACTATTTAATAGCTACCTAGTTAAAATAATTACAAAATTACCTGTAAAATAAATCCTAACCTAAGTTACAATTAAACCTAACACTACACTATCAATAAATAAATTAAATTAAATACCTACAATTACCTACAATTAAACCTAACACTACACTATCAATAAATTAATTAAATACAATACCTACAAATAAATACAATGAAATAAACTAACTAAAGTACAAAAGAACTAAGTTACAAAAAATAAAAAAATATTTACAAACATTAGAAAAATATTACAACAATGTTAAACTAATTACACCTACTCTAAGCCCCCTAATAAAATACGAAAGACCCCCAAAATAAAAAAATGCCCTACCCTATTCTAAAATTAAAATAGAAAAGCTCTTTTACCTTACCAGCCCTGAAAAGGGCCCTTTGCGGGGCATGCCCCAAAGAATTCAGCTCTTTTGCCTGTAAAAAAAAACATACAATACCCCCCCAACATTACAACCCACCACCCACATACCCCTAATCTAACCCAAACCCCCCTTAAATAAACCTAACACTAAGCCCCTGAAGATCTTCCTACCTTATCTTCACCACGCCGGGTTCACCGATCGATCCAGAAGAGCCTCCGATGTCTTGATCCAAGCCCAAGCGGGGGCTGAAGATGTCCATGATCCGGCTGAAGTCTTCATCCAAGCGGGAGCTGAAGAGGTCCATGATCGGGCTGAAATCTTCTATCAAGCGGCATCTTCAATCTTCTTTCTTCCGGATCCATGTTCATCCCGCCGACGCGGAACATCCATTTTCACCGACGACTTCCCGACGAATGACGGTTCCTTTAAGGGACGTAATCCAAGATGGCGTCCCTTGAATTCCGATTGGCTGATAGGATTCTATCAGCCAATCAGAATTAAGGTCGGAAAATTCTGATTGGCTGATGGAATCAGCAAATCAGAATCAAGTTCAATCCTATTGGCTGCTCCGATCAGCCAATCAGATTGAGCTCGCATTCTATTGGCTGTTCCGATCAGCCAATAGAATGCGATCTCAATCTGATTGGCTGATCGGATCAGCCAATTGGATTAAACTTTATTCTGATTGGCTGATTCCATCAGCCAATCAGAATTTTCTTACCTTAATTCCGATTGGCTGATAGAATCCTATCAGCCAATTGGAATTCGAGGGACGCCATCTTGGATGACGTCCCTTAAAGGAACCGCCATTCGTCGGGAAGTCGTCGGTGAAGATGGATGTTCCGCGTCGGCGGGATGAACATGGATCCGGAAAAAAGAAGATTGAAGATGCCGCTTGATAGAAGACTTCAGCCCGATCATAGACCTCTTCAGCTCCCGCTTGAATGAAGACTTCAGCCTGATCATGGACCTCTTCAGCTCCCGCTTGGATGAAGACTTCAGTCGGATCATGGACATCTTCAGCCCCCCGCTTGGGCTTGGATCAAGACATCGGAAGAGCTCTTCTGGATCGATCGGTGAACCCGGCGTGGTGAAAACAAGGTAGGGAGATCTTCAGGGGCTTAGTGTTAGGTTTATTTAAGGGGGGTTTGGGTTAGATTAGGGGTATGTGGGTGGTGGGTTGTAATGTTGGGGGGGGTATTGTATGTTTTTTTTTACAGGCAAAAGAGCTGAATTCTTTGGGGCATGCCGCGCAAAGGGCCCTTTTCAGGGCTGGTAAGGTAAAAGAGCTTTTCTATTTTAATTTTAGAATAGGGTAGGGCATTTTTTTATTTTGGGGGTCTTTGTTATTTTATTAGGGGGCTTAGAGTAGGTGTAATTAGTTTAAAATTGTTGTAATATTTTTCTAATGTTTGTAAATATTTTTTATTTTTTGTAACTTAGTTCTTTTTTATTTTTGTACTTTATTTAGTTTATTTAATTGTATTTATTTGTAGGTATTGTATTTAATTAATTTATTGATAGTGTAGTGTTAGGTTTAATTGTAGATAATTGTAGGTATTTTATTTAATTAATTTATTGATAGTGTAGTGTTAGGTTTAATTGTAACTTAGGTTAGGATTTATTTCTCCAACATTGGTGTGTCCGGTCCACGGCGTCATCCTTACTTGTGGGAATATCTCTTCCCCAACAGGAAATGGCAAAGAGTCCCAGCAAAAGCTGGCCATATAGTCCCTCCTAGGCTCCGCCCACCCCAGTCATTCTCTTTGCCGTTGCACAGGCAACATCTCAACGGAGATGGTTAAGAGTATGTGGTGTTTTAGTTGTAGTTTTTTATTCTACTATCAAGAGTTTGTTATTTTAAAACAGTGCTGGTATGTACTATTTACTCTGAAACAGAAAAAGATGAAGAATCTGTTTGTAAGAGGAAGATGATTTTAGCAGACAGTAACTAAAATCGTTTGCTGTTTCCACATAGGACTGTTGAGATAAAGTAACTTCAGTTGGGGGAAACAGTTAGCAGACTTTTTCTGCTTAAGGTATGACTAGCCATATTTCTAACAAGACTGTGTAATGCTGGAAGGCTGTCATTTCCCCTCATGGGGACCGGTAAGCCATTTTCTTAGTCTCAAACAGAATAAAGGGCTTAATATGGGCTATAAAACTGGTATACACTTTTATGGGCAAAATCGATTGCTTTATTTGGGCATTTTATACATGTTTATGCTTGTAATTCACACTTATAAGCTTGGGGAACGTTTTTTAACGTCAGGCACTGTGTTAGACACCTTTCCAGTCTGGAAGGGCCTTCCCAGTTGTAGGCTGAGCCTCATTTTCACGCCATTACTGCGCAGTTACTTTTTGAGAGCAGACATGCAGATGCATGTGTGAGGATCCCAAAGTAGTTGGAAAACTTCCTAGAAGGCTTCATTTGGTATCGTATTCCCCTCTGGGTTTGGTAAAGGCTGTAGCTGGGACTGTAGAGGGGTTAAAACTGTAACCGGCTCCGGTTTCTTTAATTTAAGGGTTAAAGCTTTGAAAATTGGTGTGCAATACCTTGAATGCTTTAAGAAATTGGTAATTGGTAATTGGTAATTTTTTAACAATTCCTTCATACTTTTTCACATATTCAGTAATAAAGTGTGCACTGTTTAAAATTTAAAGTGACAGTAACGTTTTGTCTAAAACGTTTTTTTTGTACTTTATTGACAAGTTTAAGCCTGTTTAACATGTATGCACCTTCAGATAAGCTATGTTCTATATGTATGAAAGCCAAGGTGTCTCCCCCTTCAAAATTGTGTGATAATTGTGCCATAGCGTCCAAACAAAGTAAGGACAGTACTGCCACAGATAATGAAATTGCCCAAGATGATTCCTCAGATGAAGGGAGTAGACATGGTTCTACATCATCTCCCTCTGTGTCTACACCAGTTTTGCCCACGCAGGAGGCCCCTAGTACTTCTAGCGCGCCAATGCTTATTACCATGCAACAATTGACGGCTGTAATGGATAACTCCATAGCAAATATTTTATCCAAAATGCCTACATATCAGAGAAAGCGCGATTGCTCTGTTTTAAACACTGAAGAGCAGGAGGGCGCTGATGATAATTGCTCTGTCATACCCTCACACCAATCTGAAGGGGCCATGAGGGAGGTTTTGTCAGATGGGGAAATTTCAGATTCAGGTAGAATTTCTCAACAGGCTGAACCTGATGTTGTGACATTTAAATTTAAATTAGAGCATCTCCACGCACTGCTTAAGGAGGTGTTATCTACTCTGGATGATTGTGACAACTTGGTCATTCCAGAAAAATTATGCAAGATGGACAAGTTCCTAGAGGTTCCGGTGCACCCCGACGCTTTTCCTATACCCAAGCGGGTGGCGGACATAGTGAATAAGGAGTGGGAGAGGCCCGGCATACCTTTTGTCCCCCCTCCTATATTTAAAAAATTATTTCCTATGGTCGACCCCAGAAAGGACTTATGGCAGACAGTCCCTAAGGTCGAGGGGGCAGTTTCTACTTTAAACAAACGCACTACTATCCCTATCGAGGATAATTGTACTTTCAAAGATCCTATGGATAAAAAATTGGAGGGTTTGCTTAAAAAGATTTTTGTACAGCAAGGTTACCTCCTGCAACCAGCATTGTTCCTGTCACTACAGCAGTGTGGTTCTGGTTCGAGGAACTGGAAAAGTCGCTCAGTAGAAAGACTCCGTATGAGGAGGTTATGGACAGAGTTCACGCACTCAAGTTGGCTAATTCTTTTTTTTTTAGATGCCGCATTGCAATTAGCTAGATTAATGGCGAAAAATTCAGGGTTTACAATTGTGGCGCGCAGAGCGCTTTGGCTAAAGTCTTGGTCAGCGGATGTATCTTCCAAGACAAAATTACTTAATATCCCCTTCAAGGGTAAAACTCTCTTTGGGCCAGAATTGAAAGAGATTATTTCTGACATCACTGGGGGAAAGGGCCACGCCCTTCCACAAGATAGACCTTTCAAAGCCAAGAATAAGTCTAATTTTCGTTCCTTTCGCAATTTCAGGAACAGACTGACCTCTAACTCTGCATCCTCTAAACAAGAGAGTAACGCTTCACAAACCAAACCAGCCTGGAAACCCATGCAAGGCTGGAACAAGGGTAAGCAGGCCAAGAAGCCTGCTGCTGCTAACAAAACAGCATGAAGGAGTAGCCCCCGATCCGGGACCGGATCTAGTAGGGGGCAGACTCTCTCTCTTTGCTCAGGCTTGGGCAAGAGATGTTCAGGATCCCTGGACGCTAGAAATAGTTTCTCTGGGTTATCTCCTGGAATTCAAGGAACTACCCCCAAGGGGAAGGTTCCACATATCTCACTTATCCTCAAACCAAATAAAGAGACAGGCATTCTTACATTGTGTAGAAGACCTGTTAAAGATGGGAGTGATACACCCAGTTCCAATGGCGGAACAAGGAATGGGATTTTACTCAAATCTGTTCGTAGTTCCCAAAAAAGAGGGAACCTTCAGACCAATTCTGGATTTAAAAATCCTAAACAAATTTCTCAGAGTACCATCGTTCAAAATGGAAACCATTCGAACGATTCTACCTACAATCCAGGAAGGTCAATTTATGACTAACGTGGATCTAAAGGATGCGTATCTACATATCCCTATCTACAAAGAACATCATCAGTTCCTAAGGTTCGCCTTTCTGGACAAACATTACCAGTTTGTGGCCCTCCCATTCGGGTTAGCCACTGCTCCAAGGATTTTCACAAAGGTACTCGGGTCCCTTCTAGCGGTTCTAAGACCGAGGGGCATTGCAGTAGTACCATACTTGGACGACATTCTAATACAAGCGTCGTCTCTTTCAAAGGCAAAGGCTCATACAGACATCGTTCTGGCCTTTCTCAGATCTCACAGATGGAAGGTGAACATAGAAAAAAGTTCCCTGTCTCCGTCCACAAAAGTTCCTTTCTTGGGAACAATAATAGATTCTTTAGAAATGAGGATTTTCCTGACAGAAGTCAGAAAGTCAAAACTTCTAAACACTTGTCAAGTTCTTCATTCTATTCCTCGTCCTTCCGTAGCTCAGTGCATGGAAGTAGTAGGGTTGATGGTTGCAGCAATGGACATAGTTCCTTTTGCGCAAATTCATCTAAGACCATTACAACTGTGCATGCTGAAACAGTGGAATGGGGACTATACAGACTTGTCTCCAGTGATTCAAGTAGATCAGAAGACCAGAGATTCACTCCGTTGGTGGCTAACCCTGGACCACCTATCCAAGGGAATGAGCTTCCGCAGACCAGAGTGGGTCATCGTCACGACCGACGCCAGTCTAGTGGGCTGGGGCGCGGTCTGGGAATCCCTGAAAGCTCAGGGACCATGGTCTCGGGAAGAGTCTCTTCTCCCGATAAACATTCTGGAATTGAGAGCGATATTCAATGCTCTCAGGGCTTGGCCTCAGCTAGCAAAGGCCAGATTCATAAGATTCCAATCAGACAACATAACGACTGTTGCTTATATCAATCATCAGGGGGGAACAAGGAGTTCCCTGGCGATGAAAGAAGTGACCAAAATAATACAATGGGTGGAGGATCACTCCTGCCACCTATCTGCGATCCACATCCCAGGTGTGGAAAACTGGGAAGCGGATTACCTGAGTCGTCAGACTTTCCATCCGGGGGAGTGGGAACTCCACCCGGAGATCTTTGCCCAGTTGACTCAATTATGGGGCATTCCAGACATGGATCTGATGGCGTCTCGTCAGAACTTCAAGGTTCCTTGCTACGGGTCCAGATCCAGGGATCCCAAGGCGACCCTAGTGGACCTTCAACCTAGCCTATGTGTTTCCACCGTTTCCTTTCATTCCCAGGCTGGTAGCCAGGATCTAGCAGGAGAGGGCTCCGGTGATTTTGATAGCTCCTGCGTGGCCACGCAGGACTTGGTATGCAGACCTGGTGAATATGTCATCGGTTCCACCATGGAAGCTACCTCTGAGACAGGATCTTCTTGTTCAGGGTCCATTCGAACATCCAAATCTGGTCTCCCTCCAGCTGACGGCTTGGAAATTGAACGCTTGATTCTATCAAAGCGTGGCTTTTCAGATTCTGTGATAGATACTCTAGTTCAAGCCAGAAAACCGGTAACTAGAAAAATTTACCATAAAATATGGAAAAGATATATCTGCTGGTGTGAATCCAAGGGATTCTTATGGAATAAGGCCAAAATTCCTAAGATCCTTTCCTTTCTACAAGAAGGTTTGGATAAAGGATTATCAGCAAGTTCTCTAAAGGGACAGATTTCTGCTTTATCTGTCTTATTACACAAATGACTGGCAGCTGTGCCAGATGTTCAAGCATTTGTTCAGGCTCTGGTTAGGATCAAGCCTGTTTACAGACCTTTGACTCCTCCCTGGAGTTTAAATCTAGTTCTTTCAGTTGTTATCTTGGAAAGTTTTGTTTTTGGTTGCTATTTCTTCTGCTAGAAGAGTTTCTGAGTTATCTGCTTTGCAGTGTTCTCCACCCTATCTGGTGTTCCATGCAGATAAGGTGGTTTTGCGTACTAAGCCTGGTTTTCTTCCAAAGGTTGTTTCTAACAAAAATATTAACCAGGAGATAGTTGTACCTTCTTTGTGTCCGAATCCAGTTTCAAAGAAGGAACGTTTATTGCACAATTTGGACGTAGTCCGTGCTCTAAAATTCTATTTAGAAGCTACAAAGGATTTCAGACAAACATCTTCTCTGTTTGTCGTCTATTCTGGTAAGAGGAGAGGTCAAAAAGCGACTTCTATCTCTCTTTCCTTTTGGCTTAAAAGCATCATCCAATTGGCTTACGAGACTGCCGGACGGCAGCCCCCTGAAAGAATCACAGCTCACTCTACTAGGGCTGTGGCTTCCACATGGGCCTTCAAGAAGGAGGCTTCTGTTGATCAGATATGTAAGGCAGCGACTTGGTCTTCACTGCACACTTTTGCCAAATTTTACAAATTTGATACTTTTGCTTCTTCGGTGGCTATTTTTGGGAGAAAGGTTTTGCAAGCCGTGGTGCCTTCCGTTTAGGTAACCTGATTTGCTCCCTCCCTTCATCCGTGTCCTAAAGCTTTGGTATTGGTTCCCACAAGTAAGGATGACGCCGTGGACCGGACACACCAATGTTGGAGATAAATTACTTTCTCCAACGGTGTGTCCGGCCCACGGCCCGTCCTGGTTTTTTAATCAGGTTTGATTAATTATTTTCTCTAACTACAGTCACCATGGCACCCTATAGTTTCTCCTGTTTTTTCCTCCTGTCCGTCGGTCGAATGACTGGGGTGGGCGGAGCCTAGGAGGGACTATATGGCCAGCTTTTGCTGGGACTCTTTGCCATTTCCTGTTGGGGAAGAGATATTCCCACAAGTAAGGATGACGCCGTGGACCGGACACACCGTTGGAGAAAGTAATTTATCAGGTAAGCATAAATTCTGTTTTTACAGGTAATTTTGTAATTATTTTAACTAGGTAGCTATTAAATAGTTATTAACTATTTAATAGCTATTGTACCTGGTTAAAATAAATACAAAGTTGCCTGTAAAATAAATATTAATCCTAAAATAGCTACAATATAATTATTATTTATATTGTAGCTATATTAGGGTCTATTTTACAGGTAAGTATTTAGCTTTAAATAGGAATAATTTATTTAATAAGAGTTAATTTATTTCGTTAGATAAAAATTATATTTAATTTAGGGGGGTGTTAGGGTTAGAATTAGCTTTAGGGGTTAAAAAATTTATTAGAGTAGCGGTGAGCTCCGGTCAGCAGATTAGGGGTTAATGCTTGAAGTTAGGTGTCGGCGATGTTAGGGAGGGCAGATTAGGGGTTAATACTATTTATTATAGGGTTATTGAGGCGGGAGTGAGGCAGATTAGGGGTTAATACATTTATTATAGTAGCGGTGCGGTCGGTGGCGGCGACGTTGGGGGCGGCAGATTAGGGGTTAATAAAATATTATGTAGCTGTCGGCTGTATTAGGGGCAGCAGATTAGGGGTACATAGGGATAACATAGGTGGCGGCGGTGTACGGAGCGGCAGATTAGGGGTTAAAAAATTTTAATAGAGTGGCGGCGATGTGGGGGGGCCTCGGTTTAGGGGTACATAGGTAGTTTATGGGTGTTAGTGTAATTTAGAGCACAGTAGTTAAGAGCTTTATAAACCAGCGTTAGCCCAGAAAGCTCTTAATTCCTGTTTTTTTTCTGCGGCTGGAGTTTTGTCGTTAGATTTCTAACGCTCACTTTAGCCAAGACTCTAAATACCGGCGTTAGAAAGATCCCATTTAAAAGATAGGATAAGCAAATGGCGTAGGGGGATCTGCGGTATGGAAAAGTCGCGGCTGCAAAGTGAGCGTTAGACCCTTTCCTGACTGACTCCAAATACCAGCGGACGGTAAAAACCAGCGTTAGGAGCCTCTAACGCTGGTTTTGACGGCTACCGCCAAACTCTAAATCTAGGCCTATGTGTTTGTTTGTTTTTTGTTTGTTTTTTGCACATCCAGTATACTTAAATTATCATTCATGCAGTGCATATTTAATACAATTTATTTCTGTAATTTACATAAATATTTAATGTTTTTGCTAAAATACGATTTTTTGGTGAACAATTTTTGATGCACATTAACAATACATTTTTTTCCAGTGTATTTTTGTGTGAATGGTTCAATTACTAATTTTTTATGGTTTTTAAATTACGATTTTCATTGTGCACTTTTGCAGCATACGCTTGTCATGAAAACTTCATGATTTTAGGTGCAAGGGGATAACCTCCTTTCTGTGTGTTTTTTTTTTTTTTTTGAGAGGTTGTATGTCTCTGTGCATTTTCCTTAACCAAGAGGCCATTCCTGTCATAAATGGTTTCTAAGTTCCACTTTACCAAATGTTATTGCATATGTACAGAGTATTGATGCATCAAGTAAGTAAAAATGTCAGCACAAGAGAAGTAATAATAACCAGAGCTAGAATAGGTCAATTAGAGGACACTAGTACAACATGAGATATGCTTTCACCACATATATGACACTAGATAATAAAAATTTGACAACCATGTCATATTTGGTATCAAACTAATTCTCATGATGTCACTGGGAAATTGATTATATGGGCGTATGCACAGAATATCTATAACAGAAGTTATAAGATGTTATATAATTTCAGCCTATGGGGTAGATTTATCAATGTCCGCTAGTGAAATGCTTGTGCAATGCTGCCTCCTGCTCATTTGCAGCCAATCAGCCTATGCAGGGGGTGTCAATCAACCCGATCATATCCGATTGGAATGATTGCTGTCCGTCCCCTCAGAGGTGGCGGATGAGTAAAAGAGCAGCAGTCTCTAAACTGCTTCTTCTAAACTTACATTTCCGGTGAGCCGAAAACTATGGGGGAAGATAGCAGCATCCGCTGCTTGGTAAATTTCTACCCCAAAGACTCAGAGCTTTATGACAAGTCATAAAAAATAGGGGTGGATATTTCCCTAGCCCCTCTGGAAGGAGGTTTGGTCAAGGAATTTGAAATCAAAGGACCAGGTATAAAACAATTCAAGATTTTAATTCTACATGGGTGCCTGTGTACCAACAGCAGGAGTAACAATCTTTTCTTTGCCAATCTCCCTGGCGCAGACATCAAAGTTAGTACAGTATTAGGTTCTTTTATTTCTCCTTTTTATTTTTTTTTTTTTTTTTTATTTTGTTCAAGTTTTCAAAAGCTTTATTGATCGTTCAACAAAAATTACATAGTAATAGAAAATCAACTGAGTATGTGAGAGGTCCTGAGACCTAAGGAATTAACATATCAATACATTTCAATAACAAGGATGTAACAGGTCATCATTAAAATAATTGACTTCTTTCCAATCAACATAAAGTATTGTAATATCAAAGCACAGGAGGGGCCTAATGATCCCCGACATTTCTGGTTTGTTAAATCAGGGGAAGAGGAGGGGGGGGGGGTAAAGGGATATGGGGTAATTACTGAATTGTATGTGGGATTTCAACAAAATTCTCACTTTTCCTTTATAGTCTATAGTTTAGTCAGAAGTCAGAAGATTGGGTTTCCATTCTGTGTCATATTTGTCTTTCCAGTCCATCCAGACCAGTTTAAATAGGTCTGAATTGTCTAATTTATAGTATATATCTTTCTCCATGGTATATATGTATGCCATAGTACTACGAACTTTGGCCCAGTTAGGCGGCAGCTCTTTTTTCCATGCACAAGCTATAGCATTTTTAACAGTCGTGAAGAGGTAAATACATATATATGAATGATGCTTCGGTAAAGCATGTATGCCTAAATGCAATAGGGCTATGGATGGGGACCTGGGATTGGAAGGTGTATGTCCAATTTGGACAGTACTAAGAAGCATGTGTTCCATAAAGGTCGGATCTTAGGACACTCCCACCAAATCTGTATCGTGTTGCCCTTCTGACCACAGTCCCGCCAGCATTCAGAAGATGTACTCGGGAACATTTTGGCTAACCTAGTGGGGACGTAATACCAAAGTGCTAGGAGTTTGTAAAAGGTTTCATATAATGTTGTACAATGGATAGCTTTCTGAGTGAGTTCCAGGGTGTACCTCCAGGTATATGAGGATACTGGGATACCCAGGAGGGACTCCCGTCATTGGAGGTGAGCCAGCGTATCGGGAATGGAGTTCCCCCAATTATTGTATAATGTAGGGATAAGGGTCTGCGGAGTCTATATCCCTGGCTCCAGATGGCCTCCCAAGGGATCAATGGCCGAGCTAAGGCCAGTTTGAAACCCCAACTGACTAAAAAGCATTTAATTCTATGGTATTCAAAAGGTAAGTAAGGTGGGATTAGGGGTTCAGTTCCGAATCGGGTAATATGTTTAAAGCCATCCTGCGAGGGGGATGGCCATAGGTCTGAGACTATATTAACTCCTAGCTGAGCCCATTTATGCAGGTGAGTTTCCTGTAATCCCCTGTGGAGACCAGCCATAGAAGTTATAGGGGAGGGGTACGGGGCTATATAGGGATAATGTCGAAGCTTGTCCCACATATCTAGACATTCACAGATTATAGGGTTAATCAGGTCTAATTCTCTGCGGCAGTGTGGGGGGGGTCCATATTAGGTCTCCAAGGTGGATGTTATAAGGTAGCAAGGCCTGTTCAATTGCCCTCCATTTGCACTGGGAGTCTTTATCTCCCCATTGTGCAATGTGGGTTAGCATTGCTCCCTCATAGTACCGATTCACAGAGGGCGATGCTATACCTCCTGAATTCTTAGGAAGTTGGAGTATTTTGTGCTCCACTCTAGGGGGATTACCCTGCCAAATGTATTTCGAAATTGTAGCAGTATGTTCTTGGGGACCCTAATGGGGAGACACCGAAATAAATACATGAGCCTGGGCAGAAAGGACATTTTTAAGCTATTCTACCTAGCCAGGAAACATGGGATGAATTGCATTCATTTTTAAGGGTTCAAAGCTCCGAAAGAAGAGGGAGATAATTATCCTTAACGACCCAAGCAAGGCCACCGAAGAGTTTAACACCAAGGTGCAGAATACATTTCTCTGTCCAGTTGAAGTCAAATGTGGTTTTCAGGGATGACAACTGAACACGTGGAATATACTGTGCATATATCTCTGTTTTTGATAGATTTAACTTCTAGAAGGAGAGGGCTCCAAAGGAGTCCAATATCTTCAATAGTCTGGGGATAGTATGTGCAGGGGCCGATGAGAAGAGAGTAACATTGTCCGCAAACAAGGCTATCTTATGCACAGTACTGAAAAAAGTAACTCCCTTGATTTGACAAAAAAAAAGCTTTGTTACTTTTATAGTAAAACAGCTGTTTTAATTTAGTTAGGTTAATTTGGGTTCTATGCAGCTCGATTTGAGAAATGTGTTTCTTGCCATTAGTAATTTGGAGTGTTAAGGTGGCAGACGGGGTACTCCTATTTTGTGTTTCTAAGTTTCTAAGCTTAATATGGGCTTGCGATAGGGTGAGTCTGGCTTGCTTTCTGAGGTGCATTTGCTTACCGATCATGAGCCCCCTTATAGTAGCTTTTGCAGCTACCCATAAAGTGTCATCTCGGAGTAGGGCATTATCATTAGTCTGTATAAAATGAGTCATTTCCCTACGAAGCTCTTCTCTAAATAGGACATCTCCAAGGAGGTGGTGAGGCATGAGCCATGGGGCTTTAGTATATGGAGTGTTTGCCTAGTGCATATCTGCCAGGACATGATCGTGGTCAGACCCAGCAAACAGGGAAATTTTAGCTTGTATAACCAGGTCTAGTTAGTCAGCCGTGGAAAATATGTAGTCGAGTCTAGCATACAGTTTGTTTGGGTTTGAAAAATGTGTATAGTCCTTGTCTTTAGGGTGGATAGCCCTCCAAACGTCATAGTACCCTGAGCAGGACATTAGGTTACGAAACCTGTTGGCCAAAAGTTCAGCAGGAGAGTGTGTCTTGTCTACTCCAGTAGTTTTCCTATCAGCTCTATGGTCCCAAACCATATTAAAGTCCCCAGCCAAAATAACTCTACCCTGTTTGACCTGATCAATTACGTGAAGGATGTGTTTTAAGCATTTGGGCTGGTGGGTGTTGGGGAGGTAGACAGAGGCCAACGTGTAGACTACGTGATTCAATTTACAGATCAAAATTACATATCTTGCTTGGGAATCCTTAATGACCTGAATTAACTCAAATGCGAGTCGCTTATGGAGTAAAATAGCCGTGCCTCTGACTTCCTTGGTACAAGGGGTATATTCAATGTGAGTGTAGGCCTTGGAGGAAAATCTGAGAGGTTTGTTCCCTAACCAGTGTGTTTCCTGCAGGAAAACAATGTCAGGATTGTGGTGTTTTAGTGATCGCAGTAATAGACTGTGTTTATGTGGAGAAATGAGACCTCTAAAGTTGTGGGTAAAAATTTGTAGCGTTGACATATCCATATACTAAAATATAGATACAACTAAAATAATGGATGTAGATAGGGATAGGTAGGGTAGATTAGACACTAGTAAAGTGTCTGAAAGTGTGGTGGAAGTAGTCTACCTCAAAGGAACCATAGAATAGGCTTCTAAATGGGGGGGAGAACACTATTCTCAAGAGCAGAAGAAATAAGGGCCAGCCCCGCTTTAGTACAATCAAATTTATGTAAATAACTAGTAAACAGTAATCCTTGACCTAAACAGTGCAAATCAACATAAAGAACATTGCGATAAGTGCATATATAAACATTTGTAGGTGTGAACAAGAAATAACAGTCCAGAAAAAGTAATAAATTATCAGGTTTCCCTGACATACCAGAGAGGTAGTGGAACGTTCACATAGGGTATAAGCCCTGGTCCGACTAATCAGGTAGTGTCCACAAGAGATCTTATAGTGTCCTGAGGTTAATGCCTTCTAGGGTGCTTTAATCTTTGGTCTTTTGCGGACCATTCTGGCACAGAGGCGCGCAGTTTAGGATGAGAAGGCACTTGTATGGACGGAGGTTTATGGAGGAGACCCCAAGACATAAGGAGAGAGAGTCCCTAGGAAACAGTAGTGGCCACAGAGGTTTGGTTATCCCCACCTGTATTTTATATTGGCTGTGCAGAGAATGGTGGTAACAGGCTGGAACTGCAGACGTTGCTGAAGAGTATGGGCCGATAGGTCAGGAAGGAGTTGGACATCTCTAAACCTCTCATTTAGGGGCAGCTTCTTAAAGGCGGCTTCTCCTTTTTATTTTAAAAACTGTTTGCTTGTGTATAATTTTATTTGTTAACATATTTTATTAATAATGCACCATGACTTGTTTTTTGCTCATAATAAATGTACCTTTATTAAGTTTTTGCCTTTGTCTAATATTTGAACCACATTACTGGAAGAGACTGGTAGTATTAATTATCAGCTAGATAACGAGTTTGGCGTTAGAGGCTATGCGGTGCTAACGAGCAGTTTATGCTCACCGCTCACTTACAGACAGCACTGGTATTACGGGTTTTTACAAACCCGGCGTTAACCACAAAAAAGTGATTGTAGAGCAAAATTTTGCTCCACATCTCACCTCAATACAAGCGCTGCTTACGTTAGCAGTGAGCTGGCTGAATGTGCTCATGCACGATTTCCCCAGAGGAATCAATGGGGGAGAGCCGGCTGAAAAAAAAACCTAACAAACACCTGCAAAAAAGCAGCGTTTAGCTCCTAACGCAGCCCCATTGATTCCTATGGAGAAAATACATTTATGTCTACACCTAACACCCTAACATGAACCCCGAGTCTAAACACCCCTAATCTTACACTTATTAACCGCTAATCTGCTGCCCCGACATCGCCGCCACCTACATTATTCTTATTAACCCCTAATCTGCCACTCTGGATACCGCCGCCACCTACATTATACTTATGAACCCCTAATCTGCTGCCCCCAACATCGCCGACACCTACATTATATTTATTAACCCCTAATCTGCCACCCCAAATGTCGCCGCAACCTACCTACACTTCTTAACCCCTAATCTGCCGCCCCCAACGTCGCTGCCACTATATTAAAGTTATTAACCCCTAAATCTAAGTCTAACCCTAACCCTAACACCCCCTAACTTAAATATAATTTAAATAAATCTAAATAAAACTACTATTATTACCTAAATAATTCCTATTTAAAACTAAATACCTATAAAATAAACCCTAAGCTAGCTACAATATAACTAATAGAAATTTACCTGTAAAATAAAACCTAACCTAAGTTACAATTACACCTAACACTACACTATAATTAAATTAACTCCCTAAATTAAATACAATTAAATACAATTAAATTAAATTATCTAAAGTACAAAAAACCAACAACACTAAATTACAGAAAATAATAAACAAATGACAAGATTTTTAAACTAATTACACCTAATCAAATCCCCCTAACAAAATAAAAAAGCCCCCCAAAATAAAAAAGCCCTACCCTACACTAAATTGCAAATAGCCCTTAAAAGGGCCTTTTGAAGGGCATTGCCCCAAAGTAATCAGCTCTTTTACCTGTAAAAAAAAGTACAAATCCCCCCCACATTAAAACCCACCACCCACACAACCAACCCTACTCTAAAACCCACCCAATACCCCCTTAAAAAAACCTAACACTAACCCCTTGAAGATCACCTTACCGGGAGAAGTCTTCACCCAACCGGGCCGAAGTCCTCAACAAAGCCGAGAGAAGTCTTCATCCATGCAGGGCGAAGTGGTCCTCCAGACGGACAGAAGTCTTCATCCAGATGGCATCTTCTATCTTCATCCATCCAGCATGGAGCGGGTCCATCTTCAAGACATCCGGCACGGAGCATCCTCTTCCATCGAAGTCGTCTTACTAAATGACGCTTCCTTTAAGTGACATCATCCAAGATGGCGTCCCTTCAATTCCGATTGGCTGATAGAATAGATAGATAGAATCAGCCAATCGGAATTAAGGTAGAGAAAATCCTATTGGCTGATGCAATCAGCTAATAGGATTGAGCTGGCATTCTATTGGTTGATTGGAACAGCCTATAGAATGCCAGCCCAATCCTATTGGCTGATTGGATCAGCCAATAGGATTTAAGTTCAATCCTATTGGCTGATTGCATCAGCCAATAGAATTTTTTCTACCTTAATTCTGATTGGCTGATAGAATTCTATCAGCCAATCGGAATTGAAGGGACGCCATCTTGGATGACGTCACTTAAAGGAACCGTCATTTAGTAAGAAGACTTCGATGGAAGAGGATGCTCCGCGCCAGATGTCTTGAAGATGGACCCGCTCCACGCCGGATGGATGAAGATAGAAGATGCCATCTGGATGAAGACTTCTGCCCGTCTGGAGGGCCACTTCGCCCTGCATGGATGAAGACTTCTCCCGGCTTCATTGAGGACTTCGGCCCGGTTGGGTGAAAACTTCTCCTGGTAAGGTGATCTTCAAGGGGTTAGTGTTAGTTTTTTTTAAGGGGGTATTGGGTGGGTTTTAGAGTAGGATTGGTTGTGTGGGTGGTGGGTTTTAATGTTGGGGGGGATTTGTACTTTTTTTACAGGTAAAAGAGCTGATTACTTTGGGGCAATGCCCCGCAAAAGGCCCTTTTAAGGGCTATTTGTAATTTAGTGTAGGGTAGGGCTTTTTTTATTTTGGGGGGCTTTTTTATTTTGTTAGAGGGATTAGATTAGGTGTAATTAGTTTAAAAATCTTGTCATTTGTTTATTATTTTCTGTAATTTAGTGGGGGTTTTTTGTATTTTAGATCATTTTATTTATTTGTATTTAATTGTATTGAATTTAGGGAATTAATTTAATTATAGTGTAGTGTTAGGTATAATTGTAACTTAGGTTAGGTTTTATTTTACAGGTAAATGTGTCTTTATTTTAACTAGGTAGTTATTAAATAGATAGCTACCATGTAACTATTTGTTATATTGTAGCTAGCTTTGGGTTTATTTTATAGATAAGTATTTAGTTTTAAAAAGGAATTATTTAGGTAATAATAGTAATTTTATTTAGATTTATTTAAATTATATTTAAGTTAGGGGGTGTTAGGGTTAGGGTTAGACTTAGATTTAGGGGTTAATAACTTTAATATAGTGGCGGTGACGTTGTGGGCAGCAGATTAGGGGTTAATAAATGTAGGTAGGTGTTGGCGATGTTAGGGAAGCAGATTAGGGGTTAGTAATATTTAAATAGTGTTTGTGATGCGGGAGTGCAGCGGTTTAGGGGTTAATATATTTATTATAGTGGCAGAGATGTCCGGTTTGGCAGATTAGGGTGTTAAAAAATGTATTTCAGTGTTTGCGATGTGGGAGGGCCTCGGTTTAGGTGTTAATGTGTAGTTTATGGGTGTTAGTGTACTTTTTAGCACTTTAGTTAAGATTTTTATGCTACGGCGTTGTAGTGTAAAACTCTTAACTACTGACATTTAAATGCGGTACCAGTCTTGACAGGAGAGGGTCTACCGCTCACTTTTTGTCAGACTCGTAATACCGGCGCTATGCAAGTTCCATTGAAAAAAGAGGATACGCAATTGACATAAGTGGATTTGCGGTATTTCCAAGTCTGGCCAAAAAAGTGAGCGGTACACCTGTACCTGCAAGACTCGTAATACCAGCGGGTGTTAAAAAGCAGCGTTAGGACCGGCCAACGCTGCTTTTTAAGCCTAACGCCAAACTCGTAATCTAGCCGAATGTGTTTTTTAGATTATTTTTTGCTAACTTGTATTCTGGGATTTAATTTGTTAGTCTGGGTTTTCCTTTAATATTCCCCATATAAATCTTAAGTGGTGGCAGCTTAGAGATAGTTTAGAGTGGGTGGCATTAAAGGGGAGTTTTGGGCATTTTTTCTGGGTCTACAACAGACTAGAGAGTCTTATTAACCCTTGCACCCACTGAACTAAGCCACAGGCTTGCCAGGAGTGGCTAGACTATGACAAATTGATTAAGGTGGAAAGGGTCTGTTAACCATTTCTGTGCCAAACAAGTGACTGGTGCAGGGTTAGATAACCCTGGTTGTCACAACGCTCCTTAGCAAGACACCTTATTTTCAAGGTAAAAAGTGGCTTTATATAATTCCACCTGGAACTGGCAGGCATTCTTATAGAATATCACCAGGCCAGAGAGATTTTTAGAATCTCAATGTTATTGTGAACTGATTTGATGATAAAACCATTTCTAATTATAATTTCTTCAAAGGGTCAACAAACTCATAATCTCTATAATGAAAATGAAAGACCTGCAATTAAAATATTTTAAATATTGTTTTGTATGAAATATGGTAATGTTTAAGATATTTACATTTTTTAAAAAAAATAATGGCATTTTACTCAGTGACTACAATTCCAACTGCTATTTTTGTGAATGGGCACACACACAAGCACAAAAACAAAACAACTTATTCAGGACAGGATCATCTGGGGGGAAAAAAAACAACTTGAACTACCTTCTTTTAGAAGCAGCAAATACAGATTAATGCCCCTTTAAATTGCCATTATGTCAAAAAATTGCATACTCTTATCCGTTAGCGCATGTCATTTTTTTTTACTATCGACCCTGGTCAACTGTGTATTTAACCCCAGGCTCAGGACCCATGGTGCACTCAGATATGCAACTAGCGCTGCTGATTGGATCAGCAACGGGTTAAGCTCAGGACTCACATGGGTCTCAAGCGAAACATCTACTGTGTGTTTAATTACTTTGCCTGGGTTAAATACACTGCAGACTAGGGTCGATAGTCATAAAATGTCATGCTCTAACAGATTATAGAATGTAATTTTCTACTATAACGGTCCTTTAACTAATTCAGAAGGTTATGGTTCTAAAAAAACTGTTTAGTTAAATTTCATATTGCTGAAAAGAGGATGGAATAATATTGGACTAACTCTGGCCAATATTAATGCCTTTAGATTAGTCATATAAAAGGAACAAATAGGGTCTTTCAAATCAATTTCATATAATATCCTTTCTTCTGCAATTTTTCTTCCACTTTCTATTATTGCAAAATGTTATGTTCTAGTCATTTAATTCCTTTCAGATATCAGATCAAGCAAGATGTTTTATCACATTGAGGGTTTGAGGTCACCACACAGGACGTAGTTCTTTATTCAAAGAAATTTTACTTCTCTCACAAGGTGTCTTCTTTTTGCAGTCTTCCATTGTCCGCTGTGAAAACAAGAGCAAAGAAAAATGAAATGTTATCATCTTTTTCCAAATTGAGAAACATAGGAGGGGGGAATATGTATTAATAGATCTAAGTATATTATGCCACAGAAATAAAGATAAATGTTAAAAAAAAACATGATGTTAAGACCATCCTATTACATATAATTTAATTTAATAAGGAAATGCTTATTTAAAAAAAATACTAATGGGTGTAATATTAAAAACAAATTCAATTTTACAGTTTATTTAGTTGCATCAGGTATATATTGTTTTCCCTTATTTCTGTCATATAAAGGGCCAGATCACAAGTGGCGCGCTAAGTTTGTCGCTCATGTTCAAACACTGCTAATTGTAAGTTTTTAATGTGAGCGGGATAGCGTGCATATTACAAGTTGAAAGTAAACTGTTCGAGCGCGAGTGAATCCCGACACAGATGGACTTTGGATATCACAAGCTCATTAACTTCTGTTCCTCATAGACTTCAATGGAGCACACTTTAAAAAATCAAACAAAGAATTATTTCTTGCACTCTAACCTGACACCACAATAGACCTACAGCGCTAACTCTAAAGGTAGTTATGCTTATTTTATATTTCAGTGTCCTTGACATAGAAGAAAATGTTCTTGTTATTTTTAAATATATATATATTTCTATCTGTATCTAATATTTTAAAAAAAAAAAAACATATATCTATATAGCTATATGAATATATACAGGTATAGATATATACAGATATATATCTATATGTGAAAAACATTAATTGGAACATTAAATACACAGTAAAAAAAAATTACAATATTTTATTTTAAGGTATTTAACTGGAAAGGGCTCCAAAGTGTACACTGATCAGCCACAACATTAAAACCACTGACAGGTGAAGTGAATAACATTGATTATATTGCCACAATCACACCTGTCAAGGGGTGGGATATATTAGGCAGCAAATGAACAGTCAGTTCTAGAATTTCATGTGTTGGAAGCAGGAAAATTGGGCAAGCAAAAAGATCTGAGTGACTTTGACAAAGGCCAAATAGTGATGACTAGACGGCTGGGTCAGAAAATCTCCAAAATGGCAAGTCTTGCGGGTTGTTCCCGGTATGCAGTGGTTCAAGGAAGGACAACTCGTGAACCAACATCAGAGTTATGGGTGCCCAAGGCTCATTGATGCAGATTGCCCATGATGACCCGTGTCCACCACCGAAAGAGGCTTCAAATGGGGACGTGAGCATCAGAACTGGACTATGGAGCAATGGAAGAAGGTTGTCTGGTCAAATAAATCATCATTAGATCAGGTGGATGGCTGGGTGCATTGTTTACCTGGGGAAGAGATGGCAGCATTGGATGCTTTATGGGAAGAAGGCAGGCCAACTGAGGCAGTGTTATGCTTTGTGCAATGTTCTGCTGGGAAACCTTGGGTCCTGGCATTCATGTGGATGTTGCTTTGACATGTACCACCTACCTAGAAATTTTTGCAGACCACATACTTCTTCATGGCAATGGAATGCACCCTGCCACACTGCAAAACTTGTTCAGGAAAAAGAGTTCAAGGTGTTGGCCAATTCCACAGATCTCGATCTGATTGAGCATCTGTGGGATGTGCTGGAACAACAAATCCAATCCATAAAGGCCCCACCTTGCAACTTGCAGGACTTAAAGGATCTGCTGTTAATATGTTGGTGCCAGATGCCAGATACCAAAGGACTTGTTCAGAGGTCTTATGGAGTCCATGCTTTGATGCAACAGAGCTGCTTTGGCAGCACAAGGGGGACAATATTAGGTAGGTGGTTTTAATGTTGTGGCTGGACATATATAAAAATATATATATATATATATATATATATATATATATATATATATATATATATGTGTGTGTGTGTGTGTGTGTGTGTTTATATGTGTATATATGTATATACATATATAAATACACATGTATATACAAATATATGCACATATATACATGCATACACATAATAAGACATATACAGTATATACTGTATATATACAATATATATATATAAATGTATATATATATATATATATATATATATATATATATATATATATATATATATAATATAGCCCTTTCCAGTCAAATACCTTGTCATACACCATATACCTTTTAACCCTTACACAATTTATTATTAATATTGTATGAATTTTTTTATCAGATGTATATGTGAGTGTAACACTTTATTTTAATGTATTAATGTTGTGTTTAGTGCACAATTTTTAACCCTTAACCTTTATGGGAGGTCTTGAGCCGCTCTAACCTGACAAGCGCAATTTCCAGTTGCACTTGAATGAACATGTTTATTTTCAACTTGTAAAATTCCCGTATATATCATTGCACAAATAAACTCATATTCATGATATTGTCGATAAATGCAAACCAAACTGGAAATTGTGTCAAATTAAGTGTTATCTGCATTAATCTGCATGAAGAGCAATTTTAGCAGTGTGAAATTAACAAGTTTACATATTTAGTAACTGCAATGGTTTAAAGATGAGGATACAACTGAAATCTTCTCTATCCAAATAGTTCCCATATGATTATACATAATTTTGCATAAGGCACATTTAGCTGCTTCTGTACCTGTTAAGATTGAAAAAAGTTCAAAGTTGGAGACTGAATTCATCACATTAAATGTAACCTCTGGTTCTGTTCTAAAATTAAATGTATCTGGTCTTCAATAGTGAAATAATTGAATTGAATGTTGCCTATTAATATATCTCTTAAATCGGTTCCTGTCCTCCTGAGTCAATATACTATGTGCGCTCCTTCACCTTTATATGATGCAAGTCTGTGTTAGATTCTTTGGGGCCGAAAGACCTCTGCTCCATAAGTGGTCTGCTGCCTCCAAGGATTGTGGTCTGCAATGATTGACACCTGCAGGGGGCGGCATTGCACAAGCAGTTCTGATGAACTGCTTGTGCAATGTTAAATGCTGACAGCTTATGCTTTCGGCATTCAGCGATGTCTGTCGGACATGATACGCTACAGCGAATCATGTCGGACAGACACTGGTAAATCGGCCCTTTGATGTGACATACCAAAACCCTTATTGCAGATGTATGTGTGGTTCCTTTGTACACTGGTGTCAAATTATTATGCAGAGAGGGGCAGTTCTAGAACTTAAAATATGGGGAGGGGAGCTAATAAAGGTGGTGAAAAAGTTAAAATATGCAACGCACATAATATATGAATATGCTTTGTAGAGCATGTGCAGCCCTTCACAACTCAACTGGGGTGCTGCACTTGTGTTTGGTGATGCATAGTATCCCTATAGAACTGACACTGTATGCAGAGACAAAAATGAGGCTGGAAATGTGCCATATTGTGGTATTTTAGCTTACCTCTAACTGGGAATCGAGTGACAGTGACAGGGGCCATTGGCATATACACACTGTTATTTTCATTGTTGTTCTCTGAGTTTCTAGTTCCACATTTTTGTTGTTGCTGTGAAAGAGAAAATAGCACAGTAAGATGCTGATGTCTTCAACAACCTGCCTGTATTCAAGCCAAGCAGAAAGCAGCCACTGTACGTCTACTGCCACACATACTACAGCACAAGTATTTGCTTATGCAGCACCGCCCGCTGCTCTTGAATGACTAATCAAGCAAGAGCAGGGCCTGTCAATCACCCCAAATGAATGTATTCAGGGAGAACTATCTCTGCCCCGTTAGAGATGGCAGAGACATAAGCAGCAGTCGTATGACTACCGCTTCTTGCATGTTGGTAAGCAGGCTCGCATGAGTAAGCCTGCAACTCAAAGACTCCAAAGCAGCGTTAACTGCTTAGTACATGGAGCCCATAATGTACAGTTAGTTTCAGAATTGTTATAACACTCACCGTTTTTTTAATCCATAAATATAATATAGCAATGCAACACAGAAGCAGAAATATAGATATGCCCATGAAAATCCACATCAGTAATGGTAATATTATATTACATCTCTCCAGCTGGGGTTCTAAGAAAAGAGATTTAAATAAATGATAAACCCAAAACTATGTATAGACAAGGACGAAAAAATACATTTTAAATTGCCCCCTCAATGTCTCTTTACTATAACATTTTTAAAACTGAATTTCCACCCCTCAGAAATATTTCTTAGCGGATTACAATTCTTCTGTACTTACCATTTCTTTGGAAGTTTACATTTTTTATAGTTACTATAGTGCTATATAAAATTCCTTTTTGTCATTTAAAAAAATAAATGAAACAATGGTGGGATACATAATATGTATGTATTTTAAGTAATCATTAAAGGGATATTAAAAAGTAAATTCATGCTAGATATAATAATATATTCAAGCAAAAAATAGCCTGAGAATAGAATGTAAATGTATTTTAAAATTTATATTAGTTGTTTAAATATTAAAGATAGAAGTATAAAATTTCGTTTTTATAAAGTACTTTGGTTTCTATAAAGTAATGTATGACACCGTATTGGAACCTAGGTTTTCCCCTTATCTATCTCTTATGCTGAGGGCCATTAGGGACAGATATAAAATCGGTAATAAAAGAGAGTGTGCAGACAAAGATGTATGGAATATAGGAGTGGTAAAATAACTATCCAACAGGGCTTCAACACAGCCTTGTATGCACAGTCTCTTTTATTGCTGGTTTTATGCCTTTTCCTTATTGTCAACTGAAAGTTTTTTCCCAAACTATTAAATATTTTATTACAAAACAAATCTTTAGCTTATATAACTTACATTTTATGCATTTTCTAGCATCTCCATATGATACAATATCAATTTCTGTATCATCCTTTCTATTTACATCTGTATTCTCTGCATGACCACAAACCTCATAGTGGAAATTAGCCTAATAATTTCACACAAACTTCAATAACCTTTAATGAACTTAAATAGCATAAAAAGGAGACATTATTTTGTCTTATAGCTTTATGCTGAAGATATGTATCTGTTTCTCATATGGCATCAATGCTGTGTATTTTTATTGCTTCATTTCTGCCTATTGAATTGTTACCACATTAAAGTTACATTAAACTGAAGTCTTTGGAATAATATGTTATACCATAACAAAAGTACATTAAGAACAGTTAAAGTTTTTCCTATTTATATTTGTGTTTGTGAAGAGTATATTGTGGTTTGTTTGTTAAAGAAACAGTAAACTTCCTGAGATGTTTAAATGTTTAGTTATGTGAAACAAAGTTTGTAATATTTTTTCAATATTTATTTTGCCTCTTTTCATGTAGTTTAGGTCTAACAAATGAGCCATTTTTACTTCTAAGAACATGAAAAGAACATGAACCATGCAGATTTATCAAGGCTGAATCTACTACTAACTGGCTTTAACTGATAAATGCAAAACAGAGTAATTTAAACTAACTTTATGACAGTGGTTAGCCTTATTGTCAGCACACTAAAGCCCAGAGTGGGTCCTCCAAATAAGGCAAATGCTGTGTTGAGTGTGGCTGTTGTAAAATAATTCTAGTAAAAAGAATGGTAATTTGTTTAAAAAAATAAATATTTTAAGCCCACTAACAAAAAAAACAAAAATATTACCATGCTGCTACTGGCTTACAGCAGTAGCACTAGATACTGCTTTATTTAATTTTAAGTTGTTAGTCAGCTCCTCTGCTGCCCTGAAGAGGTTTCCCATAGGGAAAAGCAGACTAATGGATTTTTGTTAGCAATCAAATTCCAAATCCCCTTAAAAAATGTTTGTGAAGAATGATTTGTCTGAAATCAATTCATGATTGCCTGTGTGCAAAGTTCATTTTTCATCACATTAAAATCAAACACTTCTAAATGAAAAACTAATATACATATTTGAGTATATGGAACTATTTTCTATTTTTTTAAACTTTGTAAATTTTTAATATGCTGTTTTTTTTTGTTGTTGTTTTTTGTTTTTTTATATTTCACATCAATCTTTTGAAGTGACAATATTTTGTTTAAAACTCTTAAATGGAGTCTAGTTGAAAATGTTTATTGTTTAAAAAGATATATTATCCCTTTATTACCCACTCCCCAGTTTTGCATAAGGAACACTGTTATAGTTATACACTTTTTACCTCTGTGATTACCTTGTTTGTAAGCCTCTGCAGACTACCCCCTTATCTTTTGACAGGCCTGCATTTTAGCCAATCATTGCTGACTCATAAATAACTCCATGAGAGTAAGCCCAAAGTTTATCTAAATGGCTGGCATGAACTAGCAATATCTAACTATGAGAAACTGTCAGCATGCGCTGAGATAAGTGGTGACCTTTAAGAGAACAATGCAAATTTGATGATAAAAGTAAACTGGAAAGTTGTTTAACATTGCATGCCCTATCTGAATCATGAAAATGAAATAATTTTAACTTGACTGTCCCTTTAAATACTCTGCACACTATGCCTGGTCAAACTCTTGTGCACAGCCTCCCTCTTAGTACTCTGTCTGTACCCTGTCCTAAAACCAATCCTACAAACTACCTGTTTCCTAGTACTCAGTTCCTGCTCGAGCACTTGGTATATTTCTTCTCAGCCCTTAGACCACACACTGTCATCAGGAGAGCCCTGTTCGTTTATGAGGTATCTTTAGAGCAGATTTGAAGCACACTAGAGGAGTCTAGTATATTCCACACACCGTATGTGTGATTTCACATGTTCCTCCAGCATTCTCTGTTTTAGAATATCTTAATTATTAACAATAGTTACGTTTTAGTTTTTTACCCCTTACTAACGCCTAGATTACGAGTTCTGCGTTAGCCTTAAAAAGCAGCATTAAGGGGTCCTAGCGCTGCTTTTTATCTAACGCTGGTATTACGAGTCAGGCAGGAAAGGGTCTACAGCTCACTTTTTTTCCGCGACTCGAGGCTACGGCAAATCCCCTTACGTCACTTGCGTATCCTATCTTTTTAATGGGATTTGCCTAACGCTGGTATTACGAGTCTTGGAAGAAGTGAGCGGTAGACCCTCTACCGCCAAGACTCCAACCGCAAAAAAAGTCAGTAGTAAAGAGTTTTATGGGCTAACGCCGGAACATAAAGCTCTTAACTACAGTGCTAAAAGTACACTAACACCCATAAACTACCTATGAACCCCTAAACCGAGGCCCCACCACATCGCAAACCCTATAATTAAAATTTTTAACTGCTAATCTTCCGACCGGACATCGCCGCCTCCTACATTATCCCTATGAACCCCTAATATGCTGTCCCTAACATCACCGACACCTATATTATATTTATTAACCCCTAATCTGCCCCTCCAACATCGCCGCCACCTACCAACACTTATTAACCCCTAATCTGCCGACCGGACATCGCCACCACTATAATAAATGTATTAACCCCTAAACCGCCGTACTCCCGCCTCGCAAACACTATAATACATTGTATTAACCCCTAATCTGCCCTCCCTAACATCGCCGCCACCTACCTTCAATTATTAACCACTAATCTGCCACCCCCAACGTCGCCGCTACTATAATAAAGTTATTAACCCCTAAACCTAAGTCTAACCCTAACCCTAACACCCCCCTAAGTTAAATATAATTTAAATAAAACAAACTAAAATTACTATCATTAAATAAATTAATCCTATTTAAAAATAAATACTTACCTATAAAATAAACCCTAATATAGCTACAATATAACTAATAGTTACATTGTAGCTATTTTATGATTTATATTTATTTTACAGGCAACTTTGTATTTATTTTAACTAGGTACAATAGCTATTAAATAGTTAATAACTATTTAATAGCTACCTAGTTAAAATAATTACAAAATTACCTGTAAAATAAATCCTAACCTAAGTTACAAAAACACCTAACACTACACTATCAATCAATTAATTAAATAAATTAACTACAATTATCTAAACTAAAATACAATTCAATAAACTAAACTATAGTACAAAAAAAACAAACACTAAATTACAAAAAACAAAAAAATATTACAAGAATTTTAATCTAATTAAACCTAATCTAAACCCCCTAATAAAATAAAAAAGCCCCCCAAAATAATAAAATTCCCTACCCTATACTAAATTACAAAGTAATCAGCTCTTTTACCAGATTTTTTACCAGCTTTTTGCGGGGCATTGCCCCAAAGTAATCAGCTCTTTTACCTGTACAAAAAAATACAACCCCCCCAACATTACAACCCACCACCCACAAACCCCTACTCTAAACACACCCGATCCCCCCTTAAAAAAACCTAACACTACCCCTCTGAAGATCACCTTACCTTGAGCCGACTTCAGCCAGCCGGCCACCGATGGGCCAGAAGTGGGCATCCGGAGCAGCAGAAGTCTTGATCCAATCGGGGCAGAAGAGGTCCTCCAAGCGGCAGATGTCTTCATCCAAGCGGCATCTTCTATCTTCAATCAACCGGAGCTGAGCGGATTCTATCAGCCAATCGGAATTAAGGTAGGAAAAATGTAGATTACAACAGCCAATCGGATTGAAGTTCAATTCGATTGGCTGATTGGATCAGCCAATAGAATTGACCTCGCATTCTATTGGCTCATCCAATCAGCCAATCGGATTGAACTTAGATTTTTCCTACCTTAATTCCGATTGGCTGATAGAATGCTATCAGCCAATCAGAATTCGAGGACACTATCTTGGATGATGTCATTTAAAGGAACCTTCATTCGGACTTAGGACATCGGAAGAAGAGGATGGCTCCGCGTCGATGGTTTCAAGATGGCTCCGCTCCGCTCCGGTTGATTGAAGATAGAAGAGCTGATTACTTTGGGGCAATGCCCCGCAAAAAGTCCTTTTAAGGGCTGGTAAAAGAGCTGATTACTTTGTAATTTAGTATAGGGTAGGGAATTTTATTATTTTGGGGGGCTTTTTTATTTTATTAGGGGGTTTAGATTAGGTGTAATTAGATTTTTTTTGTAATTTAGTGTTTGTGTTTTTGTACTATAGTTTAGTTTATTGAATTGTATTTTAGTTTAGATAATTGTAATTAATTTATTTAATTAATTTATTGATAGTGTAGTGTTAGGTGTATTTGTAACTTAGGTTAGGATTTATTTTACAGGTAATTTTGTAATTATTTTAACTAGGTAGCTATTAAATAGTTATTAACTATTTAATAGCTATTGTACCTAGTTAAAATAAATACAAAGTTGCCTGTAAAATAAATATAAATCCTAAAATAGCTACAATGTAACTATTAGTTATATTGTAGCTATCTTATGGTTTATTTTATAGGTAAGTATTTATTTTTAAATAGGATTAATTTATTTAATGATAGTAATTTTAGTTAGTTTTATTTAAATTATATTTAATTTAGGGGGGTGTTAGGGTTAGGGTTAGACTTAGGTTTAGGGGTTAATAACTTTATTATAGTAGCGGCGACGTTGGGGGCGGGAGATTAGGGGTTAATAATTGTAGGTAGGTGACAGGGATGTTAGGGAGGGCAGATTAGGGGTTATTAAGATTTATTATAGTGTTTGCGAGGCGGGATTGCGGCGGTTTAGGGGTTAATACCTTTATTATAGTGGCGGCGATGTCCGGTCGGCAGATTAGGGGTTAATAAGTGTAGGTAGGTGGCGGCGACGTTGGGGGGGGACAGATTAGAGGTTAATAAATATAATATAGGTGTCGGCGATGTTAGGGGCAGCAGATTAGGGGTTCATATCTATAATGTAGGTGGCGGCGGTGTCCGGAGCGGCAGATTAGGGGTTAATAGTATAATGCAGGTGTCAGCGATAGTGGGGGCGGCAGATTAGGGGTTAATAAGTGTAAGGTTAGGGGTGTTTAGACTCAGGGTTCATGTTAGGGTGTTAGGTGTAGACTTAGAAAGTGTTTCCCCATAGGAAACAATGGGGCTGCGTTAGGAGCTGAACGCTGCTTTTTTGCCCCATTGTTTCCTATGGGGAAATTGTGCACAAGCACATTTTTCCAGCTTACCGCTACCGTAGGATACGCTGGTATTGAGAGTTGAAGTGGAGCTAAATTTTTCTCAACGCTCCCTTTTCTGAGGCTAACGCAGCCCTTCAGACAACTCGTAATACCAGCATTGTCTTAAGGGTGCGCTGGAAAAAAAAGGCTCGTTAGCACCGCGGGTCTTTACCGACAAAACTTGTTATCTAGGCGTTTGTTTGTAGCTAGTCACCTCCAAGACTCTGTCCCAAATCTATGGGGAATTTTAAGTGAGGTGGGTTGATCAGGTAGGAGTTCTGCCTTAGGATTGAACATTTAGATATAGTTTACCTTTTGTCAGATTGAGTTCCAGCTTATTCTGTCTATTTTATCCACTATTTATATCTCTATTAAAAACTGCTGTTGCTACTGCTCCAACTGACACTATTTATGGAAATTCCCTTTTGTATCTTAGGATAATTGGCTTTATGATAATATTTACCAAACTAATTCAAACTAAAATTGTTGAGGATTACTGGTACCCTAAATCAGCTCCAAAAAACACAGTGCACAGATCAAATCTACTAAATGAATTGAGCAAAAGACCAATTAAATGGCTTAGAAAATGTTGATGGATAACTGGTACACGAAAACTCTCAAAAAAAATCACTGAGCAGGATGCTTAAAAGCTACCTTCATTGTTCTACTGATCAGAACTATAATTCATTCCAAATAAACTAAAAACTGCTATATCCTCATTTCTGATGATATAAACTACTTGAACATATTGTATGCTCCCATCAGACTTTCTTATACGCAAGAGTAATACAGGCAATCAGTTGTTACTGTGCACATGAATAGCAATGAGTAGACTTAATTGTATGTTGAACATTTAAATAATATTTAATAGTTTGTATGAATAAAATGTATTGTATTTTTTAACAGTTAACGAATACCTGTTGTTCAAAAGACAAAACGCATTTGCTAATTTTGTTAAAAATCCACATACAAAAAATGTGTCTTACCATAGACATAGATATATGTCACACTCAATGTTGAGTTGCTGTACGGGGGAGGATAAAAGTTAGTAAGCACACAAATGTAATGATTTGTGTGCTTGATGTCAAGGTTGGAGAGCGTAAAGGACACTGTGCCACTGGAATTCTTCAGATGACATAGAACTTCTGAGTTGTCGAATATAATATCACTTCCATTTGCGTACATTTTGCAAACCTGGTTCTTTTCAATACCCTTCAGTAACATCAAAGCAAATTTGGAATTCTTTGAGAAATTGTGTTGGCAGAGAAAGTCAACCTGGCCATTCCATGGAACAGCCATTACATTAAGATTGTAATTCACTGAGCTTTGCCCTGTAATGAGAAGATTATCAAGTATATGCAGAATAAACAATGAAAAACTCATAAGCCGTTGTATCATTTACATGTAAAGGTCTTTATACATTCTGTTAGATTATATTAGTTTTGACAAAATAGAGAACTTGTGTTTAGTGTCCCTTTAACATTGTGTCATGTTCCTTATTTCCATGTATTTTGGAGGGGATGGTAAATCTCATTTTGTTTATCAAATAAAACATAGAAACCAAACTTTTGACTGCACATAAGAACCATAGGCCTATCAAGTCTGTCAATATTTCCAATAAAGTATGAGCTTATAGAAACAAAAGGTGCAAAGAGAAAATCATGTTATGCTTTAGAACATTTCATCATTGCACTTTTGCTTGCGTATAACTATGGGGCTGATAATAATCTATTGGGCAATTTGTTTTCAGTGTGTTTTTTACTACATAAGAGCACTTTTCATTTTAATATGATCACAGAAGTGTGTTTTGGGATAACCAATAAATACCAAAGCGTTCTCAGCGACCACAATTCATTTTCCCAATACTTTTCAGCAGGCACTTGATAAAGCCCAGAAATAGCCTTTTTGACATATTTTCAAGTATTCCAAGACACTTTGGAATCATTATATTATGTTGCACAGGTGCAAAACATTCTGAAATGGCCACAAACTACAGTTTTAGAGGTGTATTTGTATAAATGGCCTATATTCATTAAAGCTCTATTTATCACTATTGTACTGCAGTGGGCCGAGGTGGTTCTAGAGTTGGTGAGGCTTTAGGCAAAATTTCAAATATGAGGCTTCTCTTATGTTTTATTGTTATTACCTATCAAGTATTGTACTGTACTGTACTGCACTGTATACCTGGTTGTGTACAATACTTTTCCCTTTTTTTTCTTTTTCTTTTATTTTTAGATAATTTATGTTTTGATCTTTTATTATACAAAATCTCTCAATAATAATGCAAGTAAAAGAGATAGAAAAAAAGGTGAAAATAGAGGAGAGAAAAAAAGAGAGCATGTTGAGAGAGTGCGCGAGAGAGAGAAACAGACAGATTGAAAGAAGGAATAGTTGAAAAGAGTTGTGGAAGGGTGGGAGAGAGGAGACAAAGGAGATAGAGTGGGAAAGAGAGACAAAAAAAGGAAAGAGAATAAAGAGAGCAGTTTTAGAAGGGAGAGAGAAGACTGGTTGGATAGAGAAGGGAGAGAGAGGGAGAGATAAATAGCAGAATTAGCAGGGAAAAGAAAAGTGAGAGAGGGCAACAAGAGAAGACAGTATAGCCTAGAGGAGACAAAGCAGAGAGTGGAAAGAAAAATAAATGGAAGAACAAGAGAGGGGGAAAAGAGAGAGGAAGGAGAAATAGAGTCAGAAGAGAAAATGGAGAGAGTCGAGAGAGAGAGAGAGAGAGAGAGAGAGAGAGAGAGAGAGAGAGAGAGAGAGAGAGAAATGAGGTGAGAGAGGAGAGAGAGGAGCAGAAAGGGGAGAGAGATTGAAGCAAAAGTAGGGGAGAGAGATTGAAGAGAAAATAAATTGAACACAGTGCATGTAGTAAGAGAAAGGAGAGGGAAGGACGTGATATAAGATATAAGAGAAAGAGTGGAGGTAGAGAAAGAGACAAAGGAGGGGGCTGTATTGAAGGGAGAGAAAATGGAATTAGAAAAGAGGAGAGAGAGAGAGAGAGAGAGAGAGAAAGTATTAAAGAAAGAAGTGGATGAGAGGGGAGAGTATGAGAGAAGGGACAGATGAGAGGGAGAAAATAAGAAGTGTTAATAGCTGCTTATCACCTCTAGTTTCAGGGGTTAAAATGCATTTCCCCTTTGCTTTTTACATATTTATTGTTGCCTGTGTCCCCTCTGCCTCCAGAGTATGCTGAAACTGACACACACTCCACAGGGGCAGGCAGAATGTGGAGGGGAAGTGAGGACTCTGTACTTGAACGCCAGAGAACTTGCAGTTGTGTAAGAGGCTTTAAGGGTTAGAATATCCAGTTGTGCCAGCAGAAGGTTGATGGGCAATGCCACTGTATACTACCAAAAACTAACATCCCAGGGCAGAAAAAGAAAACAAAGGACATTTTTTCTATGCCCCTCTGTAAGTCCCCATCATGAGTGAGGCCTTAGGTGGTCGCCTATTTGGCCTAACACAAGAGCCGCCTATGGCAGTGGGCAAGACATACATTTACATATGTATTTATAGTGAGTATGTTATATCCTGTATAGTTAATCAGATATTCAGGGAAAGTGAGATCAGGACGCCAACATCTGGAAATAGCAAGTAGCAAGTTCTTTCTATTAATGCTTTTTCTAAGTCATGCATTGTTGTTATTGTCCCTTTCAATACAGGTGTCTTCATAATCGGAATCACACATTTGTGACTGGGAATACAAAATAAACCTATTGTAATTTGAATCCATCCTGATCACAACAAAACAGTATGAATACCATTTGTTTATAAACATGATGGGCATACTGGGCACGTTTACTATATTGGCATTTAAAAAAAAATGATATTTCAATATTTACAATGATTTATTTTAAAAGAACCATTTTTGTTTGGCGACATATGTCATCTTCTAAAACTGGACTTTATTAGTTCACCCACTGTAATTATTTAAAAAGCAATACTTTTAATATATAAAAAATTGTCATTATAATCATTGTGCAAACATGCCCAGTGTTCCCATTATGCCTATATACAAATGGCATTCATATTGTTTACCAGAGATCAGGATGGATTCAGATTACAATAGGTTAATCTCATACATGTAAATGAGTATTTCCCTTACACAATGTACAAAGTGGTTATTTCAAAAGAACTGTACTGTAACCTTAAGAGGTGTGAAAGGGCCATTGTATATCAGTTTCAGTTGGATTGCACTCATATTACAAGTTGAAAGTTATAGATTGTGTTCAAGTGAAAACGAAACTGCGCTAGAATATTCAGTGCAACGTGAGACCTGAAGTAAAGCGTAAGAGTTCAAAAAAATTCACAAAACACATCCAAAGCAAATTAAAATAAATAAAGTAGACACGCATGGCCATGTGGTAAGGAACGCCATTTTATATCATAAGTGCCTTATCCTAAGAGACTTCCTTACAACACAGGCCAGAACTTACACATCACACCCTCCGGGGTAAAGAGGCAGCTTTTACTACCGCACACCCACTGTACCCACTTCATCCACTGGGAACATGGAGGAAGATGGTCACAATAACATTCAGGATCTACTTAAAGAGCTGGACACACAGATGCATAACTGTTTTGAGGAGCTCATGTATACAATTAAAACCCAATTTGGGGAGCGTGTAACTGGAGCTCCTGTGGTGGAAATAAGTGTAAGTGTCATGACACAGCAGTCAGAACCCCAAATTACATTGGGAGATCAAACAGAGGCGCTTACTTCGAGAAGTTGGCGGCAGAGAGGTGTAGCAGCTATGACGCCTGCAATGTCTAAGCGGGGACCGGTCCACACCTACACCATACTTGCTCTAGGTGCCTCACGGCAACTAAGCGGATCTCACTTAGAGACTCCTTCTGCTCATACCCAGGATGGTGAGGCCGACCTCCTGTTAAATAGCATCAGCCCGATTACTATGCTGAACTTGGGTGTCCCAAATCTATCGGTTGGTACCGGGCACATCATTAGCAGCTCCAGAAGACGATTCGAAACACGTGCTCACCTGGATATCCTGGTCTCTGGCAGTCCCAACCTCCTGATTGTATCTGCCCTGAGGCGATCTCCCTCTGTATTGCCTCAGACTTTATGCCCATTTATGAGGAGTGCACAAGGTTTGGGCAGATGTAAGATAGGCATCGGCTAGCCTGTGCAGTTAACCCCTCATGGCCCCCCTTTAGTATTGAAGTTGGCTAACACTCCACAAGGTCTGATAATTTCCTCCTTGTGTCTTGGGTATATACTTTAATTCATAGTTTGTAATGCTGCTGATAAGATGTTTGTGGCAGTTGGAAAAATAATTTATAGCACAAGTGTGCATGTTATCATTCATAATTCTTATGCTTTTATTGTAGTAGGACACCCATTACAGATACTTCAGTTCTTACTTTTAATACCTGCCTCTAATATTGACATTTTAGTTTGGAATTAATTCTCACTTCCTCATCAGTGTAAGACATTCAGTTCTGCCAGTTTTCTTTGTTTTTCTGGGACGAGGCTCCAGCCTAACAGACTCATTGGTTGGTGCCTTACAATACTCAGGAACATTGTGCTGGACCAAAAGTCCTCCCTGATTGATTCAAACAGAGTCTGAGTGGGCTAAAAGGTTAAAGATCCTTTTGTAGTGGCGCAGCTTTTAACCCCTATACCATTTCTCTCGCAAGCTGTACCATGAGGATGCCCTGATCATTATATACATAACGCTATTAGTGATAGCTTAAGGACTAATCATACATGAGGAATGTAAAACCCGATAACTCTGGTTTCTGTATGCATCCTCTGCCATCAATACCGTTATCCCATTTTACTTCGTAATTTGTAATTAGCTGTTAAGTTCTATATGTGAATTACTAAAAGTCTATAGAACTTGATAGGCATCATTTACTTATAACCCCACGCTTAGTTTGATATCACACACATGACCATGGAAGTATAGCTAGTTAGATATAACATAGACCTATCTGGAGGCAAATTGGATCCCCTGGTATATAAGAAAATGGTAGGATATTGTTTTTTGCTATTTCATGCTATATTACATATATGTACTGCATGTTATATGTTTATTGTATCTTTTGCCTTCGCCCAATATCCTCATATAGTATATAACAAGGGTCTGACGCAAATCTTCCCCTCCTCTTTCTGGTAACTACCCCCTAATTAAGGGCCGATAGCTATAGCAATTTAAATGGAGACATCTCCCCAATGTAAGGCCCTGATGGTTCTCATATATTTTACCACTAGTAACACCATCTCACATATTATTGAGAAGGTTTCTGCCCACCAGTTTAGTCCAATGACTCTGAGGTCTTCAAAGCGCACAAATACCTCATCTCATCTATTCCAAGAGATAGGGGTTCTCGTGCCTATAATATTTGCGATTTAACATTAAATAGAACCCTGTATTAGGTTATACACCTTACTTTATGTGGCTAATTGTGTTGCTGATGCCACTATCATATGACAATTATATTGCAATTCCCTCCAAACATACATAGTATTGGTGAAATAATTTTCTAGTCAGATGGGTGACCACAGGGGCAACTTAGCCTATAGAGTCTCATCACAGCCTGAGATCTCACTATAAGACCACTATATTCTATGCTAGCTAACGCTTCCATCTAGAAGGTTTTTTCATACTGCTGAGCAAACTAGTTCATTACAAAGTCTAGAGTTTATCAGGCACAGTTACGACTTTCACTCATTACTAGTATTAGTCCTAGCAGAACCTAGCTATACCTCAAAGCCCTAAATCATTATTATGCTTTAGGGGTTTATTGTGTGCAAAAGCACAGCATTTTCTCGGTTATTAAGGAGCTTCTTTGCCACTTGATTTTTTTCCTTACAGATAGTGTCAAGTTATTCTTGTTTCTGATTATGCACTGTTCTCTCTTGTTTCTGTATATGTCATATGGAGATTGTATTGATATGCTTGACCTATTTACTTCTATATTGGTCACATTATAGGCTCTATTATTTTGTGTTTGCTTGTCAGACGCTAGATTCTGCTAACACTTTCCAAAAGCCTCAACAACCACAGCTAGCAATAGATGTTTCCAAAGCTTCTATATATCTTCTTGTACTATAGAAATCAACTGTGTTACAATTCTTCAATTGGGTTCTAAATAACTTGGAATTGCTTGGCCACATTCAACATAAGAGTTGGATGAGAGCACATTGTTATGTAGCAGTTTTAGTAATTACCAGCTACGTAGCAGTTTACAAAAGGTCCAAAGCGCTTAGTTCTCCTATGTGCAGTTAGAGTGCAACACTTAATCTGACCAAGGTATGTAAAAATAGAATTGCATATATGCTAATCCATTAGGTAACTGGGTGCGGGCCCCTATAGTGGGTCAGCACAGTGGACCTGTTAAACCCATACTGAATGTGTACATAAAAAGAGAGAAGCGCTCAACCTGGAAACGAAAAATAGCATAATAGCTTGTTCTATGGCTAGTTACCACCCAAGAAGCAGCCACTTTTTGCTCAATATGTGCCTTTCACAGACAAGAACTTTCCTGAAGCATATCAGTCTGATCCTGACTTCACAGTACAGTCCAGCCCCGAAATACCAGGCAATCCCTCTCTGAACGAGAGAAACAGCAAAACCCCAGATGTACGTTTCGGCCTATTGTGGGCCTCGTCAGTGAGGTGCAGCCATATCCCTCTAGGCACACTGAGCAAAGGGTCCACGTCTGGATTCCCACATCACACTTAGGGAGACTTCCCTAAGTGTCATAATTTGCATAAATAAAAAGAGAGAAGCGCTCAACCTGGGAATGAACAATAGCATAATAGCTTGTTCTATGGATAGTTACCCCCCAAGAAGCAGTCTCTTTTTGCTCAATATGTGCCTTTCACAGAGAAGAACTTTCCTGAAGCATATCAGTCTGATCCTGACTTCACAGTACAGTCCAGCCCCGAAATACCAGGCAATTCCTCTCTGAATGAGAGAAACAGCAAAACCCCAGACGTACGTTTCGGCCTATTGTGGGCCTCGTCAGTGAGGTGCAGCCATATCCCTCTAGGCACACTGAGCAACAGGTCCACGTCTGGATTCCCGCATCACACTTAGGGAGACTTCCCTAAGTGTCATAATTTGCATAAATAAAAAGAGAGAAGCGCTCAACCTGGGAACGAACAATAGCATAATAGCTTGTTCTATGGCTAGTTACCACCCAAGAAGCAGCCTCTTTTTGCTCAATATGTGCCTTTCACAGAGAAGAACTTTCCTGAAGCATATCAGTCTGATCCTGACTTAACAGTACAGTCCAGCCCCGAAATACCAGGCAATCCCTCTCTGAACGAGAGAAACAGCAAAACCCCAGATGTACGTTTCGGCCTATTGTGGGCCTCGTCAGTGAGGTGCAGTCATATCCCTCTAGGCACACTGAGCAACGGGTCCACATCTGGATTCTCGCATCACACTTAGGGAGACTTCCCTAAGTGTCATAATTTACATAGATAAAAAGAGAGAAGCACTCAACCTGGGAACGAACAATAGCATAATAGCTTGTTCTATGGCTAGTTACCACCCAAGAAGCAGCCTCTTTTTGCTCAATATGTGCCTTTCACAGAGAAGAACTTTCCTGAAGCATATCAGTCTGATCCTGACTTCACAGTACAGTCCAGCCCCGAAATACCAGGCATGTTTCGGCCTATTGTGGGCCTCGTCAGTGAGGTGCAGCCATATCCCTCTAGGCACACTTAGCAACGTACGTCTGGGGTTTTGATGTTTCTCTCGTTCAGAGATGGATTGCCTGGTATTTCTGGGCTGGACTGCACTGTGAAGTCAGGATCAGACTGATATGCTTAAGGAAAGTTCTTCTCTGTGAAAGGCACATGTTGAGCAAAAAGAGGCTGCTTCTTGGGTGGTAACTAGCCATAGAACAAGCTATTATGCTATTGTTCGTTTCCAGGTTGAGCGCTTTTCTCTTTTTATTTATGCCATACTGAATGTGTATCTGTGTTTGCTCTCTTGACCTTCTGCAACAGTTCTTATTCTAGTCAAATTTTCCTATAAAGCTCTAGTTTTGGTGGGCTATAATAGTTGTCTCCTGAGGGTTCCTTGGTTAAACAACATGTACAATTAGCATTAGTAGCCCTCCTAATATGCCCATATCAACCTCATTAATACTGTTGATTTGATCTTATGTATAATTTGCCAGGGCTGATGGCTATTTTGCGTAATCTGTTCATTATTTTGCATTCCTACTATAACTCCAATTTAGTTCATTTAGTTAGCAGACATCAGAGCGTTTGGCTATCTGTATACTATACATTTGTCTACACCTGCTATAGTTTAACTGCTATCAGTTACAGGTGCTAGTCATCTTTGACTCATTGGTGGTCACGATAATAGCTACATGATAATAATCTATTCTAAAGTTAATTTCACTAGCTCTCCTCCTTTATAATAATACAATTTTTTTTCCCCTGAATCCATGAGAAACCCAATGTAGTTTTAGAGGAACTAATAGTTATCCAACTCTCCTCAGATACACTTACCCCTTTAACCTTCCAACATACCCCTTTCTCACCGCAATTCTTTAGCAGTCTAAAAGACTCCGCCCCCTCTCACCCTTACCTTAAAGTGACTTTTGTCCCCTGATTATTATGTCAAGCGGTGCTTACCCGCTGAAAACTAATATGCAAATGTATATACTATTTACATTATCAACTTATACTCTACTACTTCATAACAAGATTTAATTCTCATAACTCACACGTGACAGGGGATCTAATTAGGTCCCCGAAATGGCTATCTTTCCATACCAGTATTTCCTGTATAAATGGTCCATGAGTGGCCAGCTAATTAGCCATTCATAAATGCTTACAAAAATAAAAAAAATGGAGGTTTCTAATGTTCATACTCTGTTAAAGGGACACTGAACCCATGTTTTTCTTTTGTGATTCAGATAGAGCATGCAATTTTAAGCAACTTTCTAATTTACTCCTATTATCAATTTTTCTTCGTTCCCTTGCTATCTTTATTTGAAATAAAAGCCATCTAAGCTTTTTTGGGTTAAAAACTCTGGACAGCACTTTTTGATTGGTGGATGGATTTTTTCCACCAATCAGCAAGGACAACCCAGGTTGTTCACCAAAATGGGCCGGCATCTAAACTTAGATTCTTGCATTTCAAATAAAGATACCAAGAGAATAAAGAAAATTTGATAATAGGAGTAAATTAGAAAGTTGCTTAAAAATTCATGCTCTATCTGAATCACAAAAGAAAAATTTTGGGTTCAGTGTCCCTTTAATTATTTTACTTTCAACTTGTAATGTTGTGCTGTATTTTATGAAAATGTTACTATATTTGTCATATGACATTTATTCTTTGTTATTGTCATGCGCAAAACGATTATTTAAAGGAAAATAAAGTATTAGACTCATATATATATATATATATATATATATATATATATATATATATATAAAATGGCATATGACAAAATGTTTGACTGGAAAGGACTCCAATGTGTGAATATGAATATATATATGTGTGTGTGTGTTTGTGTTTATAAGTGTAAAAATATATGTGCATATATATATATCCTAATATAATACACAGTATATATATATATATATATATATATATATATATATATATATATATATATATATATATATATATATATATATATACTAGTTGGTAAGCCTGTCCAGAGGGCAGACTATATTTTGTAAATCCAAATGCCCAAGCTACAAAAAATAAAAAGTAGGAATACAGAAAAAATAAACACATTATCCAAAATAAAAAAATAAACCTAATCCCTATGAAAATAAAAAAGGCCCCCAAAATAAAAACACCCCCTAATCTAATGCTAGACTACCAATAGCCATTAAAAGGTCTTTATGTAGGGCATTGCCCTAAGTTAAACAGCTCTTTTACATTAAAAATAAACAAAGTCCCCCCTAACAGTAAAACCATTAAGCCTTAAAAGGGCATTTAGCTCTTTTTCACTGCCCTTAAAAAGGCATTTAGCTCTTTTTCCAAGTGCCCAAAAAATAACAAGTTAAAAAACAAAAAAAATTCAAATCAGTCAATAAGATTTCAGTAGCTCTAATACTATTGGCTGATTTTGAAAATTTCAGCCAATAGGAATTCAAGGTACCCCAATAAGGGCAGTGAGAAAGAGATAAATGCCCTTTTGAGGGCAATGCCCATACAAATACCCTTTTCAGGGCAATGGGTAGATTAGGTTTATTAGTGTTAGGTTTTTTTTTATTTTGGGGGGTTTGGTGGGTGGGGGGTTTAACTGTTAGGGGGGACTTTGTTTATTTTTAATATAAAAGAGCTGTTTAACTTAGGGAAACGCCCTACTACAAAAAGCCCTTTTAAGGGCTATTGGTAGTTTAGCATTAGATTAGGGGGTGTTTTTATTTTGGGGGGACTTTTTTATTTTCATAGGGATTAAGTTTAATTTTTTTATTTTGGATAATGTGATTATTATTTTTTGTAATGTTAGCCTTTTTTATTTTTTGTAATTAGATAATCTAATGTAATTTTTTTTTTTAATTTTTTATTGTAATGTAGTTTATTTTTATTGTAATTAAGGGGTTAATTTAGGGGGTATTAGGTTAGGGGGTTTGGTCATTAAATTAGTTTTTTGTGTTGTGGGGGTTGGCGGTGTAGGAGTTAATAGATAAATTAGTTTTAATGCGTTGTGGGGGGTTGGCTATTTAGGGGTAAATAGATGTATTAGGTAGTTTGCGATGTTGGGGTTTGCTGATTTAGGGGTTAATAATTTTATTAGGTAGTTGGGGGGGTTTCTAAATACTTTGTGCGGGCGGTTAGTTTTTTTTTTCTTAATACTTCGTATGTCGGTTAGGTGTTTTTTAAAATACTTATTGCGGGCGCTTAGGTTTTTTTGTAATACTTATTGCGGCGGTTAGGTGTTTTTTTTCATACTTATTGCGGGCAGTTTTTTTGTTTTTTTTTAAATGCTCCGTTTGCCTTCACTGCAACCCGGTGGATTCCAAAAATGGCAGGGTTGTGAAAGAATCCACTGAAGGCTGATTCTTTCACCACCCTGCCATTTTCGGAACCCACCTGGATGCAGCTTCACTGCATCCAGGTAAATTCTTTTGGCTGCACGCGCAGCCAACATTCTGTTGACTGCCTCGCTCTGCCAATATTCCTTTGAGGATGCGTACGCAACTGTCGACGGTGACGGACATTACAAACGCAATTATAGTATAGATATATATATATATATACAGTATATATATAATGAAAACACAAACACTCACTAAAACACACACACACACATATATATATATATATATATATATATATATATATATATATATATATATATATATATATATATATATATACACACACAATGCATAATACTAGAATATTTCTCTTCCAGTAACAGGTCAGAAGCCATCATTCTAGAGCCACTCAATTTCCCAATTTTTACTGAATCTCTCAAGTGTTTTATATCACTTTAAGGGATGTAATGTTCAAAAATCATTGAAAAGTAGCACTCATATGCATATTATTATTTTTTCTTATGGCATGGAAGGTTCCTAACTAGGGAATCCATCCACATTTATAATTGTACAATAAGTTAGTTGTACAGCCCCTTACCCTGCTCTTGTCCAACCAATTGAGCAAGTTCAGGATGATTTAGTCTGCCACCAATGATTTAATCTGCATTTAAGGGCACCAAATTGCATAAATAGTGCCCCTAGTGTCAATTTGGGGGAAAACACACAGGACAGGATTACAAGTGGAGCGCTAAATTATCGTGATAATTAACAAGTGGCTGGTTATTGCTACCGCCAGCAGATCTCTGGTTATTTTTCTTAAAGTGCCCCAAATGCCCTCAAAAAACAACTGCTACTTTTGGGGCTTTAAAGTTGGTGGGATTGGGGTGTTGGAAAAAAAGCGGCACTGAAAAGTGCCTTTACATTGTGGTCTACAGGAACTGTGCATTCCCAGTAAATATATATGTATATGCTTATCTACATATATATTTATGTGTTACTATGTGTATATCATATTAACACATAAATATATATATGTATATAGTCATATACAAAACACGGAAGGGAACTGCACTCTCATACTGGACCGGGTACACATCCCATGACCCTGCAACATGCTCAGCCCTGGGTGCCACTGGCACTCACAGGAAGCTGTGCTGCTCCCAGAGTCACAGGCAGTTAACCCCAGTCAGGTCTGGGTGCAAGAACCATAGGGAAAGTTACAAAACAAATTAATACAACACACAGAGAAAAAATTAATACAACACACAGAGAAAAAGAAACTTTTCCATTTTTGCTTTTAAATCTTAGCTTAGAGCTTGTAAGTGTGTGTTATATAGTCATACACATATATATGTACTAACTGCAGCCCATCGCTGCACTACTTACCTCTTCACTGTGCAAGGTTCGGATACCATCTGTGACGGCATCAGAATGAGGCTCCCATAGGAGCCTATGGAAGCTCACTGTCATGAGCTTGAAATGCTTCCCAGCAATGCGAACGCGAGCTTGCGTTCGCATTGCTGTAAAATTGTGATACCAGCGCACATTAGTGTGTGCTGGTATTACAAAGTGGAGTGCAAATTTCGCTTTAGCTAAAGCGATATTTTGCACTCCACTTGTAATCTGGCCCACAACGTTGTAAAGATACATGTTGCATTATACAAATATACTTAACATGTTAACACATGCTATTTGAATGTCTCTTATTACAGTTGTTATTTTACTATTATATTATTCATATTATGTATGAAAATCTAGATTTGCAGATATATTTCAATGTTAACAAATCTAAAAGAAACTTTTTTCAGTATTTGTTTCTATATTCTTGGCACGGTTTCTCTATTGCTTTCTGTTTCTCCGTATTTTGTAAGTTGAGAAAGCCTCTAGAGAGGCTTTATTAAATAATTAAAGGCGCTATTAAATAATTAAAGTAACATTATTCGCAATTATTTTTTGCAACACAAAAACCCCACCAGTAATTATATTTGAAATATATTTGCACAAACATTTTTTAAGCTTTTTCTGACAAATTGGTTATTGGCTGATAGTTGGACAGCTGCCACACCTTTCCTGAGTTAAAGGGATATGAAACATTTTTTTTCTTTCATGATTCAGATAGAGCATGTCATTTTAAGCAACTTTCTAATTTACTCCTATTATCAATTTTTTCTACATTCTCTTGGTATCTTTTTTTGAAAAGTAGGAATGTATGCTTAGGTGCCTGGCCATTTTTAATTCAGCACCTGGGTAGCGCTTGCTGATTGGTGACTAAATGTAGCCATCAATCAGCAAGTGCTACCCAGGGTGCTAAACCAAAAATGGGCTGGCTCCTTAGATTAAATTTCTGCTTTTTCAAATAAAGATACCAAGAGAAAGAAGAACATTTTGATAATAGGAGTAAATTAGAAAGTTGCTTAAAATTGCATGCTCTATCTGAATCATGAAATAAAAAATGAGGGTATCATATCCCTTTAAAGACACCGTCTGCTCCAAAAATGTTATTGTTTAAAAAAATACATAATCCCTTTATTACCCATTCCCCAGTTTTTCACAACTAGTACAGTTATATTAATATACTGTTACTTCTGTGATAACTTTGTATCTAAGCCTTCTCAGACTGCTTCCCTCTCTCAGTTCTATGTATAGACTTGCATTTTAGACAATTAGTGCAGACTTATGAATAAAATCCACGGGAGTGAGCACAATGTTATCTATAAGGTACACATGAACCAGCAGTGTCTAGCTGCGAAAAGCCATAAAAATGCCCTGAGATAAAGGAGGACTGCAGGAGATTAAAAACAAGCAGAAATTTAGATGTTTAAATGTTATAAAATATATTAATGTAACAATGTTGGTTGTGCAAAGCTGGGGAATGGCTAGTAAAGGCATTATCTATCTTTTTAAACAATAAACATTTTGGAGTAAACTGCCCCTTTAAATGTCAGAAAAGTAATTAAATACTTAGTGAAAATATATTACATATTTTTTACTCTGCATTACTATAACTATTTATGCAACATTCAATTTTGAGTTAACATCCTAATAACTTGAACTCCATGGACTTCTGTCTTTTTTCAACATAATCTACTATGTTACTATATTACTATATTACTATGTTCCTATGTTACTATATTACTATGTTACTTTGTTACTATATTGCTATGCTACTATATTACTGTAACTATATTACTATGTTACTATATTACTATATTGCTATGTTACTATGTTCCTATGTTACTATGTTACCATATTGCTATGTTACTATATTGCTATGTTACTATACTACTATGTTACTATATTACTATGTTCCTATGTTCCTATGTTACTATATTACTGTGTTACTTTGTTACTATATTGCTATGCTACTATATTACTGTTACTATATTACTATGTTACTATATTACTATATTGCTATGTTACTATATTGCTATGTTACTATATTACTATGATACTATGTTACAAAAAGACCTGATACAAATGAATATTTTTTATACTTTTTTTATTACTTATTTATTTTTTGTACGTATTTTTTAATACAGACATTGTATTATTTTACCTGATGTCCAGTGAGTATATTGCTGCTTATATTATAATTACATAACAACTTTACCATTATAAGTACTTCATGTACTGTAATGTACAGCAGCGCTGTATTAAACTGCATATTATACAAATAAAGATTATAAAAGTTATATAAAATATTTTACATGTAAAAAAATTCTGAAGAATGCTCATGGCGTATATGTAAGCAATTTACCGTGAATCTATACTGTGCACTATGCATTATTTATAACTATCCTATACTGTAGTTTAGATTTTTAGTTCTATTTACTGTCACACAAAGGTATGGTTATCTCCAAGTTTATTCCACATTTAATAATAAATTTGTATGTAACTTACCAAAGTGCAGCAAGAAAGTCAGAATCAAAATTGTTATATTGAAAATGATGCCAGTGTTACAAGTCATCATCGTCTGTGCTAAATTTTCTCTTCTATTCTGCTCTTGCTTAGTTAATTAAGTTATACAATTCAAGGGAGGGAAGTGGCTTTTTCAGTTGTGTAGATTTTGTTTTTAACGGAAAATCTAAGTCAGCATTTTCAGTATTATTTGATCAGACTGATGAGGCTAGAATTAAGCAGAAGTGAACCAGGTAGGGTTTGTTATAGAGTTTCATCATAGCACCCCATGTGGTGATTGGATTATTCCGAATGTCTTGGGCAACTTAGCAAAAGGAATTAAAGTCCCCAATTCCTATGGTATACTTTTATTAACATGCCTATAAAGTATAACATTTTGATAAGTAAACTCTGCAGACAAGCATCTAAAATGTTGTGTTTTGAGTCATCTTGAAAAGTCTCGCTTGCCACCCACATACGTATGTTTAAATAATATCATCTATTTAGGTGCACCAGATTCCACAAGAAATATGAAAATTGCAAATTGCAGAGCTAAAAAAAATAATTTTAAGTCCGAATGAAAGAATTAGGGAATATTCATGTTTAAGAGAAACATTTAATGATATTAAAATTATATGAAAAAAATAGAGAATTACAATCAGGGATAGATATTTGATTGATTTTTAGTGAATTGAATTGGTACACACACATACACAAACAAACACACTCAATGCATGGACTTTTTATGGGTATTAAAAAAAAAAGTGTATTCTAATTGTAGGATTTTATTAGAACAATAATAAGAAAGGAAAGAAGAAGAATCCTCCAGACTCAAACACAAATATATCTTGTACATAAATTCCCAAAGTCGAAAATATGCTGTAAAAGGAAAATAAAATAACTTTTACTAAAGTTAATTATAAAAAAAAATAGTGTTAAAAAAATAAAAATAAACTCTTTTAATTACAAACAGATGCTCCAGGTGGTAAAATAATTATTGTAAGCTTGAACCAATTGCAATCATACATGAAAATACTGCAGTGGCATAGCAAGACATATCTTATCTGATGTTGAACGTTGACCAATTTAAAAAAGACGACTAAAAAAATTACTCTACTCAAGTGGGGGAAAACAAAGAAGATTAGAACTGTATCTATCAATAAGCTTAAAAAACTATTTATGTTTGCTACCAAAACATATGTGGCTAGATTTGAAGTGGATCACTAATTTATCACGCGCCCGCAAACAGGAAAATTTCACTGTTTGCGGGCACTCAATATATAACCAGCCCTTACAAGTGGTTGGTTATTGCTACAGCCAACTCGCGGTAGCAATTAGAGCTCCGAAAATTAACCAGAGGTCAGATCATTGATTAATTTTCTAAATTTCCCCCGATCGCCCCCAAAATATTTTGTGTACAATGTGCAGTGAAAAGTGCCTTTACATTGCAGTCCCTGTAAATATATATGTATATGCTTATATAATCTAGTGTGTTAATATGTGTATATAGCAACACATAAATATATAATCATATACATATATACTACTTACATTTGCTGCCCATCGCTGCGCTACTTACCTCCTTTTCTGTGCTAGTTCTCATGCCATGTCATGGGCATAAAACCCAACATTTTCTTTCATGATTTTTATAAAACATACAATTTTAAACAACTTTCAAATTTACTTCTATTTTTAGATTTTCTTCATTTTCTTGATATCCTTTAATGATAAGCTGGAAGGTAAAGGTCAGGAGTGTGCACGTGTCAGCAGTACTATACGGCAGCACTTTTGCAACAATGTTAAAGGGACACTGAACCCAAATTTTTTCTTTTGTGATTCATATAGAGCATGCAATTTTAAACAACTTTCTAATTTACTCCTATTATCAATTTTTCTTTGTTCTCTTGCTTTCTTTATTTGAAAAAGAAGGCATCTAAGCAATTTTTTTGGTTTAGAACCATGGAAAGCACTTGTTTATTGGTAGGTGAATTTACCCGCCAATCAGCAAGAACAACACAGTGTGTTCACCAAAAATGGGCCGGCATCTAAACTTACATTCTTGCATTTCAAATAAAGATACCAAGAGAATGAAAAGAATTTGATAATAGGAGCAAAATAGAAAGTTGCTTAAAATTGCATGCTCTATCTGAATCACAACAGAAAAAAATTGGGTTCAGTGTCCCTTTAAACATTAGCAAGAGCACTAGATGGCAGCACTATTTCCTGTCATGTAGTGTTCCAGACATGTGCACACTACCTATCTAGATATCTCTTCATCAAAAACCCTTATAGTTAAACTACACACCAGCAGCATATTCTTTAAGGTCCTACATCTTGCTTTACTGCATAGTCAAAATATTGAAAAATTGAATATCACACACTGCCACAGTTGTTTTACCAAAAAATCATATTAAAGGGAAATTGTTGTCACTCCTACTCAAATGATTATACACATTGTTAAATACATAGTCAAAGTACTCACATTCAGTATTAATCAGTAAATCCCTAAATCTTAACTGTTATAACCTTCCAATAGATAGCCCAATCCAAGCAGAATATGCTGCGGGTGTGTAGTTTAACTATAAGGGTTAACACACTGACAATAAGTTTAATGTGTTTTATCAGCTTCTGTGTGTATGAATTAATGGGTATTGGTTTGTATACTACATATGGTCATCTGTCATGCCTGTTGGAAAGTGTATGTCTACATTCTCTGTGAGGATCTGTGACTGTTAGTTCACACGTAACGCTGTTTGCTTTTAATGGTGCATATTATCACTTTGCTTTTTAGTTTTGTCCCCGTTGGCTCTCCCTACTTCCTGGCGCGCATGCGCAGTTGCGCTACACGGACGCTGGGGGTTCTGATGGCGGTCTCTCACGGTGGGGGTAAGTTAATATAAATTAAGGTGTTTTTGTGACAGTATGTAAGTGGTCTGAGGACGGGGGAGACCCCGAAAACGTTTACCCAAATAAAAGGTTATTAAAAACGGAGAGTGCCTTCCCTGCTATTTCTGAATATATATATATATATATATATATATACACATACATACTGCCAAAAGTTGATCCACCCTCCAGATACAGCTACCTGGGTGCAAATATGAAATAGACATTCAATAAATTGACTGCACGCTCAGGAATTTTGGAAACAAGTAGTGTCAAATTTATTCAATACTTTTGACACTTGTATCCAAAATTCCCGAGTGCAGTCAATTTATTGGATAGATATATATTTAATTTAATAATCAAATATTAAATGTATGGAAATTCCCAAATAAAGCAAAAATTAAAGGGACAAACTGCTGGGAACAACTACAGTAGCATGTTTACTATTTACCATTACTGCGTTTCCTCCTATGCATCCGTTCCACAAATTAAAGGGATATGAAACCCAAAAAGTTTATTTTGGAATTCAGATAGAGCATACTATTTTTAAAAAGATTGCATTTTATTTCTATTATTAAATTTGCTTTGTTCCCATGGTATTCTTTGTTGAAGAGATATCTAGGTAGGTGTCTAGAGTACTATATGGCAGAAAATAGTGAAAATCTGTCAGGATTAATAGAGAACAATGTAGCATCTGTAAAAATGTACAGCCCTGCTCTATATTGGGCATGCTGTACTTAAGTACATGATATGATTTGCCAAAGAAAAAAAAACAATGTCATTGATATGTGTATGCTCACTGCTTCTAGGGTGCAAGACCTGTTTATCTCAAATATGGCAGTGCTCAGTGTGAAAATGCAGAGATTCACTAACTGGCACTTGTAAGGGAATAACATAACAAAATGGCTTTAAAGGGGCCTGCAGGCACAGACCTGGTGGCAAATCAATGATTGGCCATACTGGTATGTAAAGAGTCCGTGGTCTTTCCCATATAGTAAAGTCTACACATTGAAATAATGATTTAGATGATATATGAAGTGGTACAGGCTATGTGGCGTATTATCCATAAATATTGTTAAGGGTAGATTTGAAAGTAATTCCCTGATGTTAGCTAGTACAAATAGGTCTAGGTTTATGTAGCAAAGGCTCAGTAATCAATTGTTTAGGATAATCTTTTTTTATCAGTTTATCCCAAAGACTAGGGCCCCGATTATCTAAACCTTGCAATTTCAGACATGGGGCAAGATTACAAGTGAGGCACAACGCAACGGTGATTTCACGATCCATTTTTCTTCCACTTATATTGCAAGTCGGGAAAAATCGCCTTTTCGCTAGCGTAATAGTCTTTTCCGCTTCAATCCATACCGCAATCTAAGAGCTCTGGTAAAGTGTGTTCTGTAATAAAAAAGTTCCACAAAACAACAAAAAAGATGACCCCTCTAATAGGTACTTCCTACAATAATGACACAACACGGAATATGGGTTACAAAGGCCGCAGCTTTTTATTTAAACCATTAACATATAACCATAAATATATAACCATAAATAACTAAACATTAAATACCCCAGCCAGTGCTTGCCCCCATAGCATCTCCATTTACCAGCTACCATTTTCTCTACTCCTCTCCTTAAAACCGGAGGTACCCATATAAATGCTATTCCATACAGCAAGCACTCCGCCAAAGCTGCGACAAAGATCTCCACATTACAGGGAGGGAGGGCTGGAGCTTTCTTCCACACTTACCCTCTGCTCCAAAAGTTTTGGCGCTCTTTCCAGGGACCACCCCCTCTTTATACCTGCTGCCTCCACCCCCTCCCCGCTACCTCTTAGCCACCCCCCCTTACCACTCAGCTCTGTCACACCTATACAGGGGTCAAATGCCCTTCTCCTGCATAGGTGCCGTCCAGGGCTTCCTTTACAATGTACACTTACACCCATATACTAGACTATTAACCCCTAAACCGCCATCCTCCCACATCGCAAGCACTAAATAAAAGTATTAACCCCTAAACTACCATCCCCCAATGCAAACACTAAATACAAGTATTACCTCCTAAACCACCACCTCTCCACATCGCAAACGCTAAATAAAAGTATTAACCCCTAAACCGCCATCCTCCCACATCGCAAACACTAAATAAAAGTATTAACTCCTTAACCGCCATCCTCCCACATCGCAAACTCTAAAAAAAATATTAACCCCTAAACAACAATCTCCCACATCGCAAGCACTAAATAAAAGTATTAACCCCTAAACCACCACCTCTCCACATCACAAACACTAAATAAAAGTATTAACCCCTAAACCACCATCCCCCCACAACGCAAACACTATATACAAGTATTAACTCCTAAACTGCCACCTCTCCACATTGCAAACACTAAATAAAAGTATTAACCCCTAAACCGCCATCCCCCCACATCGCAAACACTAAATAAAAGTATTAACCCCTAAACCACCTTCCCCCCACAACACTAAACCCCTAATCTAACACCCCATAACTTAACACCAATTAAAATACCCATAAATTAAATAAAATCTATACTAACTACCTTAAAAAAATCAAAACTTACCTATAAAATTAAATTAAAACCTAAGTTCACCCTAAAAAAAACGGTGCTCGGACAAAATTCCGACGGACAAAATGCCGAAGCACATTCGTCCGTCAGACATATGTCCAAGATACACTGCTTCCGACTGCACGCCGAACAGCACAATCACGCAATCACTTAATTGCGTAATTGTCATCAGTAAAAAAGTGGAGAATTTAAATATATATTCTGGCTACTGAGGTAAAAAAACAACACAAACACTTAAATAAATAAATTTAAAAAAACATCAAATTAAAAAAATGGAGTTCATAAAGGAGGAAGAAAAATGTTATATGAAGGTTATGCATACATTGTAGACAAAAAAAAAGAAAATGTAACATATTGGAGATGTGAAAAAAAAGTTTTTTTGTGGAGGAAGGCTAAAAACCATTAATGATATAATTGAAAAAGTTGCATCAAATCATTCACATCCACCTAATGCAGCAAGAATTTTATCTATGAAATCAATTGAAAAAATAAAAGAAGTTGCTAAAAATTCAGAAGTAACATCAAGCATAATACAAAATTGCACATCTAATTTCCCCCTTGAAGCAGCAGGAGCTCTACCTAAAAAAGAAACTCTTGCCAGAATGGTACGTCGACATCGAACAACACCAAATGGAAACATTTTAAATGATGATTTAAGAAAAACAACCAAAGGAGAAGATTTCATCATGTACGAAAGTGAAAATTTAATCATTCTGTCTACTAAAAAAAATGTAGATCTTCTTTCAAAAAAACAACACTGGCTCTGTGACGGAACATTTGACTCAGCTCCTTTAGGCTTTCAGTTGCATACAATACATGTTTTAATATAAGATAACCATACCATACCATTAGTATACTGCATATCAAAAAATAAAAATCAGGAAACTTATAATTTAATTTTTAGTATTATAAAAGAAAAAAATCCAGATATCAATCCTATATCAATTACAGTAGATTTTGAAAGAGCAGCAATAAATTGCATGACAATTTTTTTACAAAATACAATAATTTATGGATGCTTTCCATTTTTCCCAATGCCTGTGGAGAAAAATACAATCTTTGGGCTTAAAAATATGGTATAATAATGAAAAAAATGCTCTGATCATAAAATACTTAGAAGCATTAGCATTTGTGCCAGTGGAAGATGTAGTTGAAACATTTAATGACTTTGTAAAATCAATAGAAAAACAAAACAGTAACATTTTATCTGAATTTTTAAATTATTTTGAAAAAACCTGGATTGGCGAACTACAACAAGGTACAAGAAGAAAACCTACTTTCGATATTACGATGTGGAACACTTTTGAAAGAACAAAACTAGGGTTACCTAGAACAAACAACTCTCTAGAAGGATGGCACAGAGCATTTGACCAACGAATGTCTATAACCCACCCAAGCATTTGCAGACTAGTTTCAAAAATAAGAAAAGAACAAGCAGAATGGGAGTTAACAATTGAAAAAATTTATTCTGGAGTTGAACTGAGAAAACCAAAAAAAAATTATGAAATCATAAACAACAGGATAATGAAAGTTTTAGAAAAATACAGTCAATACTCAAGATTAGACTTTTTAAAGGCAATAGCACATAATATATAAGATTTACTTAAATAAATCAAGATACATTCGGCCGAGGGCAGATACGATCCAAAATTTTCTGTTACAATCAGTGACTCGGGCGCCGCAACCGCCTCTGGGAACCTATCCATGGGTCCCTACCCTCACGATGTACTTTTAACACATAATATAATTATTATAATTATAATATTATATATTATAATTAATATGTTATATATAAGTTGATTTAATTGTCTTTTGTCAGTCCACTATTAAAAATGTTATAAATGTTATATATAAGTTGATTTAATTGTCTTTTGTCAGTCCACTATTAAAAATGTTATAAAACCGTGATTTTTAAGCTTCATTCCCACCCAGCAGCCGGATAAATGTCTTTCGGAATATTGTCCGTCGGACAAATGTCCGTCGGACAAGCGTCAGTCGGATAACAGTCCGGCCACGAAAAAAAACTAACATTACTTAATAAAAAACAAAAAATCATTGCAACAAATAAAAAACCTTAACAAAAAAAAAAACAATTACTCTTTACAAAAAATAAAAAGAACTTAACATTTACACAAAAATAGCAAAAATTACCATTACAAAAAAATAACAAAAGCTACCCTTACAAAAAATAACAAATTAAATTACGAAAAATAAAATATTTCTATTCTAATACCCAAAAAAACACCCCAAAATAAAAAAAACAATTATTTTACAAATAAACTACCAAACTTTACAAACCCCCAACCCACCAAAATAAAAAAAATAACTAAAAAAAAACTAAACTACCCATTGCCCCGAAAAGGGCATTTAGTAAGGTATTGCCTTTAAAAGGCATTTAGCTCTTTTTCTGCCCATAAAAAATAAAAATAAATAATCTTAAAAAAAAATCACCCCAAAAAAGATAATAAACCTAAGTCTAACCACAAAATTGGAACTCACTAATAATGATGGGTGGCACTCTATCATCATCCCATCGGCAGTCCATCTACATCCATCGCAGGTCCATCTTCTTCTATCTATCTTCAACCCGGTGGTGGCAGCGAGGTCAGCGGCGATGTCGGTCCTCCTCTTCAGCCGATCAAAACGGAGCTCCCTCTTCATGCGGTCTCCAGCCGCATACTGAAGATTGAATGCAAGGTACCCCTTTTTATTAGCTAATTTGAATTTGAAGAATCAAATCAGCCAATAGAATGCAATGGTAACCCTATATATATTTTTTAACTGTGAGATGTTACATATATATGGCTACTGAACCCTAGAACGTTGGAAGTGATTGTTCCCATCTTTCTAATAGCCATTTGTATCCTCTTTTTTAATAATAGGTGGATGGTGGATAAATAGTCTTGAATAAATTGGAATTCGGAAGTGAATATACCCATTCCTCTTAGCTATTTACCACATCACACTTATGGTAATGTCTGTTTTGCATATATGTTTAATAAAGTGTAATTGTTCATTTTTTTACTATTGAAGTTAGTAGTGATCAGGGGGTGCACTCTAAAAAATTAAATCCTGCTGTCAATATTAATTACATTATGCTGCTTTCTGCGTATAGCATCTTACAGTCACCTATATTTTTATATGCATGTGTTTGTCTATTAGGGTTATAAGTACTTTTACTGTTTTGAGAAAAGCTTGCCACCTTTTAGTCGGTGAGAAAAAAACTACAAGTTCTAAAGTGCGAAACTCTTTACAGAATTATGCTGGGAATAGAAAGAAAATTTCATATACGCCCATGAAACACCCATTTTACGGAAAAAAATCAAGCAAGTGATGCCAAACCTCCAAAGCCATCTTAATAGCTAAAAGTTCTTTATTACCAACATCACAATGTTGCTCAGGTAGGGATAACTTTCGAGAAAAGAAGGCAACAGGATCTATTAGGGAGGTTTTGGGATCTCTCTGAGAAAGAATTGCTCCAGCTCCTACATTAGACGCATCCATTTCTAGGAAAAACTGTTTAGCGGGATTGGGATGGTGGAGAATTGGAGCAGAGCAAAAAGCCTCCTTAAGGAATTTGAAAGCTTGGGCAGCAGTCTCAGACCAATTCTTAACATCTTCTCCATTGCGAGTTAGATTGGTAAGAAGAGTACAGATCGAGGCAAAGTTCTTGATGAGTTTTCTGTAGTAATTGGCAAACCCCAGAAATCTTTGCAACTCTTTCAGGGTAGAGGGTTTAGGCCAGTGTAAAATGGCAGATAATTTTCCAGAATCCATCTCAAATCCTTTTTTGGATATAACATATAACAGGAAAGGGATTCTGAATTGATGGAAGGAACATTAAATTTAAACCTAAGCTCACCCTAAAAAAAAAACTAACATTACTTAAAAAAAATGGCCTTTTGTAGGGCATTGCCCTAAAGCTAACAGCTCTTTTGCATAAAATAAAACAATTACCCCCTAACATTACAACACCCCAACCCAGCAAAATAAAAAAAAATAACCAAAAAAACTAAACTACCCATTCCCCCGAAAAGGGCATTTAGCTCTTTTTCTGCCCATTAAAAAAATAAAAAAAAATAATCTTAAAAAAAAAAACACCCCAAAAAATTAAAATAAACCTAAGTCTAACCCCAAAATTAGAAATCACCAATAATGATGGGTGGCACTCCATCATCATCCCGGTGGCAGTCCATCTTCATCCATCGCGGGTCCATCTTCTTCTATCTATCCTCCTCTTCAGCCGATCGAAACGGAGATCCCTCTTCATGCGGTCTCCAGCCGCACACTGAAGATTGAATGCAAGGTACCCCTTTTTATTGGCTGATTTGAATTTAAAAGGGGTACCTTGCATTCAGTCTTCAGTGTGCGGCTTGAGAACGCATGAAGAGGGAGCTCTGTGTCGATTGGCTAAAGAGGAGGACCGACATTGCAGCTGACCTCGCTGCCGCCACCGGTATTAAGATAAAAGATGGACCGCGGCCAGGAAGAAGATGGACTCATGATGGATAAAGATGGAGCACTGCAAGGATGAAGATAAAGTGCCACCCATCATTATTGGTGAGTACCAATTTTGGAGTTAGACTAAGTTTTTTGGGGGGTTTTGGGGTGTGTTTTATGATTAGGGTTTTTTAATTGTTTATGTGCAGAAAATGAGCTGAATGGCCTTTTAATGCCCCTTTCGCGCAATGGGTAGTATAGGTTTTTTTAGTTTGTTTTTTTTTCATTATAGGGGGTTGAGGAGGTGGATGGTTGTAATGTTAGGGGGTAGTTGTTTTATTTTATGCAAAAGAGCTGTTAGATTTAGGGCAATGCCCTACAAAATGCCCTTTTAAGGGCTATTGGTAGTTTATTTGTAGAATCTGGCATTTTTATTTTGGGGTGTTTTTTGGGGGGTATTAGGGAAGGAATAATGTTTTTAATTTTTGGTATTTTCATTTGTTATTTTTTGTAACGGTATCTTTTGTTATTTTTTGTAATGGTAGGTTTTGTTATTTTTTGTAACGGTGGCTTTTGTTATTTTTTGTAATGTTAGGTTTTTTTATTTTTTGTAAAGGGTAGGATTTTTTTGTTAATGCTATCATTTCTAATTTTTTGTAAGTTACATTAGTTTTTTTAAGGGTAATTTAAAGCTTTAATTTTTTTTTTATTGGGGTTAAGTTAGGGTGTGTTAGGTTACGGGGATTAGTTGTTAGTTTATTACTTTGCGTTGTGGGGGGATGGAGGTTAAGGGGTTAATAGTTTATTTAAATAGTTTGCGATGTGGGAGGATGGCAGTTTAGGAGTTATTAGTTTTTTATGTACTTTGTGATTTGGGTTGATGGCGGTTTACTTATGTACTTTGCAATGTGGGGGTGGCGGTTTAAGGGTTAATAATTTATTTCGATAGTTTGCAATGTGGGGGTGGCAGGTAAGGAGTTAATAGTTTATTTCTGTACTTTGGGATGGCAATTTGGGGGTAAATAGTTTTATTTAGTGTTTACGTTGTGGGGCGATGGCGTATTAGGTGTTATTAGAATAGGTGCTTATGGTAAGATGTTAAGTTTTTTTTTTTACTTTTTTTGTTGAGCACCAGGTGGAAAACCATGAGCAATAAACCAGGAAATGACCGGAAAGGTCAAGGCAGAGTCGACAGAGGTCAAACCAAAAGATAACTGGAAACAGAATCAGAGTCCAAAAGCTTAATAAGGGAAATCCAAGGTCAGTACCTTGTTAGATTTAGGGCAATGCCCTACAAAATGCCCTTTTAAGGGCTATTGGTAGTTTATTTGTAGAATCGGGCATTTTTATTTTGGGGTGTTTTTTGGGGGGTATTAGGGAAGGAATAATGTTTTTAATTTTTGGTATTTTCATTTGTTATTTTTTGTAACGGTATCTTTTGTTATTTTTTGTAATGGTAGGTTTTGTTATTTTTTGTAACGGTAGCTTTTGTTATTTTTTGTAATGTTAGGTTTTTTTATTTTTTGTAAAGGGTAGGTTTTTTTGTTAATGCTATCATTTCTAATTTTTTGTAAGTTACATTAGTTTTTTTTAAGGGTAATTTAAAGCTTTAATTTTTTTTTTTATTGGGGTTAAGTTAGGGTGTGTTAGGTTACGGGGATTAGTTGTTAGTTTATTACTTTGCGTTGTGGGGGGATGGAGGTTAAGGGGTTAATAGTTTATTTAAATAGTTTGCGATGTGGGAGGATGGCAGTTTAGGAGTTATTAGTTTTTTATGTACTTTGTGATTTGGGTTGATGGCGGTTTACTTATGTACTTTGCAATGTGGGGGTGGCGGTTTAAGGGTTAATAATTTATTTCGATAGTTTGCAATGTGGGGGTGGCAGGTAAGGAGTTAATAGTTTATTTCTGTACTTTGGGATGGCAATTTGGGGGTAAATAGTTTTATTTAGTGTTTACGTTGTGGGGCGATGGCGTATTAGGTGTTATTAGAATAGGTGCTTATGGTAAGATGTTAAGTTTTTTTTTTTACTTTTTTTGTTGAGCACCAGGTGGAAAACCATGAGCAATAAACCAGGAAATGACCGGAAAGGTCAAGGCAGAGTCGACAGAGGTCAAACCAAAAGATAACTGGAAACAGAATCAGAGTCCAAAAGCTTAATAAGGGAAATCCAAGGTCAGAACCAATTGGGCAACAAATAGAGTGGAATCAGCAGGCAGAAGAATGGTCAAAAGGAGGGCCAGGTCACAAGCCAGAATTCGATATCCAAAAATATAGTTCAAGGCACACCCACAAGATAAACTCAATACTAGGGCAATGAGACAGAGAAACTGAATGGCATTTAAAGGAAAAAATGCACCAAAGGGGGCGGGATGCATCACAGGTAACACCAGAGGCGTAACTAGAAACCACAGGGCCCAGGTGCAAGAATCTAAGAAGGGGCCCCCCACCGCCCCTCCAAAAAAAGGTGAATTTAATACATATCATTTTTTTTTATTTATTTTTTACATTTAACACAAAAAAATGTGAATCAGATTACATGTCTGCAAAAGGAGGTACCCTGTGCCCACAGTCTGTGAGATGGTCTGACCCCCTATTACTGTATATATATTTATATATATATATATATATATATATATATATATATATATATATATATATATATATATATATATTTACAGTGACACTATTTAACCCCCCAGTACTGTATATAGTAAGTTAGTCTGTAATCTGCCGGTGAGATGGCTGGCCTGACCCTACCTGCCCATACTGTATATAGTGGTACTGTATAGTGACACTGTTTATCCCCCTGCCCCCCCATGCTGTAGTAACAAGGTCTGTAATTTGCTGGTTCCACAAACATAAACAAACACACATAAATGCATAAAAACACACACAGTCACATACATACACAAACACACGCCATACACACACACACACATAAACACCAATAGGTAAAACAGAAACACTAACCCCTGTAGTCATGTCACACTCACATGAAATCAGTGCAGGCAGTGGTAGGTTAACGTTTTTTATAAAAAAAATTATAAAGAAAAATTATAAAAAAAAATATATATATTTTTTTAAGCTGGGCCCCCACCTGCAACCTCTGCACCCCCTGTAGTTTTGCCCCTGGGTGACGCGATGCACCATGGGTAATGTGATGCATCACAGGTGACACGAGACGGAGCAATCCTGGCAATCTGGAGTCATAACAGACACTTTGTACCATGGGTGAAGTTAGCAGTGAGCAGGGGTGCACTTTAAAAAATTAAATCCTGCTGCCAATATTAATTACATTATGCAGCTTTCTGCGTATAGCATCTTACAGTCACCTATATTTTTATATGCTTGTGTTTGTCTATTAGGGTTATAAGTACTTTACTGTTTTGAGAAAAGCTTGCCACATTTTAGTCATTGAGAAAAAACTACAAGTTCTAAAGTGAAAAACTCTTTACAGAATTATGCTGGGATTAGAAAGACACTTTCATATACGCCCATGAAACGCCCATTTTACGGGAAAAAACAACTTTTACCCTTTGTATTTTGTCCCTAAAAGTACGAATTTCAGTGTGTTTTTTGCGCATCCAATGTACTTAAATTACAATTTACGCAATTTCTGATAGTTTTGTTTGAGCAAAATTGCCCCGAGCTTACTTGCCGTTGACAGGAATTGTGTCTGGGCACTATTGAAGCAGGAGATTATTATCTCCCCCCCACTGAAGACTCTATAACACAAAAGGTGCGAAGCTACAGATACAGCGATACTATCGGCGGCAATATTGGATCTCCCTGGGATCAAATCATAGAAAGCGGACACAGCGGAGGTGACAAAGGGGATCGGTTGATGGAATACTGGACTGCAGGCAGATTACTACTTTGCTGCAACGGCTGGGGGAAGTAAAGAAGGAGATTGGAGGAAAGGCGCAAAACTTTTAGCGGCATTTTTACCACCTGTTGAAACGGCCTTCATCTAACCCCGCAGTGTCTTTGTCTGTGAGCTGGATAAGTGGCTTACTGGACATCCGGATATCTACCAAGGCAGCCTTAACTCAGAGGATCGCACTGACAGAAGGGTTTGGTAAGACACCCTCAGCGCACTCACATTTATCCCCAAGGAACTTAATCTACAGGGAGCACAATAGCACACAAGAGCTCAAGTTAATTTAAGTGCTATGTGACCGTATACGTGCAAACACTCTTTTCAATATATACTGAACAGGGGATAAATGGTCTTTTATTTTATCAGTAGCCAGCAGACTCTGGTTTCAGTACGGTCCACGTGGAAATTCTTTATATGCGCCTGGTAGTATTACAGGCACGGGACATTGAACCTACAGTAAAAGCTTCACATGTGAATTAATTTCCCAGTTTGGGGAGGAAAGTTAAGACTCTCACTTCTAACGCAGTGTTACAAGATATACACTGCAGTGTACTCTGATTATACTCCCAAAAAAACATAATGAAAAAGGGATTTATTCATTTGGTCATTTAAAACGTGTCAGAAAGGACTCCAACCTGTGACATATACAACGCCTGTACCAAACTAATCTGTCTGTTTTGTGCAAAAAAAAAAAATTTGTGTACTCTGCAGAAAAATATTGGTAAGAAACTAATTTGTGTTATAAGATCTGCACAGTAACAATATAAGCTGAGATTGTATTATTGTTATAATATTTGATTTTATTTCTCTGAGGGCTGCTCTACTTAAGACCGCATACCATACTGCTATATTTTTATCTTTTATGGATAAATTCCTAGAATCCTCTAAAATGTCTGGCAAAGGCAAGCCAAGTGATAGGAAACAGAAGGGCAACTTAGAGAACTCTGCTACTTCTTCAAATAAAAATGGAGATACCATGTCTGACCCTAAAGAATTTCATGCTATAGTACAACAATTAACCTCTTTATTTATGCCTAAAATGGATAATATTCAAAAGGGTTCAGACACTTTAACTGGGGAGGTCAAGCAAATAACAACCCGATTTAATGAGGTGGAGGAGAGAGTTTCAGAATTAGAGGACTTTAATTTTGCACACACTAAAAAGGTTGAAGACCTGACACATCAGAATCAGTTACTACACCAGCGCCTGGAGGATTTGGAGAACAGATCTAGGCGGAATAATGTCTGGCTAGTAGGCCTACCTGAATCTATCAAGCCATCAGAAATAATACATTTTATTGAACAAACTCTTCCATCTCTTCTAGGTATTGCGGCAGGCATTCTTAGGTGTAGTGTAGTGAGAGCCCACAGAGTGGTTCCAGATAGGCAAAATGCCAGAAAGGGGCTCCCTCTTAGGCAAGTGATGATTAAATTCTTACATTTTCAGGTGAAGGTGCAGGTGCTCAGGGCATATCACAGACTTCCTTTGCTGATGTTTGAAAATCCCAAATTCCTACTTTTTCAGGATTACTCCGCGGAGTTGATGAGGAAACAGAGGGTGTTTTCTGCAATTTGTTCCACTTTGAATAGGGAAGGCCACAAAGTATACCTACTTTACCCTGCCAGGCTGACAATATTAACTGATAATGGCCCAACATTTTTTGACTCACTCTTGGAGGTTCAGGACTTCCTAAGGGAGACTCAAGCCCAGCCGAGTAACCCTCCTAATGAACTTGTGGTTATTAATTAGTTTAAAAATATTTTTACTTTATACTAAATATAATTCTAATTTATACACATTGATCCAGATTGAGGGGTGATAGAGCTGCCTATGGGCTTGACCATTAAATTTGGTTGAAACTCAAGTTTCCCTTATGTACTTAAGTTTTCATATTGCAGTTTTCAACAACTTGGTATGAATAGAGGTTGCTTATGGCGCTGTTGCCACTCTTCATGATAGATATTCAATGTTGAAACCTCGGCAATATCATGCCTTGATGGAGATATGTGGTGTATTTCCTACTGTTATGTTATCTATTTTGTTTATGTTTTTAATTATACCACTCCCCAATGATCAGTATAGGATGCTGTTTTGGAAGATTGAATGTTTTCACCAAAAAGTAACTTTAAAGAGCTTCTTGCTCAGGATTCATTTGTAATAATGTTAATGTGTATAACTTTATGCATGTGCTTTCTGTTAGTCAAGTCAAGAGACGATATTATTACCAAAATACTGCTCCATGTTGCTGCACACGTCACACCACAAAGCGCTTCCTTATTGGACTGTATAATTTTAATCTGCTGCCTTTGGCTGCTTACCATACAAGGAGAATGTGGGGGTATGGAGACTCCAATAGTAATCGCAAACGTTGTTTTGGGTCAATTTCGTTGACCTTTTGTATACTTCAAATGCTATTTTTGCTGCTTATTATTATGAAACTTAAAAGGTTTCTGCTACTGGGATTTGCACTTTTTTATTCTTTTAAAGGTCTGAAACTATGGGAGAGACTTCCACATGACGGTTTCCTTCCCAGGGACCAACGGAAGCTTAAGCTACCCTTTACCTGTGTTTTTTACTGTTGGGCTACTGATGTGTACCATCATATTCTTATTATTTTTATACTTTTGCAAATTATGAATAGAACTGATTCCCCAATGGTGATAAATGTGTTCCAGGCACTACTTACGGAGCAGACCAACATCGGTCTGTATTTTTTTCTCTCTCTCCTCTCCCTCTCTTGGTTTCCCTCTGTCCCTTCGGCTCCTTCACCCTTGTTGTGTATGCTTATTGATGATGGTATAGATGTCAGTTAAACTGATTACTTCGAATGTGGGGGGATCCACTCACCGGTTAAAAGAAAAGCCATACTGATGCACCTACGTAGACTGAATACTGACATTGCTTTACTACAGGAGACGCATCTCACTGATATTGAGCATGACAAATTGAAAGCAGATTGGGTTGGCAATATTGCTTATGTGTCACACACTAGCTCGAGTAGAGACTTAATGATCCTTTTTGGCATAAATTGGCAATAGATATTATCAAAACTCATAGGGATACGGAAACTAGGCCTCTAAGTCTACACTCTCTTTAATATATGTGCCTAATCAGAGGAGTTCAGCCTTCTGGACCCAACATACAAAAACTTTAGCAGCTTACATGGACACCCATATCATATTGGGCGGGGATTTCAATCTGGCCCTGATCCTGTGTGTGACAGAATGAGAGCTCCAGCAGCTCTCCCAGAGGCCAGATGACCCAGGTATAAGGGTAGATTTGAGAAGAGGATTTTTGACAGTTTGGCCTCAGATCTGGGACTGTGTGATATTTGGCGGTCCGCCATACCGAAGGCAGAGACTTCTCCTATCTTACAAAAGCCAAAGCTTCGCTGTCCAGGATAGATCTTTTCATGATCTCGGATCCTGTCGTCTTGCTGGTGCAACAAGATAAGATTCATGACATTCTCCTTTCTGATCATGCACCAGTAGAGCTTATACTCTGTCCTTATAGGCATCCAACTAATAGGAACACTTTGAGATTTCCAACGTATTCTAGTACTTCTAAACCTTTAAAAAAAAATCCTAACACAATCCTGGAATGATTTCTATACCAACAACTTGATTCACCTGGATAATCCTCAACTGTTTTGGGAGACAGCTAAGGTGGTTTTAACAGGTAACATCATCTCGTATGTAGCTAATATTTGCCATAATACTCCTCTCCAACTAGAGAATCATACAATAACTACACTATAATTAGGGAAAATCTAGATTCCTTCTTGGCTCAGCAGGCAGAGGCTGATCTGATTAAAACAGTGTCTAAGTACTATAGGTTTGGAAACCAATCAGGAAAAATGTTAGCCTCTATAGTTAAAGCTCAAAAAGCACAAAAAGAGATGTTGCATCCTTAACATTTTGGGGGAAAATACCCAATGCTGCAAAAGATATTGTGAAAGGATTTGCAGAGTACTATTCCTCATTATACACCAAACAACCTTCATGCCCTCCCGCTACCAGAGAATCGTTCTGGGCTTCGCTACATCTACCACTGCTCACCCAGTACCAGGTAGAACAACCGAATTCCCCTATTAGTATTGTGTAACTAAGTAATATAATAACAAACAAGGGTCTAGGGAAGGCGCTGGGCCAGGATGGCCTTCATATTGAGTTCTATCACTTATTACAACCTAACGTTTCCAAAATTCTTTTAGCCTTATATAATGGATATTTCCAAGATGGGATTTCCCCATCCACCTCCTTTTCAGCTGCACATATTACACTCATTTCCAAAGTAAGGATAATTTTTTACCGGACTCGTACAGACCCATATAGCTATTGAATGCCGATTATAAGATCTTCATGGCTGTTCTGGCGGGATGTTTAAAAATCCTCCTTCCTTCTCTTCTTCAAACAGATCAGATGGGTTTCGTTTATAAAAGATAATCAGTGGTTAATCTGAGAGGAATACTACAAATCATTGATGACTGCTGGAGAAGGGGAGAGGGACATCATGGGAATGATTAATCGGAGGCCTTCCTGTTATCTCTGGATGCAGAGAAGGCCCTCAACCATTTGGAATGGGATCATTCCATGTGGAATGGGTCACTTCCATATTAGTGGTCCTTTTGTGCAAACTATTCAAAATATATACTCAAAACCAATAGCCCGTATCCTTACTAATGTTATTTTTTCAGGTGATATTACTTTACAGCGGGGAACAAGGCAGGGGTGCCCCTTATCCCCATTGCTATTTGATCTGGCCTTAGAGCCATTAGCCATCAAGTTGCAGCACATTTTCCTGTGAATCCTGGTGCACGGCAAACCTGAAAAGCTGGCTCTTTAAGCCGATGATATGTTGTTGTTTGTCGAAGATCCTGCTAGACATGTCACCAATATTATAAAAACTATTTATGACTTTGGCACCTTTCCTGGTTACAAGGTCAACACAACAAAATCGGAGATCCTGTGGTTAAACAAACATACTGATAGTCATGTGTACTACCCTTTCATAGTAGCGGGGCACAAGCTCACATATCTTGGTAAACAATTACATGGAAACCCTCATTGCCTGTATGATTCCAATATCTCAAGACAATGTCTGGCGCTTTGTAACCAGCTCCAACAAACACACGTTGCACACGTTACACAGGTGTGTCTTTTCCGATGGAAGTTGCCTAGGAAATATCACAGTCTGCTGATCCTGTTTATGTTGATAGCTAGAAATTACATATTGTGCCTGTGGACGTATAGGAAACCCCCCTCCATTACACAGTTTTGATGTCAAGCTTGACGTTGTTCGAAGATTACAACCTTTTCCAACAAAATGGGAACCTTTCCTACACAAACAAACCCCAGTGATACAAAGACAGATACTTGGACACTGATAGAGCAGTAATGGACGGAGAAGAAGGTGAGACTCTTATTGCGCAAATTCTGTAAAAAAAAAAGGGGGGGGGGAAGAGGAGAGAAGGGAAGAAAGAAAAAAGAAAAAGGGAGGAATGAGGAAAGGAAAATAATTTAAATGAATGGTGTGGGGGGGGGGGGACTCGGGGTGGGGGGGGAGCTGGAGAGAGTAAGGGTTCTTAACTATTTTTTTTTATTTTTTTTTGTGCAAATCCCAGATGTAACAGATACTTAGTTGCTCGAAGTTTTAAATCCCATGTGCACATGGTTAGGAATTGTTCAATTTTATTACTACCTCTGAAAAGTTCTTCATTTGATGTAAGATGAAGGCAAGATGTATAGCATGCACAAATCTGAACATACCAAATTGTATTGTATACATTGTAAACAAATGTCATTATAATCAACTTATGTAACTCTGAAATGCTGTAAACTCCAAACTGTTACTGGATTTTTTTTCCTTTCCTGACCTCTCATAATAAAAATAATTAAAAAAAAAAAATACAATTTACTCTGTGTCTATGTAATAAGATTTTTTTCCTGAGTAATATACATACAAATTTTACAATTTTGCTAAAATACGATTTTTGATGAAGAATTTTGTTACAATTTTTGCTGCAATTAACAATACATTTATTTTCTGCATATTTTGTAAGAATGGTTCAAATTTTTGGTTGCAAGATTTTTAAATATACATTTTATTATGCAGTTTTGTAATGTATGCATCTCCTTCCCATAAAAATGTAGTATACACTACTTAGCAAAACACCCTGTTTTCATGGTAAAAAATGGCTTTAGATTAATCGACCAGGGACATAGGACTGTTGAAAATTCTTATAGAATCTCACCAGCCCTAGGTCTCTTCTAAATCACAAAGTAAGTAAAATATTTAACCTTACATGTAATCTTGTGATGCAAGAAAGAGAAAACTTTGTGTTTAACCCCTTCGGGGGCATGTCATTTTTTTTACTATTATGGCTCTTTAATACACTATGGGCTAGATTTATCAAGCGCTGTGAACCTGGAGTCACGATTTATCATTTATCTGATGGCCGCTGCTTCCCAAACCTGTTCTCAAAATCTTAGGTGGAGAATTTCAATCCCCCAGTCTAGTAGTTTATATATACCATATATATGTGTGTGTGTATATATATATATATATATATATATATATATATATATATATATATATATAATCACATATATTTTAAGTATATAAACAAATATGGGTGCATAAATACACAATTGTATGTTTGTATTATGCATAGTTGTACAATAACTTTACCATTTTATTACTATACATCTTGTTAGTAGCTTTGAACTTTTTCTTTAAAATAAGTGTAGCATCTGCAACACCATCTAGGGCACTGGTTTTCAAACCTGTCCTCGGTACTCCCTAACAGGCTAGATTTTCAGGATTTGCATAAATAAAAAGAAAGAAGTGCTCAACCTGTGAACGAACAATAGCATAATAGCTTGTTCTATCGCTAGTTACCACCCTAAGAGCAGCCTCTTTTTGCTCAACATGTGCCTCTCACAGAGAAGAACTTTCCTGTAGTATATCAGTCTGACCCTGACTAAACAGTGCCGTCTAGTGCCAAAATACCAGACAATCCCTCCCTGTTTGAGAGAAACAGCAAAACCGCAGACATACGTTTTGGCCTAGAGTGGGCCTTGTCAGTGAGGTGCAGCCAAAATTTCAGGATTACCTTGGGTGAGAGCAGGTAAAATACTGTACTCTAGTTCAGATATCCTCAAAATCTGACCTGTTAGGGAGGAGTGAGGACAGGTTTCTAGGGCCACATTCTATCTGTCACATGACTCAGGCTAGGGAGCCATGTCGCCCATGTGTCATCTCCCTGCCTATTCCATGTGGGCATTGGCATGCCGTTTCGTGGCTCAGTTTTCCCGGTGGCCAGCATTGTTGAATTTCACTTTCCACATCCTCCTGTGTCACACAGCCTGATGTGACTGCCTGCACTATATCAGGAGGGAAGGTGCACACCCGCACCACCACATACCGTAGGGGGAACACTACTCACTAGAGAAATTTTAAATTAGAACATATATTTTTTATAAAAATGTATTTACATTATTTTTGTTTTATTGTGATATTTTTTTTTACAACTTTATTTGTATGATTTGGGGGGATAGCTTACAGAAAAATAACTGTATTTGATATTTAAATGCAATGAGTGCAAAAACTAAAATTGGGAAGTTAAATGGCTTTTTTTTTCCGGTTTACTTGTTTTTTTTTTATATATTTCAGTCAGACTATGTTTCTCAAAGTTTAGTAAGAATATAATAAAATATCCATATCCGTCTTGCTTTAAGCATTTAACACAGTGAAAACAAATCCAGCTACGTGAATCAATTTCAGCAAAATATGACTTAGAAAGAGCATATCATGTTTTCCCAAATCAACCTATTTCAAATTATTAGTCATAAGACATTTTCGTGTTAGATACACAATTGAAATTTACATAAATGTTGTCTTTATATGAAACATCTGATATGGAGCCACCAATGATCTGCTTTAGCTGTGGTAACAGGATTACCAATAATTACTGAATAATCTCAGTACAAATTGACAACAGGAAGTTGGTTACGTTGTTCAGAAATTACTAATAGATAATTTATATACTATGAAGGTTGATGACAAGCAAATCCGTGTATGGGCTAGATTATAAGTGGAGAGCAATATAGCGACCCCACTTATTACAAGTTCAAAGCAAATGTAATTTGCACTCATTGCGTTAGCACAACTGAAGACCTAGCATAAAGTGTAAGGGGTAAAATAAAATTTGTGCCAGACACAACATAAGTATATTAAAATAAAGTGTTATGCTAATATATAAAGTTTCTGATAAAAAATATTTATATAAATATTTATACAAATATTTATAAGGGTTAAAAGCTATATAGTATATGACAAGGTGTTTGACTGGAAAGGGCTACAATGAATGAATATATATATATCTGGAACAGAAGAGGGAAGGGCGCACAGCAAAAGAAACACTTGTTATATTTTCTGTAGTGTAGTGCCAAATGCAAACTCACGTGTTTCCACCTCAACCTTACGAGGTATAGATAAGACTCTGAGCAGTGCATATCCACTAAGGAAGGCAATCCAATCCCCTTGTGCTTTCAGCTTCTATTTCTCTCTTTAGACACAGTCCTCACCTCTCCAGCAGAAAATTAACCACTTTGAAAGATGACAGCAAAGTCCTTATTGGAGGGGGCTCTCTGACAAGCTTATACAGGGAGAGGAAAAGAGTCGGTTTCGCACACCCAAGGGGTTTTTATAAAAGTTTGTTTTTATTCAATAAAACATCCCATGCATGTTTGTGTCATACAAATCATTGTAAAAACCGCATGTAAAACGGTAATATGCCAATCAATATAACAAGTCTCTTGTGCAATTCTTACTAGGCAGTTTCAATAGCTCATAACACGAACAGTCTTGATGAAGCGACCAATCGAGTCGCGAAACGTATCAGGCCACGCCCCCTCACTAGCCGAGATTTGCTAACGGAGTGCTATGGCACGGTTTGTAAATTTTCCAGAGCTGTTGGAGATATTTATTTACTTATTTTTTAATATATATTATTATTATTTATTTATAAAGCGCCGACAGATTTCGCAGCGCTGCCCATGGGTACAAGGATAACAGTACAGTGGTACTTAAAGTATGGGAGATATCTTAAAAGAAATTTAATAGTTGCTTGCCATTATTTCAAACATAAATATATGCAACCCTAATTCCCAAAAAGTTGGGACAGTATGGAAAATGCAAAAAAAAAACAAAAACAAAAAGAGTCATTTGAAAATTCAATACACCCTGTACTTTATTGAAAACACATTATTAACACATTATTTGATGTTTTACTTTGTAAATTTAATGTATTTTTAAAAATATTCACTCATTTCAAATCTGATGATTGCAACATGTCCCAAAAAAGTTGGAACAGGGGCAATTTAGGACTAATAGCGATGTGACAAGTTGAAATAAGAAGGTGATGGGAAACAGGTGAGGCAATCGTGTGATCATAGTATATAAAGAGCCTCCAAAATAGACCTAGTCCTTCAAGAGCAAAGATGGGTCGAGGCTTGGCAATCTGCCAACAGATGCGTCAGCGAATAAGCCAACACTTTGAGAACAACATTCCCCAAATATAATTAAAAGAACCTGGTCAAATCTCAGGGCGTAAAGGGCAAGGCCGAAAACCACTTCTGAATGCACGTGATCTCTGATCCTTCAGACTTCACTGTCTCAAAAACCATCAGAAGTCTGTAATGAATATCCTGACATGGGCTCGGGAATAGTTTGGTAAACCATGGTCAGTCAACACCATTCGCCACTGCATCCACAGGTGCAAGTTAAGTCTTTACTATGCAAAGCAGAAGCCATACATCAACACTTTCAAGAACCCCTTCTCTGGGCTGGACAGTAGCACAGTGGAATTGTGTTTTGTGGTCCGACGATTCAACATTTCAAATAATTTTTGGAAACAGCCGTCGTGTTCTCCGTGCAAAATAGGAAAATGAGTATCTATGCTGTTATCAGCATAAGGTCCAAAAGCCAGCATCTGTCATTGTATGGGGGGGTGTCAGTGCCCATTGCATGGGTAACTTGCACATCTGTGAGGGCACCATTAAAGCAGAAAGATAAGTATACATTTTGGAGCAACATATGCTGCCATCCAGACGTCGTCTTTTCCAAGAACGTCCCTACATTTTCCAGTAGGACAACCCCAAACCACATTCTGCCTAGTTTACAATCACATGGATGCGTAAGCAGAGAGTGTGCGGGTGTTAGCATGGCGCAGCTGAAGACATGCATAATGGATGAATGGGGGAAAATTCTGCTTGCTAAACTTAACCAACTGGTGTCTTCAGTGCTCAAATGTTTAATAAGTGTTATTAAAAGAAAAGGTTATGTTACACAGTGGTAAACAGTCGTCTCTCCCAACTTTTTTGGAGTGTGTTGCAGTCATCAGATTTGAAATGAGTGAAAATTAAAAAAAAAAAACATTAAATTGACAAAGTAAAACATCAAATCATGTGTTAATAATGTGTTTTCAAAATAGTACAGGACTGAATTTAATTTAGTTTTTTTGCATTTTCCATACTGTCCCAACATTTTCAGAATTGGGGTTATATTTTAAAATATATGTTTTTGTTTAAAATAATATTAAGCAAACATTAAATCCATATCAAGATATCTACAACAATTTAAACAGTATGCATTGCACATGACTATGAATATTATTTAAGCATTGACCCCTAATGTGCCATAACCTAAAACTAACTGTATAAGCTAAGGCCCAAAACATAAGTATTCAATATTTAAATGATGCATTGTTATGTACAATGCATAATGTTTAAATATTTGCATATAAATTGAAATGTTGTTTGCTGTTTTTATTATTTCTAATTAAAAACAGTATAATTAACATTATAAATCTACATAACTGCATGCCTGTTATGTAAATATATAAAACAATGATACTGACTACTATAACATAAATATATATTAACATATATTTCTATGTTATCCCTAATAAACACACCAAGCTTACTTTAACACATTTTAATGTATATGCTATAGTTAAACCATTATGGAATATACATGCATAACTGTATGGTCATATCTAATGAATATTAGTTTAAGTATTGGATATATAAATTAAAATGTAGATATTTTTGCTTGATGCATTTATTATTGTAAATAAAAATAAAATAGATATTTATATTATAAAAGACAGTTGCATTATAATTATAGTATTAAATAACTGAATGCCTATTATGCAATAAAACAGTTGTAACACTAATTAATTTCATAACATGAATATCAATTTTAAAATTTCTATTTATATTTAAAATAAAAAACACAAGAAAAAATAAATACATATTAATTTATATACAATAGTTAAAAGAATATGCATCATGCGTAAGATAGATAGATAAATGCACTATTAACCCCTTACGCTGCCCTAACCTAATCACCTAAGCAACCCCCATATAGGTATGAGTGGTGGTTAGTTGATTAAGGCCTATAAATGGTAACCATCAACAGGGCCACCGTCAGCAGGTGAAAGGAGTGACTCCTGTCAGGGGCCCACTGGGCCAGGGGGCCCCATGTGGCAAGCACAACTATTAATTTTAAAAAAAAATTGCAGATCACTTTCATTTGCAGAGGAGGTAGGACAGTAAATGTTTTTTATTTCTTTGTGCAATTTTGGATTGTAACTTTAGTGTGGAAGTTGGATGGTGGGGCCAGGGGTCCATAAAAACTATTTTTTCAGGAATATGCAGCAGTGTATTTATGATTATTTGACAATGGTGTCGAAATTCTATATTTAAAACCATGCCGAAATGTTTCCTCCTTAATACACAAATGGTAGCTGCCCTTTTGGCAGATATGATTTATAAATATATTATTTTAATTTTTAAATTACATTCCAATTTACTGTCCCTTTATGGAAGGACTTTCCAGATGCCAGGAGGCATTTCATCTAAGATTTTTACATCTGCATAAAATGTTATACTCTCAGGCTAAGATTGTTCAGTGTTTTAAATGAGACGTGTTAACTTAACAATGTTCAGTTTACTCTACAATGGTATGATATTGAGTACCACAGCTTATGGTTCAAACAAGACCATATAGAGTACAGCTTTTCAAATGGGAACATTTGTATACAAGATTTGTAGTGGTTTTCTTGGTTGGGAAAATGGGGGGGGGCAAACATATGTCAACCTTTCAAAAGTACTTTTCTTCATCTACCCATTCTGACAGATCATTAATGTGCAATTTTGAATTCACAGAAGTATTTTTGTTTGCACATTTACAAATATGATTCTTTAAAATTAAAGGGACACTGAACCCAATTTTTTTCTTTTGTGATTCAGATAGCGCATGCAATTTTAAGCAACTTTCTAATTTACTTCTATTGTCAAATTGTCTTCATTCTCTTTGTATCTTTATTTGAAATGCAAGAATGTAAGTTTAGATGCTGGCCCATTTTTGGTGAACAACCTAGGTTGTTCTTGCTGATTGGTGGATAACTTCATCCACCAATGAAAAAAAGTGCTGTCCAGAGTTCTGAAAAAAAAGCTTAGATGCCTTCTTTTTAAATAAAGATAGCAAGAGAACAAAGAAAAATTGATAATAGGAGTAAATTACAAAGTTGCTTAAAATTGCATGCTCTATCTGAATCACAAAAGAAAAATTTTGGGTTCAGTGTCCCTTTAATTAATTTTTGCTATGTTTTTATCATGCATGTCACACACTGTTGATTTAGGGGATGGCAATGTGCAGAAATTTTACCTCCTGTGAGTGTTTCTGTGAGTGTCTGTGTTTATGTCTCTGTGCTTTTGTTGGTGTCTCTATGAGTGTGTATGTATTTTTTTTTCTGTGGGTCTTTCTGTAAGGGTGTGTGTGTCTGTCTTTGTGCATTTTCTGTGGGTGTCTCTGTGAGGGTGAGTGTATGTCTTTGTACATTTTCTTTAGGTGTCTCTGTGAGGGTGTGTTTGTATGTATGTCTGTTTATTTTCTGTGGATGCCTCTGTGAGGGAGGGTGTGTATGTCTTTGTGTGTTTTCTGTGGATGTCTCTGTGAGGGTGTGTGCGTATGTTTTTGTGCATTTTCTGTGGGTGTCTCTGTGAGGGTGTGTGCATATGCCTTTGTGTGTTTTCTGTGGATGTCTTTGTGAGGGTGTGTGTCTATGAGGCTGAATTATCAAATGTCTGTCAGACCTGATCCAACAGTGCGGATCAGGTCCGACAGACATCGCTGAGTGTGGAGAGCAATATGCTCTCCGTATTCAGCATTGCACCAGCAGCTCACAAGCAGGGCCTGCTTTTGGGGTTCAAACACAAACATTTTTTTTTTATAATTATTTTTGTAATTTATTTCCCAAATAATTTTTTTTGTAATTTATTTCCCAATCCCAGGAAAGGAAAGTTCAGTGAGGATGGTTACGGAGTGTGCAGGCATGTGGCTGAGCGATCAGAGCTGAAGCACAGGAGGAGGAGGAGTGACAGGCACTGGGCGGGAACAGGCCAAGAGGTACCGGGCGAGTCAGGTGTGTAATGTATCAGCACTCTGCACTGTGCACATAATCAGCCCCGACCCAGCACCATTACACTGTCACACCGCGGCTTATCACTAACAAACCTACTCCTATGGTCCTACTGCTACCTGCACCAAACATTCTTCCTCATCTGCAGAATGGATTGCCTTACCTGCTTAGATAAAGGTACCAACCTCCCCATGTAAAATGCAACATTTTACATGGGGAGGTTGGTACCTTCTATTTAAGCAAGCAAGGCAATCCATTCTGCAGATGAGAAAGAATGTCTGGTCAGGTGCAGGTAGCGGTAGGACCGTAGGAGTAGGTTTGCTAGTGGTACGTGGTGTGACAGTGTAATGGAGGGGGGGCTGGCTGGGGGCATCATTTTATTGCAGGTAGGGCTGGCTGGGGGCATCATTTTATTGCAGGGGCCTGCTGGGGGGCATCATTTTATTGCAGCGGGGGTGGGGGCATCATATTATTGCATTTGCAGGGGTGCTGCTGGGGGTATCATTTTATTGCAGGGGTGCTGCTGGGGGCATCACTTATGGCTGGAGAAATAATTTTATTGCAAGAGGGCTGGGAGCATCATTTAATTGCAGGGGGGCTGGGAGCATCATTTTATTGCAGGGGGGCTGGGAGCATCATTTTATTGCAGGGGCATCATTTATTACAGAGGGGGGTTGGGAGCATCATTTTATTGCAGGAGGGCTGGGAGCATCATTTATTGCTGAGGCATAATTTATTACAGAGGGGGGCTGGGAGCATCATTTTATTGCAGGGGGCTGGGGGCATCATTTTATTGCAGGGGGGCTGGGAGCATCATTTTATTGCTGGGGTCATAATTTATTACAGAGAGGGGCTGGAAACATAATTTGATTGCAGGGGTGCTGGGGGAATCATTTATTGCTGGGAGCACCATTTTATTGCAGGGGGCCTGGGAGCACCATTTTATTGCAGGGGGGCTGGGAGCACCATTTTATTGCAGGGGGGCTGGGAGCATCATTTATTGCTGAGGCATAATTTATTACAGAGGGGGGCTGGGAGCATCATTTTATTGCAGGGGGGCTCGGAGCATCATTTTATTGCAGGGGGGCTGGGAACATTATTTTATTTCAGGGGGGCTGGGAGCATCATTTTATTGCAGGGACATAATTTATTACAGAGGGGTGCTGGGAGCATCATTTTATTGCAGGGGTGCTGGGAGCATCATTTTATTGCAGGGGTGCTGGGAGCATCATTTTATTGCAGGGGGGCTGGGAGAATCATTTTATTGCAGGGGGATGGGAGCATAATTTTATTGCTGGGGCATAATTTATTACGGGGGGCAGGGAGCATAATTTTATTGCAGGGGTGCCCGGGGGGAATCATTTATTGCTGGGAGCATCATTTTATTGCAGGGGGCCTGGGAGCACCATTTTATTGCAAGGGGGCTGGGAGCATCATTTTATTGCTGGGGCATCATTTATTACAGAGGGGGGCTGGGAGCATCATTTTATTGCTGGGGCATAATTTATTACAGAGGGGGGCTGGGAGCATCATTTTATTGCAGGGGTGCTGGAGGAATCATTTATTGCTGGGAGCACCATTTTATTGCAGGGGGCTGGGAGCACCATTTTATTGCAAGGGGGCTGGGAGCACCATTTTATTGCAGGGGGGCTGGGAGCATCATTTATTGCTGAGGCATAATTTATTACAGAGGGGAACTGGGAGCATCATTTTATTGCAGGGGTGCTGGGAGCATCATTTTATTGCAGGGGGACTGGGAACATTATTTTATTTCAGGGGGCTGGGAGCATCATTTTATTGCAGGGACATCATTTATTACAGAGGGGTGCTGGGAGCATCATTTTATTGCAGGGGTGCTGGGAGCATCATTTTATTGCAGGGGTGCTGGGAGCATCATTTTATTGCGGGGGGCTGGGAGCATCATTTTATTGCAGGGGGGCTGGGAGAATCATTTTATTGCAGGGGGATGGGAGCATAATTTTATTGCTGGGGCATAATTTATTACGGAGGGGCTGGGAGCATAATTTTATTGCAGGGGTGCTGGGGGGGAATCATTTATTGCTGGGAGCACCACTTGATTGCAGGGGGCTGTGAGCACCATTTTATTGCAGGGGGCTGGGAGCACCATTTTATTGCAGGGGGGCTGGGAGCACTATTTTATTGCAGGGGGGCTGGGAGCACCATTTTATTGCACGGGGGCTGGGAGCACCATTTTATTGCAGGAGGGCTGGGGGCATGCTTTTATTGCAGGAGGGCTGGGGGCATGCTTTTATTGCTGGAGGGCTGGGGGCATACTTTTATTGCAGGGGGGCTGGCCTGGGGGCTTCATTTTATTGCTAAGGGGATCATTTTATTTCCGGGGGGCTCAGGACATCATTTTATTGCAGGGGGGCTGGGAGCATCATTTTATTGCTGGGGCATAATTTATTTACAGAGGGGGGCTGGGAGCACCATTTTATTGCAGGGGGCCTGGGAGCACCATTTTATTGCAGGGGTGCTGGGAGCATCATTTTATTGCACGGGGGCTGGGAGCACCATTTTATTGCAGGAGGGCTGGGGGCATGCTTTTATTGCAGGGGGGCTGGGAGCATCATTTTATTGCTGGGGCATAATTTATTTACAGAGGGGGGCTGGGAGCATCATTTTATTGCAGGGGTGCTGGGGGAATCATTTATTGCTGGGAGCACCATTTTATTGCAGGGGGCCTGGGAGCACCATTTTATTGCAGGGGGGCTGGGAGCATCATTTATTGCTGAGGCATAATTTATTACAGAGGGGAACTGGGAGCATCATTTTATTGCAGGGGTGCTGGGAGCATCATTTTATTGCAGGGGGGCTGGGAACATTATTTTATTTCAGGGGGCTGGGAGCATCATTTTATTGCAGGGACATTTTATTGCAGCCCCCCAGGGGGGCTGGGAGAATCATTTTATTGCAGGGGGATGGGAGCATAATTTTATTGCTGGGGCATAATTTATTACGGAGGGGCTGGGAGCATAATTTTATTGCAGGGGTGCTGGGGGGGAATCATTTATTGCTGGGAGCACCACTTGATTGCAGGGGGCTGTGAGCACCATTTTATTGCAGGGGGCTGGGAGCACCATTTTATTGCAGGGGGGCTGGGAGCACTATTTTATTGCAGGGGGGCTGGGAGCACCATTTTATTGCACGGGGGCTGGGAGCACCATTTTATTGCAGGAGGGCTGGGGGCATGCTTTTATTGCAGGAGGGCTGGGGGCATGCTTTTATTGCTGGAGGGCTGGGGGCATACTTTTATTGCAGGGGGGCTGGCCTGGGGGCTTCATTTTATTGCTAAGGGGATCATTTTATTTCCAGGGGGCTCAGGACATCATTTTATTGCAGGGGGGCTGGGAGCATCATTTTATTGCTGGGGCATAATTTATTTACAGAGGGGGGCTGGGAGCATCATTTTATTGCAGGGGTGCTGGGGGAATCATTTATTGCTGGGAGCACCATTTTATTGCAGGGGGCCTGGGAGCACCATTTTATTGCAGGGGGGCTGGGAGCATCATTTTATTGCTGGGGCATCATTTATTACAGAGGGGGGCTGGAAGCATCATTTTATTGCTGGGGCATAATTTATTACAGAGGGGGGCTGGGAGCATCATTTTATTGCAGGGGGGCTGGGAGCATCATTTTATTGCTGGGGCATAATTTATTACAGAGGGGGGCTGGGAGCATCATTTTATTGCAGGGGTGCTGGGGGAATCATTTATTGCTGGGAGCACCATTTTATTGCAGGGGGCTTGGGAGCACCATTTTATTGCAAGGGGGCTGGGAGCACCATTTTATTGCAGGGGGGCTGGGAGCATCATTTATTGCTGAGGCATAATTTATTACAGAGGGGGACTGGGAGCATCATTTTATTGCAGGGGTGCTGGGAACATCATTTTATTGCAGGGGGGCTGGAAACATTATTTTATTTCAGGGGGCTGGGAGCATCATTTTATCGCAGGGACATCATTTATTACAGAGGGGTGCTGGGAGCATCATTTTATTGCAGGGGTGCTGGGAGCATCATTTTATTGCAGGGGTGCTGGGAGCATCATTTTATTGCAGGGGTGCTGGGAGCATCATTTTATTGCAGGGGGCTGGGAGCATCATTTTATTGCAGGGGGGCTGGGAGAATCATTTTATTGCAGGGGGATGGGAGCATAATTTTATTGCTGGGGCATAATTTATTACGGAGGGGCTGGGAGCATAATTTTATTGCAGGGGTGCTGGGGGGGGAATCATTTATTGCTGGGAGCACCATTTTATTGCAGGGGGCTGTGAGCACCATTTTATTGCAGGGGGCTGGGAGCACCATTTTATTGCAGGGGGGCTGGGAGCACTATTTTATTGCAGGGGGGCTGGGAGCACCATTTTATTGCAGGGGGGCTGGGAGCACCATTTTATTGCAGGAGGGCTGGGGGCATGCTTTTATTGCAGGAGGGCTGGGGGCATGCTTTTATTGCTGGAGGGCTGGGGGCATACTTTTATTGCAGGGGGGCTGGCCTGGGGGCTTCATTTTATTGCTAAGGGGATCATTTTATTTCCGGGGGGCTCAGGACATCATTTTATTGCAGGGGGGCTGGGAGCATCATTTTATTGCTGGGGCATAATTTATTTACAGAGGGGGGCTGGGAGCATCATTTTATTGCAGGGGTGCTGTGGGAATCATTTATTGCTGGGAGCACCATTTTATTGCAGGGGGCCTGGGAGCACCATTTTATTGCAGGGGGGCTGGGGGCACCATTTTATTGCAGGGGGGCTGGGAGCATCATTTATTGCTGAGGTATAATTTATTACAGAGGGGTGCTGGGAGCTTCATTTTATTGCAGGGTGCTGGGAGCATCATTTTATTGCAGGGGGGCTGGGAGCATCATTTTATTGCAGGGACATAATTTATTACAGAGTGGTGCTGGGAGCATCATTTTATTGCAGGGGG